>NC_092773.1:26778107-27103107 GCF_047496795.1 Chiloscyllium punctatum
CCCCCAACCCCCCCAACCCCCCCCCAACCCCCCAACCCCCCCAACCCCCCCCAACCCCCCAACCCCCCCCAACCCCCCCCCACCCCCCAACCCCCCCAACCCCCCCCCCCCAACCCAACCCCCCCAACCCCCCCCCCCCAACCCCCCCCAACCCCCCAACCCATCCCCCCCCTTCCCCCCCCATCCCCCCCCAACCCCCCCCAACCCCCCCCAACCCCCCCCAACCCCCCCCCCAACCCCCCCCCCCCCCAACCCCCCCCAACCCCCCCCCAACCCCCCCCAACCCCCCCAACCCCCCCAACCCCCCCCATCCCCCCCCCCAACCCCCCCCCAACCCCCCCCAACCCCCCCATCCCCCCAACCCCCCCCCCCCCCCAACCCCCCCAACCCCCCCCCATCCCCCCCATCCCCCCCTTCCCCCCAACCCCCCCATCCCCCCCCTCCCCCCCCCCAACCCCCCCCAACCCCCCCCCCTCCCCCCCCAACCCCCCCCTTCCCCCCCCCAACCCCCCCAACCCCCCCCAACCCCCCCCCTTCCCCCCCCCATCCCCCCCTCCATCCCCCCCCCCTTCCCCCCCCTACCCCCCCCTTCCCCCTCCCCCCCTTCCCCCCCCTCCCCTTCCCCCCCCCTTCCCCCCTCCCCCCTTCCCCCCCTTCCCCCCCCCTTCCCCCCCTTCCCCCCCCTTCCCCCCCCTTCCCCCCCCTTCCCCCCCCTTCCCCCCCCTTCCCCCCCCTTCCCCCCCCTCCCCCCCCTTCCCCCCCCTTCCCCCCCCTTCCCCCCCTTCCCCCCCTTTCCCCCCCCCCTTTCCCCCCCTTTCCCCCCCTTTCCCCCCTCCCCTTCCCCCCCCTTTCCCCCCCTTTCCCCCCCTTCCCCCCGCCCTTCCCCCCCCCTTTCCCTCCCCCTTTCCTCCCCCTTTCCCCCCCCCTTTCCACCCCCTTTCCCCCCCCCTTTCCCCCCCCTTTCCCCCCCCTTTCCCCCCCCTTTCCCCCCCTTTCCCCCCCCTTTTCCCCCCCCCTTTCCCCCCCCCTTTCCCCCCCCTTTCCCCCCCCTTTCCACCCCTTTGCCCCCCCCTTTGCCCCCCCTTCCCCCCCTCCCCCCCCTTTCCACCCCCTTCCCCCCCTCCCCCCCCCCTTTCCACCCCTTTGCCCCCCCCTTTCCCCCCCTTCCCCCCCTTCCCCCCCTTCCCCCCCCCTTCCCCCCCCCCTTCCCCCCCTTCCCCCCCTTCCCCCCCCCCTTCCCCCCCCCCTTCCCCCCCCCTTCCCCCCCCCCTTCCCCCCCCCCCTTCCCCCCCCCCCCCCGTCCCCCCCTTTCCCCCCCTTCCCCCCCCCCTTTGCCCCCCCTTTGCCCCCCCTTTCCCCCCCTTTCCCCCCCTTTCTCCCCCCCCCTTCCCCCCCCTTCCCCCCCCCCCCCTTTCCCCCCCCCCGGTCCCCCCCTTTCCCCCCCTTCCCCCCCCCCCCTTTGCCCCCCCTTTCCCCCCCTTCCCTCCCCCTTCCCCCACATACTCATTCTCTCACACACACACACTCCCCTCTCTCTCCCCCACACACACTCCCTTTCTCCCCCCTCTCAGACACGCTCGACTTCTCTCTCTCTCTCTCTCTCTCTCACACACACACTCCCCTTATCCCCCTCTCAGACACACTCCCCTTCTCCCCCACTCACACACACTCTCCTCTCTCTCGCGCACACACACACACTCCCCTTCTCCCCCTCACACACACACACTCCTCTCCCTCTCACACACACACTCTCCTCTCTGAGACACAGACTCTCCTTCTCTCTATCACCAACACACACTCTCCTTCTCTATAACACACATTGCCCTTCTCTTTCTCACAAACACACTCTCCTTCCCTCACACACAAACTCACCTCCTCTCTCTCTCACACACACTCCTCTCTCTCACACACACTTCTTCTCTCTCTCACACACACTCCCCTTCTCCCCTCTCAGACACACTCGCCTTCTCTCTCTCACACACACACTCCCATTCTCCCCCTCTCAGACACACTCGCCTTCTCTCTCTCACACAGATTCTCTCTCATACACACTCTCCTCCTCTCTCTCACACACTCTCCTCCTCTCTCTCGCACACACACTCTCCTCCTCTCTTTCGCACATACACACTCCTCCTTTCTCTCGCGCACACACTCTCCTCTCTCTCTCGCACACACTCTCCTCTCTCTCTCGCGCGCACACACTCTCCTTCTCTGTCAAACACACGCTCTCCTTCTCTCTCACACACAAACTCTCCTTCTCTCTCTCACAGTCACTCCTTCTCTCTTACACTCTCCTTCTCTGTCACACACATTCTCCATCTCTCTCTCTTTCTCTCTCTCTCTCTCACACACTCACACTCCCTTTCTCCCCCTCTCAGACACACTCACCTTCTCTCTCTCTCTCACACCCCCTTCTCCCCCTCACACACACTCTCCTTCTCTCTCACGCACACACACTCTCCTCCTCTCTCTCTCACACACACTCCTCCTCTCTCTCTCACACACACATTCTCCTTCTCTCTCATACACACACACGCGCACCACACTCCCCTTCTCCCCCTCTCAGACACACTCGCCTTCTCTCTCTCTCTCTCACACACACACACACACTCTCCTCTCTGAGACGCACACTCTCCTTCTCTCTATCACCAACACACACTCTCCTCCTCTCTAACACGCACTGTCCTTCTCTTTCTCACAAACACACTCTCCTTCTCTCTCACACAAACTCACCTCCTCTCTCTCACACACACTCCTTCTCTCTCGCACACACTCTCCTCTCTCACACACACACTCTCTCACACACTCCGCTTCTCCCCCTCTCACATACACACTCCTCTCTCTCTCACACACTTCCCTTCTCCCCCTCTCAGACACACTCTCTCCTTCTCCCCCTCTTACACACACTCCCCTTCTCCCGCTCACACACACTCTCCTTCTCTCTCTCTCTCACACACACACTCCTCCACTCTCTCTATCACACATTCTCCTTCTCTCGTACACACACACACACACACTTCCCTACTCCCCCTCTCAGACACACTCTCCTTCTCTCTCTCACACACAGTCTCCTTCTCTCTGTCACACACATTCTCTCCTTCTCTCTCTCTCTTGCACACGCACACACTCCCCTTCTCCCCCTTTCAGACACACTCACCTTCTCTCTATCACACTCTCCTTCTCTCTCACACACACACTCCCTTTCTCCCCTTCTCAGACACAGTCGGCTTCTTTTTTTTTGTTTCTGTTATCTGACATCTGCAGGATTTTTCTTTTGTTATGACCGTCTGTTTTAGTGCCCTATGACAAGTTGGGCATTTTACACCTCATTCTGTTGGACATTACGTCTTGTTCTGTATTTAACTGCTTTGGCTTTGCATCTTTCCATCTGATCATAACCATTTATATGTCTATGAATTCCTGGAGGCCCCATCTCGATCATCTTGTTTAGTTTGTCTTTCTATAAACGATTATCTCATCAGGTACAGTCTTCAACGTATTGTTCATCTGACTGACTTCAACTATGCTTTTAATTCACACAACTAATTGATTTCAAGTCACTCATTTCCTAATTTTAGTGCTGGGCAGCATCGTTCATCACCATTTGTTAAATGATGCTGACGCTTTCCAATGAACGTTAGATTTTTGAAGGGTTCTGCCATAAACTGAACCTCGTGATTTTTGAAAATTAGTAACAATGTGCTTTCTAACTTACTGGCGAAATCGTTGATGACGTCAGATTGAACCTAAATGTAACTTGAAACTTGTCAGTTCATTCAATTTCAATCAAGTTCCCGTTTTTGGCCTGCCACCGCTAAATTTTGCCTGTTGCATTAAGGCTTTCTGACATCTGTAATAAAGACAGAACCATATTTTTATTGATTACAGTTTCTTTTTCCTGAACAATGCTATTAAAAACTCATACTCAGTATTTGGATAAGCAACGTCGATCTATCCTATTTCTATAAAGTTTCTCGCTTGAGGGAAGGTGATGGCAAAGTGACATATTTACTGTACAAATAATCCAGAGACTTTGCCAGAACATCATCTTTTACAGAAATCTGAATTCAGTAATAGTCAGGAATGAAAATGCAGCTCACAATGTTTATCTAGTCGTCATAAGTTACCTCCAGCGTTTTCGAACAGGAAAATGTGTGCCTTTTTATGTATCTGGCCTGTGTGAGACTCCAAATCCACAGCAATCTGGTCGACATGGCAATAGACTGGCTAAGATCCATATGTCTAGAAATTTCAATAAAGGAAGAGAACTGAAAGGCCGCTAGGATTGACTCAGACACAAGAAATGACAATGACAATGTCCGCTGTGTCAGCCTGCACACTGCCACTCAGTAATTTCTAGGAGATGGTTACAAGGTTGAGATTTGCCCTGCAACAACTTGGTCCAATCACAGTAACAAAATATAACTTGCATCATAAGCTAGAACGACACCATCATGACAAAGCAACATCTCCCATCCCCTGAATGGCATCCTGCTCCAAAGTGCAATTTTGCTCATCCTCCTTTGCTCCGCTCCAATGAGTTCCTCGATGAAACCAAAGTTCGAGTTCTTTGAAGATATAGTTTATGCTGTACATAGTGAGGAACTGCAGTTTCCTCAAAAAGTATTTGTCAGGTGTAATATCAAACATTATTGTGAAAAATAGAATCTGGTGTTGGGACAAACATGTTGCATGAATAAGAAACTAGCTGTCACACAGATTCAGAGTATCGAAATACAATTGTCTTTTTCAGGCTGGCAGGATGCCTGTTGTGATGTGTTGTGGCCTCAACTTAACAATTGATCGAAACAATTTGGCGAAAGAGACGTCAAATTGGCTGAAGATACAAAAGAGAGTGGATTTCTAAAAAGATTTAAGGAGCATTCAAAGGGATATAGTAATGCTAAGTAAGCGAGCAAAGTTCTGGCAATTGGAGGACAGTGTAGGAATGTGTGAAGTTACTCATTTTGGAAGAAATCTGAGGAAGAGTTTGATAATACGCATGTTGAGAGATCTGAGATGAAGATAGTTTTGGGTCCAGTGCTTTAATCACAGCAGCTTCAACAAATACTCAGCAAAGCCAACAGCGATGCTGCCTTGGGATGGGACTTGACTGAATGATCAGGAAGGTTGTGCGTGTACATGACATTTCTAAAAGCTCATCTGGAGTAAAAGCTGCAGCTCTGGACCTTCTGCAGAGTCACTAAAGGTAAGCATGCAGGTGCAGGAGGGCGGGATAAAAGGCAATTGGTATGTTGGCGTGCATTGCAAGAGGTTTCAAGTAAAGGAGGTATGTTACTACTGTTATACCGGGCCTTGTTGAGGTTACACCTTGAATACTGTGTGCAGGTTTGGTCTCCTTTTCAGAGGAAGGATGCTCCTCCCACAAGGGATTGCAGCGAAGGTTTACCAGGTTGATTCGGGGTTGGCCGTGCAAGGAGAAATTGACTTGGTTGGTATGGTTTTCATTAGACGTCAGACGAATGAGGGGGGCATCTCACAGACACTTATAAAATTCTAACAGGACTCGACCGGGTAGTTGCATCGAGGACGTTCATGATCGTGGGTATATCCAAAACGATGGGTCACAGTCTCAGGATTCGTGGTGGACCGTTTGGAATGGAGAGGAGGAAAAATGTCTTCACTTTGAGAGTGATGATAAGCCTCTAGAATTCAGTACTACAGCATGTAGTTTGTCGCAAAATGTCGAATGTGTTCAAGACACAGGGAGATATAGCACTTAGGGCAAATGGGATCAATGATTATCAGGAGAAAGTAGACCTGTCCTACCTGCCAATCTCCCTTCCCACCTATTCGCTCAACCCTTCCCACTGATCTATCACCTCCAACCCCACCCCCATTCACCTATTGTAATCTTTGCTACCTTCCCCCACCTTCCTCTCTGACCTATGACCTCCATCCCTCCATTTTCACCTATTGTACTCTTTGCTCCCTTCTCCCCAGCCCCACCCTGCCACCCACTTATCTCACCACCCTGCAGGCTACCTGCCTCCATTCCTAATGAAGGACTTTTACCCGAAACGTCGATCTTCCTGCTCCTCGGATGCTGCCTGACCTGCTGTGCTTTTCCAGCACCACTCTGATCTAAACTCTGGTTTCCAGCATCTGCAGTCCTCACTTTTGCCGAGGATTAGGCTATGAGTCGTGATGAATAGTGGAGCAGCCTCACAGAGCAGAATGTCCTCGTTCCACCTTTCCATGTTTCTATGTAATTGTCAAAACATGTCAGACTGCTGAACCTGAATTAATCCTGAGGTATGCATCGGTCAGATCGAACACTGCAAGTCTCCCAATCCTGATAAAGGGCTTATGCATATTTATCAACAAGTTGTTATGACTGCAGTGATTTTTGTTTACAATAAACCGAATAATTAATATAAAATTTGTTCATGGAGTTGCAGTCATGCTGGATATTTTGTCAAATCAAAGAAGGGCATTGAATTGAAAAAGGACCAGTGTCGAGGTAGTGACAGGTAAACGTTAGAATTAAAATATGCTGAAAGTGTAATTGATTAAATTCAAGTTGGGAAGTAGGAGTGGTTCTAATGAAAAAAAGGTAAATTAATTAGTTGGAAATTATTTTTTTAACAAGCTCGATTTGAATAACAAAAACATAAAGTTTTGAGCCAGTGCTGGGTGGATTTTCATGTTTTCTGAATTGTAAGAGACTTGCAGGCAGTCGTGTTGATTTTGTCTGAGAAGGGGTATAGATTAGATTCGCGAGAGTGTGGAAACCGGCCATTCGGCCAACAAGTCCCCACCAAGAGCAACCCACTCTGACTAATGCACCAAACACTATGGCAATTTAGCATGGCCCATTTTCGTCCCACAGTCCACATATGGCCAATTCACCTGACCTTCACCCATTTGAACTGTGGGAGGAAACCTGACCACGCATAGGAAACCCACGTAGAGACATGCACATGCGATCTCCACACATACAGTCGTCCTAGGCTGGAATCGAACCTAAAGTCCCAGGTGCTGTAAGGCAGCAGTGCTAATCAGTGAGCCACTATTTCATATACAGTAAAGCTCTCTCCCAGCGGTCTGGCCTTCACTTGTTACTTGCAACATCTTGCATTTAATTACCGTGCATGCTAGGGAAGTTAAACAATTGCCATGAGTGCACTTCTGAGTTGTCACTCACAAAAAGAGATTTTTTTCTCTCTTGGAAATTCCATACCTGTATAAATATGGATGATTTTTACTAACTTTAAGTGCACTTGTCAGGGTTTTCCAGAATTTACCGAACTCATACACGCTCATAAAAACAAGACAACCCCAATATAATACTGGTGAAGGAGATTTACTGTGCATTTCTCAAAAGCTGTTGCCCTTCCGGCTGAGTGCTGTGATAATTTTCTTCTTAATCAATGTGCACAGCTTTCATCTCCAAACGACATGTCTTATCATGTAAACAGTTTGCAGGATGTCATTAGTGCTCCATAATATAAATGTATTGAAGAACCTCACCATAGAACATTCCTTCAAGGCTTCGAGTTTTTCTTATAACTGAAGATCTCTCCAATTTGATATTTACATAACTCAAAGTTTAACTCAAAAACGCATGAGGATTTTCAGACTGCCTTCTGATCCAATGAAGAGTGAGCAGATCTGCAAAATTTTTGGGTAGTTATACCACTTTGCAAATCAAATTGCATGTGTTCAAATTTTATAAACTGGTATCTTCATTTATATTTTAATTAGACATAGGAAGTTTAATTCATTTTCTTACCCACTCCTCTGTTTGTCAGACAGCAAACTGTAGGCCAATTGTAATTCTGTGTGGAGAACCTGCAGCCTGTCCAGGTGCATCACTGTTTATATGGTTACTACGGCAATATCAGATCTTCGTGACCTTAGAAACTCGTGATATTATATTAGATTTTGAGTTATCAATTTCCACGTCTATTCCTGTCCTTCACCCCCTCTTTGTACTGTCATTCTATGCATAATCATCGTTGCTCTTCATCTGCCTGTTTGGAGTATTGTCTCCTTCACATTTGGTCGATTTCTGGTCATCTGCTGCCAGAAATGTAAAACATAATTTTCCACGCAAAGAATTCTAACTGCTGTTGTAACAAGCATTAGATTACATTACAGTGTGGAAACAGGCCCTTTGGCCCAACAAGTCCATACCGCCCCGCCGAAGCGCAACCCACCCATACCCATACCCATACCCATACCCATACATTTACCCCTTACCTAACACTTCAGGCAATTTAGCATGGCCAATTTACCTGACCTGCACATCTTTGGAGTGTGGGAGGAAACCCACACAGACACGGGGAGAACGTGCAAACTCCACACAGTCAGTCACTGGAGGCGGGAATTGAACCCGGGTCTCTCGCACTATGAGGCAGCAGTGCTAACCACCGTGCCGCCCACTGAGCATCTCGATTGTTACTGTGTTGCAAAATATCCCTGTATTGTTTGCATTTTGAAACTCATCAAGTTATCAACAATGTGCACTGGAGTTGCTGATCAAGTGAGGCTTTTGTATCTTCATTTGCAGGTATAGTTTATATCTGGATTCATCGTGCCCAGCTTGTTTCCCTTCCTTTCACGAATATTGTCTTCTTTAATTCTTTAACTGCCCAGCGTATCATTGTGGCAAATTGTACCTGAACAGAACGTAAAAGTTGCAGGGGTGAAAATCATAGTGATACAGAGATGGAAAGCTAAAGGAAGTCCATAATTTTATTATTCTCCATGTCCATATTGTGTTGGATATCAATTGTCATGAGTTTTACGATTACCAAAACGGCAATTGCCATTTATTCCAAAGACGATCTTGCAAACACTAAATAAATCGCCACTGAAACTGCAGATTTTCTGAGTTTTTTTAAAAAAAATTCTTTGCTAAACACATGTATATATGAAGTGACGCAGAGCAAGTTCAGAAAAGAGCTGAAAAATCTGTTACAACCAACTTGGAGGTTAATTCTGTGTTTAATTGAAGAAAATTAGATCTAAATATCAAGATTCTTTTTTTTTCAAAACATCAATAAATTTAAATTGTAGAGACATGTCGAACATTGAACAGCCTTCTTCTTTGAGAAGTAAGGAACTGTGATATTTTGATGTATATCTGTATTGCTCTACTCTGTCACATTGTTATTGCTTTCCTCATTATTTCCTAATCGATGAAGTCCTATTCTGTCAAATGAAGTGCACATCACATTCAGAATCAACTGGAAAACATGGTCAACTTCAACATTATTGTTGAAATGTAAGTTGACATCATTCGAATTACTGCAGATATTGATGTAATAAATACCTGATTAACGCAATTAATATTTGTGTGGATACAGTCAATGACCTTCTGGTCACCAATATCTCGTCGTTCATCAGCCTGTAGTTTACAGTATGTACAGGCAACGGAATACATATCAAAAAAAGTTCATTGAGAACATGCATTTGAAGCTTTCTCATTAATTACTCTATACTGGAGGAAATGTTGCTGACATAGCTAATAAATGTCATATTGCACTTCTGATGACTAATCCTCTTCTGCACATTTAAATTTGATGATGTCTGTTGTATCCAATCTCAATCTTAGAATCCCAATGCACATAAAAATTACAATGTTCTAACCATCGCCAATGTGTCTTTTTTTCTGGCATTATGAGGTGTTTCGTTTTTGTTTAGTGCCGTTATGTAAAAATAAAATGACTTGAGCTTTTGACCGACAGGAGAGGTTATCAGAAGCAAAACAATTTTGGAAGTTTTAAAAACATAATCCCAGAAGGATAAGTGTTTTGTTTCCGTGAAAGATGCCAAAAGTTACACACGTTTGAAAGCACCCAACCAAATGTTTTCAGAACAGGCTCCTCCCTGCTGCTATTAAACTTATGGACGGACCATTCATGAGTTCACCCTTGTCTGCACTTTTGTGTGATTGTCGCAGGACATTCTTCATGCATTCTTCATTCTTCATGCTATTCGCCAAACGTTTTATGTAAGTTATGATTTGCGATGTTAGCATTGAGTTCAATAGGGCATTTGTGGGTGGCACGGTAGCACAGTAGCACAGTGGTTAGCACTGCTGCCTCACAGCGCCAGAGACCCGGGTTCATTTCCCGTAGGTGACTGTCTGTGTGGCGTTTGCACATTCTCCCTCCGTCTGCGTGTGTCTGCTCCGGTTTCCTCCCACAGTCCAAGTTTGTGCAGTTCAGGTGAACGACCATGCTAAATTGCCCGTAGTGTTCGGTAAAGGGGTAAATGTAGGGGAATGGGTGGGTTGCGGGTCGGTGTGCACTTGTTGGGCCGAAGGGCCTGTTTCTACACTGTAAGTAATCTAATCTAATACTAATATCTTGGTAAAGGTGGAGAAGTCTTCGGGATCGGATATAATGGGGATGGTATATATCACTATCGAGGAAGTATTAGAAGGTTATTGAAAGAAAGAAGGAAATTGCAATAGTGCAAACGTATCACCCTCTTAGAGGAGTTCAAACATTCACTTTCTGAGATAGTAAGAATTCATGTTGAAGAACAGGAAGTTAAAAATGCAAGAATAGCAGCTGAAATGGCTGATAATTATGAGTTAGTTCATTCATCCGATATGAATTTCGAACCGTGAGGGATAGAACTTGGCGAAAAGATGTGGTAAGTGAAATGTAGATCACATCAGAAACAATTCACAAAGCTTACCAAAGGGTATAAAGGAAATCCATGACGGAGAAATAGCAGCCACATTACTTAGAGAAATAAAATAGGCCACATGAAGCCATAGTGTTCGTACATTTTTTTAAAAATCGCTTGGATGACGTCAGTAGGAAAACAGGATAAGCCAAGTGAATTTTAATAAAGTATAAAGGATAGCACAGTGGAGGCTAAAAAGCTGCACCAGAACGTATAACCTGGTCGGAGGTTGGTTGAGAAGGAAATGCCAGAACTTCTTTAAGTAATTAGTTGAGAAGGTAAGGTTTGCTCGCAAAGGTCAGGAGCAGAAGGCCTGTTAAAGAAGTTACATCAATCTTTGATGTGGAGAGATGACAAGATATGTAACTCAGAAGTATTATTTCCAGATACTATGTATGGTGAGACGAGAGCTGCTTAATTATGTGGAGTGAGTTTGAGCATCCAGTGAAAATTGGAGAAGCGTTGGTAGGAGTAATGGAGAAACTTTCATAAGACCATAAGAGATAGGAAAAGAAATTAGACGATTCAGCCAATGGAGTCTACTCTGCCATTCAATCATGGCTGGTAAGTTTCTAAACCCCAGTCTCCCGCTTTCTCATCATAACACTTATCCCCTTGCTACTCAGGACCCCCTCTGTCTCTTAAATATATCTAATGACCTGGCCGCCACAGACGTCTGTGGCAATGAGTTCCAAGGATTCGCCACTCGCTGGTTGAAGAAGTTTATCCTTATCTATGTTCGAAAAGGTCCGCCCTGTACTCGAACGCTATGCCCTCTGGTCCTCGTCTCTACTACCAATGGAAATACCTTACCAACATCTACTCTGTCCAGGGCATTCAGCTTTCTGTGTGTTTAAATTATTTCACAATCCCTCAAAATCCTCTTAAACTCCATCATGACGAGACTCAAGAGTTCTCAAACGTGCTTGGGATGTTAAGCTGCTCATTCCTGAGACCATTCTCGTGAACATCCTCGGCTCCAGGAATACAATTTGTCATTGGTAACGACTTAGCAGGATGACACGAAGGAGTGCTACCTACTGTGGTTGAAAAGACAGTCAAGAATCAGACAACTGATGCATTACCGGAAGTGTAGCCTGGGATTCGTTTTTCCTGACTGTATGATAACAAGATCACAAGGCCACCAGCTGAAACAGGAAGAAAAATCAAAGAATACAGATAAGGAAGTGGAAGGAGTATTACGAGAGACCATGTTTTGATAGAATGGATAAATAAAATAAGAAAGGGTGGAGGACAAAGCGGATATTTTTACTGTCAAGAAGTCTGATTTACAACAGAAAGATGGTGAAGTGAACCAATTGTTTCAAAAAGCGTACAGAAAATAAGAATCTCCATGTAATACTAAATGTGACTGTCTTAACTATTATGTCTTGATGAGGAAATTGAGACAATTACATATTCAGGTGTATGAGAAATGGACAAGTTGTATTATCAGTGTGGTATAAAAAGAGTGCATTGTTGATATCACATGATTAACCAGTAGCAGGTCCTGAGGGGTATGAAAAACTTAAGACAAAATACAAAAACATTTTTACTTGCCAGGACTGCATCAGTGTAGCTTGCCAGACATGCTTCACATATCAGGTAATTGGAAAACGTCAGGCAGTATTCAATCAGAATAAAAAATCCATTCATGCATCTGGGGAGCCTTTTATAAGGACCTTAATTGATTGCTTCGGACCCCGACCTAAAACAAAAAAAAAGAAATGAATTCAGTATTTGTTAACAATATTGCGTGTGTCCACTGGATTTCCAGAAGCGACGCCTTCATGCGGTATCACAGCTAAAATAATTGTTGAGGAGTTGCTCAAATTTCTCACTAGATACGGACGACCCACGGAGATATAATCACATCAAGTTTCAAATTTTACGGCATATTATTCAGGGAAGTTATGGATAACTCAGAAATTTTTAAAAAAATCAAATCCACTGTGTATCATCCATAATGTTCCAAATATTAGTAAACCTTTAAAAGCGTGGTTCAGTGGACTTTGCCAAATCGAAAAATGATTGAGTGACATGATCTATTTGATCAGGGCTACAGAAAGAAATAAATCTCACAGAATGTGTCGTGTGAATATGCTCATATGGTATTTTGATTGGGAATGTAAGCAAAACGGAAGATTACTGATTAAAACATGGAGTGAAGAATCATGTTCAGAGGATTCTAAATTGGACACTCATCAAATTAAATTGGACAATGAGGAAATTGTCAATAATTGGGATAGATTATTGAGTTATCTTGCAGAGAAAGATCAAAATGACGTGGAAGGTTGCCACTATCACTTGTGTACTTACGTGGGAATGATCTGGGATGCATAAAGTCCAAATAAGAAATGTTGTTTGAATTATGCAAAATACCTGTATTGGAAATGCTTTAGGAATTGACAACCACGTGATGAAGGAGCGTCGCTCTGAAATTAGTGCTTCCAAATAACACTGTTGGTCGACAAGCTAGTGTTGTTTGATTTTTAACTTTGTCCATCCCAGTCCAACACCAGCACCTCCAAGTCATGGGAAATGCTGTTCGAATTTCCTTATTGTCTGAAACCTCGAAAGTTGGCACAGGGTTCAAAAAAAGATTGAATGCATGCTCCAAGACAACACACTTGAAGTGTTTTGGAGCGAATGGAACTCCCTGTTGTAATGGTGCCGAAATCATTGGCATCTAATGGTACTTATTGATCATCACATAGTCAATGCGGTTACAAGGTATGACTCATCTGATTGTATGTTTGGAAGACTGTATTGAAAATGTGGTACAAGCAACTTGCATTTCTACGTTTGACATACTCAGAGGGTACAAGTAGGTACTTCTATCGAAAATAGCAGAGACAATTTGCCCGTTTGGAACACAAAATGGACTGTTTTAATTTAAGGTTTAGCCATTTGGTATTAATAATGCACCAGGATCAGTTTGAAGATGAACCAATGAAATCATTCCTGGATCACCTCATTCCTGGATCACCTCATTCCTGGATTACCCCATTGCATAGTATACATATTGCCGAACTGGTAATTTTTCGACTCAAATGGAAAGAACATTTGCAGTACTTACGGAATTAATCAATTGGCTTCAGGAGGTGAGCTCGGTGATCGAGCTCTCTAAGAGTGAATTTATGGAAGGTTAAGCCACATTCTTGGGCCATGGTATTGGGCATGGATAGATGGCCTCATGGAACGTGAAAACAGAGGTTATTATGGAGTTTCTCATAATATCAATAAAGTGTACAGGGCTACTTTTTTGGGGGATTGAATGGGTTTGATCAGAAAATTGTACTGACCGTATGGTGGTTGATCCACTAACTGTCATCTTGAAGAAGTGCAGGAAATTTAAGAGGTGAGCAAATGGTCAGAAGTCATATCACAGCTGCAAAGCTGTGTTCGCAACCTCCCCAGTGTTGGGTACTCCTAATTATGCAAAGCCATTTAAGGTGGCTATTGATGCGGGTGATGTGGGTATCAGCGCTGTACTCTTACAAGAAGACGGAAAAATCTATCATTTATTTCCCAAGGAAATTAAACATTTGTCAACAGATATATTCCACAATTGAAAAGAAACCCTTGGGCTTGGTGTTGGCTTTACAATATTTCATAACTTATATTGCAAGTAATGCATCCGAGATAATTTTATATGCTCATCATAACCCATTAAAACCTTTGGAGAAATTTAAGGACAAAATTTCAGTCTGTTCAATTAGACTTTATTACTGACGGCATTCAGTTTATAAGATACACCTTGCAGGACACGAAAATGGTACTGCAGGTGTGTTGTCGTGAAAGTTGGAGGTGTTTGGTGGCAGGAGTAAACATACTGAAGTGTAATGTGATAGTGAATGTTTGCATGCTTGGAAACAATGTAACATCGATGCATTTTAGTGTATTAATACACTAATGCTGAGTGGCTTTGAAATGAAGCCATCTTTGTATATTGGTGGTTCATTTCTGTCACTCCAAAAAGTCATTTTATGCTTGGAGTTTTCGAAGATAGGTGTTAAAGATAGAAGTGCAGCAGAGTCTTGATTTTTAGAGGCCTTTGTTATTTAAAAAAAACACAGTTTAACAATGGAAGGGACTATCTAGTTCTCCCAGTTCAGGCGTTCTCATTTGTTTTTCACCTGCAGTAGGCAAGGATGTGCGATTCCAGAGGAGTGTTTTTTACTTTTTTTTTTCTTTTCATCATGGAAACATGCCCTTCGGCCAAAATTGTTCCATGCTGACATGGTGCCCAATCAGTATTGGAACAGTTAATTTCTAATAGATATTGTATCGGATTAGTTAAGTTTTCCAATAGTTAAGTCATTCTAAATTCTACTTTTTTTTTGTTTGACGATTTTTTTCCTGTTTTCGGTAGTTTACATTCGTATTTTAAGCTCCTTCTGTTTCCCAGTTTCTTTGTTCACCTTCATACTATACTAAGTTCAAACCAATCGTTGGTTTACCACTACATCTGACAACCTTAGATGGTGCTTTGTTTTTAACGTAACTTTATATCTTATTGATAATATCTTAAACCTTATTTGTTGAACATAGGTATTGGCAGGATTTTGAACACTGATGGAAACTGTATTTACTGTAAACCGTGTATTAATTCGTATCTCTAGAGTATGGAAACAGGCCATTTGGCCCGAGACGTCCACACCAGTCTCCCACACAGGTTAGTTGCCCGACCCGATTACTTGAGTTATCCCCTGATGAATGCACCTTACCTACAGGTCCCTGAACACTGGCCAATTTAACAGGGCAAATTCCGCTAATGTGCACATTTTTGGACAGTGGGAGGAAACAGGAGCACCTGCAGAACTCCACGCAGGCACAGCAACAATCTGCAAACTCCACACAAACAATCAACCATGGCTGGAATCGAACCCGCGCTCCTTGGGCTGTGAGCCAGCAGTGCTAATCATCTAGTTACCGGACTGCCACTTGAAAGACCATTCATAGCATAGGTACTGCATTATACTCTGACATAATTGTAAGCGACTGAGTGAGTGGAGTGTGCACATTCTCCCCGTGTCTGCGTGGGTTTCCTCTTGGTGCTCCGGTTTCCTCCCACAGTCCAAAAATGTGCAGGTCAGGGTGAATTGATCACTCACATTCAGATCATTTATGTAAATAGCAAATAGAAGCTGGCCATGGCTAGGTGACATCAAAAATAGCAGTCACTCTTATTCACTTTCCGAACACAAGAGATAGCATTTTAATTTTTTGCCAATTCCACACTGCACACTTTAAATTCAAATCCATTGGCTTCGAAGAGGTAAATGAACAATAATCATAACAGCGGATTTCAGAAATACCAATAACGGACAGGAGACCTCTTTGGATTTTCCCTCCTTAATCCATGGAAGGAGGATTCACATTCATGAGAATGATGCACTGCAACGATAGCTGACTTTGTCTTGTCTCTGTAATGCCTCTGCAATTCCAGCACTTGCTGCTGCAACTTATTATTTGCATTGACGTGGTTTGACGGTCTGATCTCTTTACCCCGAAAACTCACATTCATGTGACATTCGATTCACTCCGAAGGTGATCTCAGCTGGAGCAGGAATTGAACCCGTGCTGTTGATGTCCCTCTAAATCACATACCAGCCGTCCATCCAGGAGTTCCAAGTTGGAGAAGGGGACTTCTTTATTTCATTTATTCATCAGACGCGGGCATCCTTGGATGAATTCAGTATGTATTGTACCGTCACACAATTGCCTCCTTGAAAAGGTGTTAGCGAGCTGACCTGTTTCAAACCTGGAGTCAGGGTAGTGTAGGGACAATCACACAGTGTTGCTGGGAAAGGAGTTCCAGGATTTTGACTCAGAGATATTGAAGGAGTGGAAAATATATTGCCAAGTCAGGCTGGGGAGTTTATGCAGGGGGTGGTATTCACATGTATCTGCTGTTCTTGTCTTTCTGAATGCAAGTGGCTGGAGGTTAGGAAGATGCTTTCTCAGGGACCGTGGTGAGCTGCTGTAGTGTACCTTGAGGTGGTACTCGCCTTTGCAATTGAAACTCTGTCATGGAAGATGTGGATGTTTATGCATATAGTGCCAATCAAGTGGGGGGTGCTTTTGCCCTGCATGATTTGGAAACTCCTGATTGTTGTAAGATCTACCCAGTCGAAGGGAAGTGGGGACTGTGCTACCACATTCCCGATTTGTGTATTTTCGATGGTGGACCGGCTTTAGGGAGTGAATAGAGGAGTTAGTCGCTTCAAGATTCTCACCCTCTGAGCGTATCTTATAACCACCTTCTCCATGTAATGGTAACATCATTGCATGCCAAAGGTGGTAATTAGATTGTCTCATATTGGAGATGGTCGTAGCTAGGTATTACTTGCGTGTTACTTTTCACTCGTCAGATCTTGTTGCATTTGAACATGGTGTGCTTCAGGAGTTGTGGATTTTGTTAAAAACTGGTTAATCTTTGAACATACGATTAAGGCAAGGTCATTGATGAAGCAGCTGGGATATAGGACACAACTCTGATGAACTCTAGCCGAAATGTTCTGAAGCTGAGATGACTAACATGCAATACACACAACAGCTCAATGCCACTTGTCTTTCCAGATGGAGATGTTCACGGGTTTGGAAGATTCTGTCGAAGTAACCCTATGATTTTTTTTGTAGTACTTTTTATAAGTGATACTCACTGCTGCTACTGAACACTGGTTGTGCAGTGAGCGAATATTTTTCAATGAGGTGCCAATAAAAAGGATTACTTTGTCTTGGATGGTGTCAATTAGTTTAATATCATTGTACCAAATCCTATCGAGGGCAAGTGCGAAATGTTTCATCACAATCCTGGCTTGTGCCTTGTGAACAGGATTTGGGGAGTCAGGAGGAGGATTCATCACCCCAGTATTCCCAGCCTCTGACGAGCTCTTGTAGGCAATGTGTTTGCGAAGTGAGTCCAGTTGAGCTTCTGAAGAATCGAAGCCCTAGTTTGTTAATAGTTGATGATTTGTTGATGGTAAAATCATCGAATGTCAAGATGGCAGTAGTTAGGTTGTCTCTAATGGGAGATGGTCATTGTGTGATGTGAATGTTACTTGTCACTTGTCAGCCCACGCCTGAATATTGTCCAGATCCTGTTGCATTTGAACGTAGACTGCTTTAGTATCTGAAGAGTAAAGAATGCTTATGAACTTTGCACAATCATCAGGGAACATTCTCAGTTCTGACCTTATCGTGAAGGGAAGGTCATTCATAAAACGGCGGCACGGTGGCACAGTGGTTAGCACTGCTGCCTCACAGCGCCAGAGACCCGGGTTCAATTCCCACCTCAGGCGACTGAATGTGTGGAGTTTGCACATTCTCCCCGTGTCTGCGTGAGTTTGCTCCGGTTTCCTCCCACAGTCCAAAAATGTGCAGGTCAGGTGAATTGGCCGTGCTAAATTGCCCGTAGTGTTAGGTAAGGGGTAAATGTAGGGGTATGGGTGAGTTGCGGGTCGGTTTGGACTTGTTGGGCCGAAGGGCCTGTTTCCACACTGTAAGTAATCTAAAAAAAACAGCTGAAGATGGTTGGCTCAATAAGCTATCCTGAGGCACTCATGAAGAGATGCTTTTGAGCTGATGCAACTGATCTCCAAAGGCAATGACCATCTTCGTTTGTGCCAGATATGTATCCAAACACCTCAGTGCTTACCCCAAATGACGAGTGATTCCAGTTTTGTGAGTGCTCTTCGATGCTACACTCAGTTCAAGATGGCCTTGATGTTAAGGGCTGTCACACTAACTTTACTCTGGAATTCAATTATATTATTCATGTTTGTACTGAGGCTGTAGAGTCATGAAGTCATGAAGTCAGTGGCCCTCTTCTGGTTCAGACCGCTCGTCATTCAGCATGTTATTGCTGAGCAGATGCTTCCTGTGCCACTATTGATGACACCCTCCATCTGTCTATTGGTTATTGAGAGCTGACTGATGGTGCAGTCGTTGACTGGGTTAGATTTGCCCTTCGTTTTGCATACAGGACATACCTGAGCGATTTTTCAGTTTATTGGCAAAATGCTAATTTTGCAACTACATTGAAGGTGTTTAGCTTGGGAAACAGCCTGTTATCGTGCACAGGTCTTCAGTCCTATTGCTGGAATCTGGTCAGGTCGCAGAGGATTTTCCGTAATTGCTGTCGCCACCCATTTGTTGATATCACCAATCGAATTGGCTGAAGACCAGTATCTGTAATGCTGAGGAAATCTGGAGGTGGCAGAGGGGGATCATTCACTCAGAGTTTCTGGCTGAAAATTGCTGTGAATGCTTCAGCCTTATGTTTTGCTCTGATATGCTTGGTTATTACAATCATTGCGGATGGTGATATCTGTAGAACCTTGCCCTCCAGTGAGTTAGTTCATTGTGCATAACCAGTCACGACTGGATGCGGCAGAACTTAGATTTGATCTGTTTGTTGGGAGATAGCTTACCTCTGTCTATCACTTGCTGTTTACCCCTGCTGTGTGGTAGCATCACCAGGTTCATGCCTCTTTTCAGTTATGCGTAGATGCTCCTGGCACGCATTCCTTCACGCTCCAGCGAATCAGGTTGGTTGATTTAGTACGCCACACAACACGATGGAGGTTATTCTCAATGAGAAGTCAAGCTTTTTTTCTCCACAAGGCCTTTGTGTTTCATACTATTTCTATTACTGTCATGGACAGAAACATCTGTAGCGGGCAGATTGGTAATGATGATGTCAAGTACGTTTCTCTCCCTTGTTTGTTCTCTCACCACCTGCCATAGACCTCGAAGGTATTTTCTTTGTGGCCCAAACCGCTCGATCAGTAGTGCTGCTGCCGAGCCATTCATGATGGTAGATATTGAACCACCCCCCCGCCATCCAGAGTACTTTTTGCACTCTTTTCAAACTCAGAGCTTCCAGCAAGTGCTGTTCAATGTGAAGGACCAATCGTTCATCAGCCGAGAGAAATTGAACATTAGAGCAGCAGGACCTCTTCATGCTGATATTTACCCTGAAGCCATGGGGCATCCTAGGGTCCAGAATCAATCTTGAAAACTCCCTCCAGACACTATACCACTGTGCCCCAACATTTGCTTGGCCTGTCCTTCTGTTGGGGCAGGACATATTCAGGAAAGTCGATGGGACAGTGCCTGTTCTGCATGACACCCAAAGAGTTTATCAGGTCATCGCTGATTCTGGTTTCAAAGCAAATTGTTCTTATATTCTACAAGCTCAAGTGGCTTCCTACATAGAATTTCATGATTAAAAAACAAATAGAATTCTTTGAAGAGGTGACAAAGATACGAGGGAATAGCTGTAGAGGTCAAAAACATGGATTTCAGTAAGGTGTTTGAGAAGTTTCCCCATGATAGGCTATGTAAGAAGGTGAAGTCGCATGGAGTCCAGGGTGTTCGATCTATATGGACAGAGAACTGGTTGTGCAACAGGGGACAGAGAGTAGTAGTGAAGGGAACTTCTCAAAATGGAGACCTGTGACCAGTGATGTTCCACAGGGGAACACTGTCGTTTGTGATATACATAAATGATTTGGAAGAAGGTGTAGATTGCTTCGTTACCAAGTTTGCAGATGCCATTAAGATTGGTGAAGCAGCAGATAGTGAAGGGAACTGTCAGAGAATACAGCAGAATATTGATAGATTGGAGAGTTGGGCAGAGAAATGGCAGGTGATGCATTTTGCAAGATGCAATTCCAGAGTGAAAGATACAGGAAATGGAATCGACCTGGGGAAAATTTATGTACAGAGATATCTGCGTGATTTGTTCCCTGGAGGTGGCAACGCAGGTCAGCAGAGTGGTCAAGAAGACTTACAGCAGGCTTTCCTTCAGTAGACTGGGTATTGTGTACAAGGGTTGGCAGGTCATGTTACAGTTGTGTAAAAGTTTGTTTCTGCCACTGCATGCACTTTTTGTCGCCACATTACTAAAATGATGTGAATGCATTGGAGAGGATGCAGAGGATGTTCACCAGGATGTTGCCTAATACGGAAGGTGTTAGCTCTGATGAAATTTTGAGATTAGGATTATTTTCATTGGAAAGAAGGACGTTGAGGCGGAACCTGATGAAGGCCTACAATATCAGGATAGGTGTAGACAGCAAAATACTTTATCCCAGAGTGGGGGACTCAATTAAGAGCAGTCATGATTTCAAAGTGAGAGGTGGAAAGTTTAGGAGAGATATGTGTTGAAAATGCTTCGTGTAGAGAGTGCTGGGTGCCTGGAATGTGTTGCCAGTGGAGGTGGTAGGGGCGGGTATGATGGTGGTATTTACTAGATTACTTACAGTGTGGAAACAGGCCCTTCGGCCCAACGAGTCCACACCAACCCGCTGAAGCGCAGCCCACTCAGACCCATCACCCTACATTTACCCCTTCACCTCACATTATGGCCAATTTAGCATGGCTAATTCACCTAACCTGCACATTTTTGGATTGTTGGGGGGGAAACCGGAGCACCCGAAGGAAACCCACGCAGACCCGGGGAGAATGTGCAAACTCCACACAGCCTGAGGTGGGAATTGAACCCGGCATTCTGGCCCTGTGAGGCAGCAGTGCGATCCACTGTGCCACCGTGCCGCCCAAATGTCTAGCCGATACATGGATGGACAGGGAGCCAAGGGACTCAGGTCTTTCAAAAATAGAAAACATGGTTTGGCACAGACCTGGAGGACCTAAGGATTTGTTCCTGTGCTGTGATATTTTTGTTCTTTGTTCTTTAGCTTTGAACGACAGCAAAATCGAATTCCAACGTAAGGAAATGGTTGAAGCAGGCACATTAACAACATGCAAAATATATGTCGAGAAATGCTTGGATAGGAAGGGATGAGAAGGGTATGGGCCAAGTGCAGGGAAATGTTGTTAGATTAGATGGGTAGGCATGGACCCAGTTGAGACAAACGGCCAGCCTCCGTTCTGTATGACCCTATGACTCTACGACACATATTTCAGACACATACCTCTTTCCACACTAACCTCCTTTCCCTTTCAATTGGTTTCTTCTTCACACATGAGCCTTCGATTCAGCAAAAATAATTCTCAACATGTCAAGTGCCTCTGAAAATCAATGTACAGGACATCCATTCAGTCTGCCCTCATTTATGGGCGGCACGGTGGCACAGTGGTTAGCACTGCTGCCTCACAGCGCCAGAGACCCGGGTTCAATTCCCGCCTCAGGCGACTGACTGTGTGGAGTTTGCACGTTCTCCCCGTGTCTGCGTGGGTTTCCTCCGGGTGCTCCGGTTTCCTCCCACAATCCAAAGATGTGCAGGTCAGGTGAATTGGCCATGCTGAATTGCCCGTAGTGTTAGGTAAGGGGTAGATGTAGGGGTATGGGTGGGTTGCGCTTCGGCGGGGCGGTGTGGACTTGTTGG
Organism: Chiloscyllium punctatum; assembly: GCF_047496795.1. NCBI lineage: Eukaryota > Metazoa > Chordata > Chondrichthyes > Orectolobiformes > Hemiscylliidae > Chiloscyllium > Chiloscyllium punctatum. Next base: position 26,800,136 of record NC_092773.1, read on the forward strand.
GCCGAAGGGCCTGTTTCCACACTGTAAGTAATCTAATCTAATCATCCACTGTCCCTGCGATCTCCTCAATGCACTCGACAAAATTAGATAAAAGTGGCGCCCCGTTTCAAAACCATGGCGACTCTGCCATGATGACCATGGGTTCGCAAATGCAGTGTTAGAACAGCTTTAGTCATAATTCCCAACAAGTCCCTTTGACACATGTGGCCTGTAGTTTTCTATTTTCCATCGAACTCGCTTTTGAGGAAATTATTTGTTGTCTCCCCCATATGTAGGACCTGGGTCTGAAGTGAAAAAATGTTGGAAAATTTGAAGCAAAGCATCAACTCTCTTCCTTGAAGGCCCCAGGCATCAATTAAAGGTCGATCCCCGCGTCCACAGAATAATTTCCTGTGGCTTCAGTTACCTGAGCATTACCATATCCCAAACATATTATAGGGAATCAAGGGCCAGAAGGCTGCTTGGAAGATACATTTCCTCTTGAAAGTAATGGTTTCCCTCCCATCCACGGTTTCAGGCTTGTCAGGTCCTGGAACGTATCACCCGCGGGTATGATGGGAATAATGGAATTTGATGGATGGTGAGCAATCTGCGATGCTCCCATTTAGCCATCACTTTTGATTAAGCACATATCATGCTTGAGTTGATTGCAAATCTTTCATTTGCATTTATGTACATCTTTGAGGATAGCAATATTTTGTGGAGCCTTCTCCCCCATGTGAGTTGGATTGACCCCAGCATTCATAGCTGCCAGCAAAGGCGTGATTCTATTGATTGATAGTAGAACCATTTTGGTCAGTCACAGACTCGTTTTGGTGTCCGCCACATAAAGAGCTCGACGTTGTAAGTCCAGTGCTTGCTCTTTTTCACAGTGTGTCTCCTGACATATCCCCCTGCACTCCACCACAAACCAGAGCATAAACAGTCCCTGCTTTTCGGTAATAATATAATTGATAACGTATATATGTGTGCAAACCTTCTCATTGCAAGCAGTTCTGTAGTATGTTTACCATCTCATTGATGGCAATATTTGAGCTGATAAGACAATCATACAGTGTAAAAGAGACCAATTGGTAATGCCAAAACTGCTCTAAATCTGCATTAGTCCCATTTTCCTGCATTGGGCCCAAAACGTTGACCATTTCAATTGGTCACATAATTATTCTCTAAAAATGAGCCACACAACTACCCTTCCAGATAGTGTATTCCACATCCTCAACAACATCTGGGTGAAAACGCATTTCCTGCAAATCCCCCCAAAACATTGACCTTTCACTTTAAGATGATGCCACATTTCTCAAAACAATTCAACTAAGGGGAACAGCTCTTTCCTACCAATCATCTATATTCCACATTATCATAGAATTTAACGTCGTAGAAGGAGACCCTTCAACCTTTCCATCTGTACCGGTTCTGGAAAGCCCAACCCAGCGAGGTCCAAACTCCTGTGTTCTTTTTTTTCTCGAAATCCCTCTAAATTCATCCCTTTCAGGTATATATCGAGCTCTCCTTTCAAACAGAATGGGGGAACAGCAACTAATGTATTCAAATGAGAGCGAGACAGCAAACTAAAAGCTACAAGCCACAACTGTCAAAAGTTCATATTTAGTTATGAACTTTGACTAAATACATTAGAACAGGTCGCTCACATGAGTTCAAAGTCAGAGGGGCAGAGTCGCCATAGTTTTGTGAAAGGGACATCACTTTTCCTTCGCATAAAAGGAATTGTTTCATGAGGTCACACGGGCAATGGATGTAGAGGGTCTTAGTAGATGTACCGTACTTTGATTCTCGCCGCACTGCCAGGCAGTACATTCCAAATTGGAGCATCTCTATAAGTAAATATATTTGTCCTCCTCTCTGTGCTAGCTGACATTCTAAGTACTGACATACCATGTAGTGGAAGCAGAATATCTTTCTTTAGTCTGTCAAAATTGGTCACAATATTGAATATCTCAATGACGTCACTTTTTAATCGTCTCTGCTTCAAAGATGACGAGCTTATTTTTTTCAATATTTCCTGAGATCCACAATCTCTCATTCCCGATATAATTCTAGTAAACCTTTGATGAACTCCCTCCTGTGTTTCGATATCCTTCCTTAAATGAATGCCCTACATTCAACACAATATTCCAAATATGGCCTCACGAATGATTTATAGAAGAGTCGGCCCTCTTCATTGCTTTTAGATTCGATATCTGCATTCATAAATCCAAGAATAATATGAGCCTAACAATGTTTCACTTCGCCTGTCTACTTTCAGAGAAACTTTTGGCACTGTTTCAAAAGATGTCTCAAAGTCTAATATACAACAGTGACAGTGCGACCCTCATCCACTGCCTAGGTCAACTCGTCAAAGAAATGCATGAAATTAATCAGCATAAATTTTCCTTGACAAAGCTATGTTGATTATCTCGTATTACCTTATTTTCTTGCGGAGTATATTCATTTTGTCCCATATTAAGATCTCCAGCGGTTTGAATGTGAAACTGATAGGTCTAGAGATTCCTCATTTATAGTTAGCCTCCTCTCTTTTGTAATGGCATCTCAATTGCAATGTCTAAGATGCCCAGAAATCAGAACGTGTGGCCTGGAAAATTTCTGTCCATACCTTATAGATCATCATTTGGACCCGTCTTAGCTCCAATAAAAACAACAGGATGTCTCAGAGCTAGGAGAAATTGAGGAAGTTGGTCTTCCAGTGAGCATTGGTATTAGCAACTACATGGCATTGCAACTACAACCTCAGCTAACTGACTCCTATATTATTGTATTAACATTCTTAGCAGTTCAACCTGTCTGTGCCCATAGCTTATCCTGAAGAGTAGTTTTAATTTTGGTTTAAGTCCGACGAAATCCTCACCCACATTAGAGATGAAAATGTTTTGCATTGACATTCGAAGCTGAAAGTGGCCACTTTTCAAATACTCGCTGTATTCATTCAAATTGGTTTTGGATTCATAACACTAGATCTATGTTCATTTACAAACAGCGAGCCCCTGTCTAGATGAGGGATGGGGAGAAGATATAGGCTGGAAACAGGGGGTTGTATTTCTCGAATGGAATCTACGATGTTCCTGTGAAAATCTGGAGCCAGACCTGGCTGGCATCAGCACGTCCTGGCTGGAGATGACAGATGCATGCAGTGAATACTGCGAAACCAAATGAGTACACAGAGTGTGCTTCAATCTACCAGCTCTCCTAACACATTCAGATGCAGTCCCGGATGCACGGAACAGTGAGTGCCAGGAATTAGTCCTCTCCTCGCTTCATATCCGGGAATGACCTGCTGATTGGCGCCATTGACAAGTATTTTATTGGGCACACTGCCACTGCCTAGTTGCCCTACAGGACTTGTAAATCAAGACCTGATGCAACGTTTGCTCACCTTCAGTCACATTGACGTTCACACCAAATTGAACTTGTTAACTTGTTTTTTCTCTCTTACTCCACAGAGTTACTCGAAGATTTTCTCTGTGTGTTTCAGATTTCTACACCCTATGGAGTCTCACCAGCCTCCGAAATTGTATTTGATAAGAGAGAAAAGAGTACAGGATGTCATTCTGAGGAGGTGGACACCGCATATTGAAGGTCGAGCATGGCCCACTTTGTGAATGAGTTTGATGGAAAGCTGGCACTGTGTTTTGTCCGTCAAAACCCTAGCATTCTTTTCTGCAGAGATTGTTGAAGGCAAGGAGGAATTCAGAATAAAATCTCGATACGAAATCAGAACACTTATTTCCCCAAACTGTGCACAAAGACCTACTGGAAAGGATGATTAAATGTGACCTTTTTTCCTTTTGCCTAATTTAATGTCAATATGATGTAGTTCCTGATGAATTGGTAATATTTACACTTTCCTCTGCACCTGTCACAGACGTTACTTCAACAACGTAACCACAGCCCCAACAGAACACCACGAGAGACTGCTCTCCAGCCCAACTCCAACCGTTCATCCGCCCTCCCTGATCTCTTCACTTCAACAGTTTTGTGATTAGATTAGATTCCCTACAGTCGGGAAAAAGGGTCTTTGGCCCAACATGTCTACACTGAAACACCAAAGAGTGTCCATACCCCTGCTTAATGCGTCTACCACAATGGGCAAGTGAGCCTGGCCAATTCACCTGACCTGCAAATCTTTGGATTGTGGGACGAAATTGGAGTACGTAGAGGAAACCCAGGCAGACACGGGGTGAATGTGCAAACTCCACGCAGACAGTCGCTCGAGTTTGGAATCGAGCCCAGGTTCCTGGAATTGTGAGGCAGCAGTGCTAACCACTGAACCACAGTGCTGCCCCTAGCCACCATTGCTGCCCCAACCAACATGATTCCCTGAGCCACCGTGCTGCACCAGCCAACGTGCTGCCCCTTGCCACCTTGCTGCCTTAATGACATACCTCGAAGATATCATTGACCTTTAATTCCATGGGGTGCAAGTTCCCCATTGAGATGAGATGCCTTGAGTGTTCATTGAAGCAACATGCAGCTCTCCTTCAGTAACTGTCTTTGCGCCAGAGAAAGTACGGAAAAAGGATCAGGCACAGGGCATTCACTCCTTGAGCCTGCCCCGTCTTTCCCTATGGACGTGGCTGATCATCAAATTCACAAGCTATTTCTCCCTTTCTCCTTTTATCCCTTCAGCACCAAACATTATATCCGACTCTCTCTTATAAATATTCAATAGTTTGTCCCCAACTGATCTCTCTGGCAGAAAATTCCACAGGCTCTTTAGTCTCTGGGTAAAGGGCATTTTGCCCCATCTCAACCATATCCTTTTTACTTAAGTGGTGACACTCTGTTTCAGGATTGAGTGAGTCATGGGAACATCCTTCCTGGATTTACGCTGTCTTCTCCTGTGAGAATTTGATGTGTTTATCTACGATAACTCCGATTCTTCTCAAGTGAATATAGTCCTAACAGTTCTAATCTCTCTCCATATGTCAGTCCTGCAATCCTTCAACTCAGTCTTGGAAACGTTCGCTGCACTCCCTCAATCGCCAGAACATTCTTCCTCAGATATGGAGGTCCAAATCACATGCATAATGATGCGAATCAGAGTACAATCTGAGCATGTGACTGCTCAGAACATTCTACTGGTCTTTCCCTTTTGTGCAATTACGTTCCACATTGAACCCCAGGAAATGTAATCACGTGCTTGGTAAATGAGAATTATTCCCAATGACCTTTTCATGTTAAGGCTCCAGATAAACCAAGCCACTATTATTATTATTATTATTATTATTATTATTATTCAGATTAGATTACAGTGTGGAAACAGGCCCTTCGGCCCAACAAGTCCACACCGACCCGCCGAAGCGCAACCCATCCAGACCCATTCCCCCACATTTACCCCTTCACCTAACACTATGGGCAATTTTACATGGCCAATTCACTTAACCTGCACATCTTTGGGTTGTGGGAGGAAACCAGAGCACCCGGAGGAAACCCACGCAGACACGGGGAGAATGTGCAAACTCCACACAGAGAGAGTCGCCTGAGGCTGGAATTGAACCCGGGTCTCTGGCATTGTGAGGCTGCAGTGCTAACCACCTTGCCACCGTGCCGCCCATAAATGTTGTGAATTGCCATGATTGAATGTGGTCCCCATTTTAAGATGGGGATCAAATTTATTGCCCCGTTTCCTAACTATCCACCTCAGAAAGTGATGGGGAGCCATCTTCTTAAACTACTGTTTTCCATGTGAGATAGGGACACACACGTGGTGCTGCAAGTGACTCATTTCCAGGTTTTTAACTTAGGGATAATGAAGCAGAAGCGAGATGATCCCAATTGAGATTTACGTGACGCTTGGAACTTATAGAAATCGTTTGACCTTGACTTCCTACATGGTTTGGACGGCGGATTTGTAACGAAGTGTTGAATGAGTTGTGATGGTGGTGCGTATGTATTATGTATATTTTGAGGAAAATGGCCAGATGGTTTCCACTTCTTGCTGAGGCCGATTGAGTGTCAATATTGGCCCATTGTCTATCACAAAGTGATCCCCTTTTCTCGACAGCCCCTGGATATATACTCTTTCTGAAAGATGGTTGCTTTGACAGTATCGGATTCCTTTTAGCAAGACTGGCCTTTTCTGTAGCAAGGCACAGATTAAGCTGGTTCCCAAAATTCAGCCTGCATTGCAAAGCAGAGCGGAGGTGAGAAGGCAAACACAGTCACAATTCGTTGTAAGAAAGAAAACACCATATCTCGTCAATGGCTGGAAAAGACCACGTGCCAACTCAATGGCTTCGTTTTGACTTTTCTGATTAAGTCCCCAAGCCGGGACTGAAATGTGATACTAACTTTAAAAATGACAGAGCAGATTATATAAGTGTGTTGGAGTAAGGGACAGCTCTGATCAACACAAGACACGGCTCCTATTGGACGCATAGTTCTTGTTTTGTTGTCCTCGATATGCTGTCATTGGACCATGAAATCGTTCGCTTGCTATATAACAGTTTGAGTCAGTGTCTTTCAGATCGTCAGAAAGCAGCGATGATTCCCTTTGTGTTCCTTGCCCTTTTCTGCTTCTCCTTGGGTATGATACTAACCTCTTTTTGCAACTTTCTTTTCTCTTTCGTACATTCGCAGCGTGATGGTGGGCTTTGGGTGGGTTCAGGGCGCGGGGGTTACCAGAGAACTCACTGTCAATCAATGTTTAATCACTTCACACTGATTTGAAGCTGATGGAAACGCAATACTGTGTTACTGGTCAGTGTGTAATCGAAGGTTTTCCTGCTTCGTGACACGGGTGTTTGTTGTCTGGTTTCTGTAATAACTGTGAGACTAGATCTCTGTCAATATTCTTGTATCTGTCCAATGTATTCCCCTTTGGCGATTCCACGATGTGGGACACCCAGTCTCCAGAATTGCCGATCAAACCCTCGGTGAACAGTCCTTCACCCAATCAGAACATGACAAGCAGATCAACAGCAGAGACCAGGCACACAGTCAATGTGATCCGAAACCGAGCTCTCAATGTTATGTGAGTCCAAAATAAAACCCATTCCATTTATATCCTTGTGCAATAATTTTCACTTCTGAAAGCAGTGACCCTTCCCAGGCTGTGAGCTCTGGACTGAAATCTCCATCCTCTGACATCACGGGCTTTGTTTGGAATGCTGGACTTTGCACGGTTTCCTATCCCAAGGTGAACAGAGACCATGTCTCTCTCTCTGTGTTGATAAACATATGGACATACATTGCTCTCTTTTTTTGCCTCTGAATTTTCCTGGAATGCACCATTACGTTTTCATTACGTTATTTTTTTTTGAAAGATTAGATTCCATGCAGTGTGTAAACAGTCCCTTTGACCCAACATGTCCACACCAACCCTCCAAAGAGTAACCCACCCAGACCAATGCACCTTACACTATGGGCAATTTAGCACGTCCAATTCACCAGATCTGTACACTAGAAATTCAGGGAAAAAAAATCACATGCAGGAGGGACAGAATGAGCAAACTCTACACAGACAGTCACCCAAGGCTTGGAACCAAACTCAAGACCCTGACGCGGTGAGGCAGCAGCGCCAACTGCTGAACCACCATGCCAATCTGGAGCTACTTTTTTTCTTTAATGTGTCTGTTGCGAGATTGACGTGGAGCTCACAAGCTGAAAAAAAAAAGTGTGGTCTTGGTTGGGAAAGAAAACAATTCGGTCTTGAGAACAAATCATTGATTTAACCCGGGAGCATTAAAGATAGTGCTCGCCCACAGAGAGTGAATACATGATCATAATGCGACTAGCGTGGCTAATGCACAGCTGAATCCTCTGTTGAACACAGCACAAAATCCTGCAGGTTGTGGAAGTTTGAAACCTGGGTGGCCCAGTGGCTTAGTGTTCGCACTGCAATCTCGAAACGCCACTGCTGCCAGTTTGAGCCATCCACCGCACAATGATGTGAAGTTTAGTGTCAAGGTATGATTTGGTGACAAGGGATAGGCATGTGGTAAAAGTGGTTAATGGAGAGATAGGGTGGGAAGTTCTGTGAATTGAAAATGGAGACCTGATTAGAATGGCCTCAATCTGTTTAGTTTGAAATCACTGATTAGTGCCAAAAGAAACTGCTGTGGAAACTCTGGTAGTATCTGCAGAGAGAAAGCAGATCAAGCATTTTGGATATGAGGCAGGTCCCTCGACACGAAACTCACCCACTGAGTGAACGATGCAGACATGTGATAACAAACCTCCTGCATTTCTGGTTCGTAAGTGGACACACCCAGACGTATAATCATAATAAACGCGCATTAAATAGCCGTAAAGCATGTCTTTAATGTCCTTAAATTATGCAGGATAACAGGAAGGAATAATTAGTTTCCAAAGTACTGACAAAGTTATGTTTTCATAGAATTCCTCCAGTGTGGCGGCAGGTCATTCTGCCCAGTGAGCTCTCTGAGGGGCAATTCTGTCTGATCCACCCATGGCTAATCCACCCAGCCTGCATATCCCTCGAAACTGTGGTACATTTAGCCTGGCCAATCGACCAAAACCTTCATAACTTTGGGTTGGGGAGGAAACCAAAGCAGTCAGAGGAAATCCACGCAGCCATGGGGAGAAGGTGAAAGCTCCATACAGACAGTCGCCCAACACTGGAATAGAACGAGTGGCACTGGTGTTACGGGGCACAAGTGCCAACCACTGACTCACCTTAAATGTACCCAACACAGACTGTTCGTGTGCCAGCTATTGGATTTCTGTTATGTATGCCATTTTAACCAGGCAATTCTCATCACCTTTGTTGAGTTTCAGATATCCATGTCAGATTTGATTGATCCAGAGCTGCATTTTGCCATATCTTGGCAAATTGTTTGTTCTATTTTGCAAGGTATTTTTGCACTACTGTCATGTAATGAAGTCATTAATTCCCGATGACACCTCTTCCCCACGTGCTGCTTCCCTCACGTACCCGTTACCCAATTATCTGGCTTGCTCTAGTCAGAAATAATTGTCAGTGCCTGGATGTCCCGGGAAAGGACATGGTACATCGGTGCTAAGGGTCTGACATAGAAGTCAACAGAAAATATAAAATGAGTCAGCATCACGAGGGGCACACTGTGAGTTTTAGGTCTGGCATTTTACATGGAAGCTGCACAAATTGATTCAGCATTTCCTAGACAGCGAACAATATGTGGGCGGCATGGTGGTACTGTGGTTAGCACTGCTGCCTCGCAGCGCCAGGGACCTGGGTTCAATTCCCGCTTCAGGTGACTCTCTCTGGAGTTTGCACATTCTCCCCGTGTCTGTGTGGGTTTCCTCCCACAATCCAAAAATGTGCAGGTGAATTGGCCACGCTAAATCGCCCGTAGTGTTAGGTGAAGAGGTAAATGTAGGAGAATGGGTCTGGGTGGGTTACGCTTCGGCCGGTCAGTGTGGACTTGTTGGGCTGAAGGGCCTGTTTCCCACACTGTAGGGAATCTAATCTATCAATGCATATGTATGATTTCTGTAGCTATTCAATAAGCACTTTGTTATTTCAACGTTTTGACCAGACAGTACCAACCTGTCCGGTTCAGAATTGGCATTAAACCTGCAAGTTAACTGTCAGTCATCATAAACCTGGGCACCAGCCATGGAAGTGTTTCTTCCAATTAGAGTTCACCTTCCAACGCAGAACCTGAGAAAGTAGGATCCATCTATGCTGCCTCTTCGAGTCTGCTTTCTCATTCATTCTGGTCATGGGCTAGAATCCAACTCAGGCGCCTGTTTGCACTTTCCCCAACTGCAGCGCGAAGCATCTCGGTCCAAGATCTTCTCTAAACCTTGTGGTTTTGCAAGTTCTTTTTTTAAGCGCCATGTTCTTATGAGCGGCTTCTTAACAACGTTAAGGGTTCATTGTTGTCCAAACAGTCTTTCGGAAGCCTTTTGCAGACCAAATCTGCCCAGCACTGGGCGTCCACATATCCACCTTGTGCCTACTGTGTTCTCCTGGTGGATAAATATCAGATATGTTAATCCAAATAGCCCAACAATCGAATTTATTCAAATGTGAGTCATATGTTGCCAAAAATAGCAAGATGATGTTATTATCATGATATTGGCAAAGGCTCCCACGCAATACTGATTTAGTATCCATTAACATGGGTGCTGGAACCGTTGAAGGAAGGAATGCCAATAGGTTGCAGCTGTCTATTATCATTTGGAGTGGGTTAAAACTAAGTAAAGTTTGAAGACGTTTTGGAGAAAGGGATGAGTCAAAGTCTTGAGGTTGGAGCACCGAAACTCTGTTTCCTTGTTTTTTTAAAATCTCTCTCAGTTCTCGAATCGAAGGAGGAAACCTGTCCTGAACCTTCCGATGTCACTTGCAGAAATCTGCAGCTAGTCCTTTCGTGTCATCAGGTAACGCAATGCAAAAATATCATCTGCAGTGAGGATCAAAGCTGGGTAAGTGGTCTCAATGCAATATTTTTGCCACATCAGGACAAGATAACATGCCTTGTTGTGTATTATCCTCTTCATGTTCGAAGCATTTTTGATGCATAACTGTTGCTGAAGTGTCTGGATAAATATTTATATGATGATCCAGTATTGCTATCAATAACGGAGTGGGGTAATCAGAGAGTGAGGGGTGAAATCGGTGATGGGGGGGGGGGGGCATCAGAAAGAGTTGATGAAACTGCAGATGGAGTCATAGGAATGGATGGAAAGGCAGAGTGGGAAAGTATTGGAGAATGGAGTAAGTTTGAAAACGGCCATATAATCTGAGCAATTTAAGCTGGAAGGCAAACATGAGGGTGTATGGTCTATAATTTGCAATCTCATCATGAAGATTCACACACAGAAAGGAAAGACTGCATCAACAATTATCTTGACAATAAATTGTTCTGTTTTTCAGTCGATACCCAACTTACATTGCCCTCAGGAAATGATGGCAGAAAAGCAAAAACTACTCGCGAAACCAGAAACCATGGTATGAATTGTAATACTTACGTGGGGTTCAGACTGGAAAGAAATAGTTGGCTGGCTTGCGAAGCATAGTCACACCCACAGTGAAAATTTAATTCCGTTATGGAGGATATCATCTCCTTTTCAAACTCTCCTCTTGCCTGAGGCATAGTGACCTGGCTGATTAAACCATCACCAGTGGTCCCCTTACAACGTGAGAGCAGCGCTGTCGCCTTTTATGCTTTGATCTTGAAATATAAAAAGAAATCGAAACTCCTCCCCTCATGATCATGAAGCGGTCCCTCGTGCACGATAAAATAAAATCATAGATAGGCAGTGAATGAGCACGACACACAATGCAGGTAAACATCGACTGCAGTAAAACACGACTCCCCTTGCCACACCCACCACTCCCTCAGGTAAACTCCTAAAATTATGTCGAGCCGCTAAGAAAACAGATACAACACTCGGTGCTTCAGCATTTGCAAAATAATAGAAACAAAAGCTGAGCATGTACAGACTGAATAAAATAAATGCTGCCCAGCAGTGAAGTCACAAGCCCTTTCTTGGATGGGTGTTTTGTTCAGGTTGCTCTGTGTTGCCCGGTTCTGTTTAAGATATGATATGGTGGTCCCCTTGTGTGATTTGAGTGGACATAACCAGAATTCACACGGCACCAGGTTATCATCCAGCGGATGTATTTGAAGCCATGAGCTTTTGGATCACTGGTCCTTCGTCAGTTGGAGAGGAGGAAAGCATTTGGGCACAGAATTTGTAGGCGGAGAGATAATTGCAAAATAAATAGTGTCAAAACATCGCACAAACGGTGTGAATGGAACATCTACAGATTGAGTAACAAGTAATTACAGTTGATCAAAAACATCAGATGGCAGAAGAGAAGTTTCAACAAAGAATGGCGAGTGAAGTGATAACGTGTGATCCAATTAATTGAGTCGGATGTATAATTAAGACAAAGTGAGCACAGCAAATGCTAGATGTCAGAGTCAAGTGTGCAGTGCTGGAAAAGCACAGCCCCTCAGGCAGCATCCGAGTAACAAGTGAATCAACATTTTGGGCATAATTCCTTCATCGAATCGTTGATTCGCCTGTTCCACGAATGTTTCCTGACCTGCTGTGGGGCTGTAGGACCACACTTGCTGCCTTGGAAACAAACCAAATCGGTTGAATAACATGATAAATATAAAAGTCCCATGACGAGGGTCGAATCAAAGTGACAAGTAATCGAAAACTGTAAACTAATTAAGGTAAAAAAGTTGTCAAAAGTTATTAAGGTGGTGGTGTCGGAACAGAACAGCAAGGGAGACGTAACAAGTACAGAATGGTATTTTGAGTAGGTTGACATGTGTTGCGACATGAAACCAAGAACTTGGTTGAGGCCATCTTTATGGGGAGAGAACGTATCTATCAGTTTCGGCTTGACAATTCTGCATTATTCTACCTTGAAGGCCGACTTGGAGGGCGCTTACCTGAAGATTAGAGGCTGAAGTTGCCTTAACCGCTGAAGTGTTCTCTGACTGGAGGGAACACTTGTGCCTGTCAATTGTGTTGTGTGAATTGATCTGTTGTCGCAGTGTCTCACTAATGTACCATGCCTTAGGGCATCCTTGCCCACGGATGTGAGATAGACAATATTGGCCGAATTACCTGTGCACCTGCCATATAATTGTGGATGGTGTTCCCAAATATGGTCGATGATCTGACATGGCTGCAATGTGGCATGATCGTGAGGTCACTTTTGGCTGAGGGTTGGGTCATTTCGTGTGAACCACGATCACATTAAGGTGTGGATATTGTTTGAAGGCGAGACGTCGAGGCGTAGGGATGGTCTTCGCGAGATGTTTGTCATCATCATTAACATGTTGAAGGTTGTGAAGAAACTGGCATAGCTTATCTGCTCAGGTAAAGAACTGGACAATGCAGGGTGTTCTATCGTTCATATCTTGTGTCTGCCTCTTGAGAAGGTCATCACAGTTTCTTTCTGTGGCACAAAGGACTGGCGATCGATGATTTGGGTATCATGTGCCACTTTCTGAGGTGGTCTTCAGCATCTTCGGGTTCCTCCACATCTGAACAGATCCTGTGTGTGTACAAGCCTTGTCTGCAGAGAATGGCTTCTTTAAAATTCTTAGGGATGGAAGCAATTGAAATGTAACATTGCATGATTTTCTGTGGGCTTGTGGTAATGTGAAGTACTGAAGTGTCTGTCCTTGATAGAGATACGTAGGTTCAAAAATGAGATTCTACAGTTGTAAAATCTGATGGTGGGATGAAGCATGTTGATATCATTGTATTATCATTTCAGCGGTTCCTTTCCATGAGTTCAAACAAAGAAAATGTCGTTGATGTATTTGGTCAGAACTCCTCTGCAGCAAATCATTCTTGTTCACATTTGTGAATGAAAATATGGCATATTGGGGTGAACATGTATTGTGCATAGCTATTTTGTTTGTCTGAATGGAGAGCTGATTGTCAAAGGTGATGTAATTGCTGTCGAAGATGAAGTGAAGGATTGTAGGTTGCGGTTTGGAAATTTGGCAGTTGTAGGTGTTGAAGTCTGAGGCTGTTGGGCAATGCTGTCGTTGTAGGGGTTGCTGTGATGTTGCTGCTCCTTTAACAAGGTTGTGCATTACTTGTTGTTTGGTTTCAAAGCGGCGAAGAGACGTACTGCTGAGAGGTCTGACTTGAAGGGTTTTAGGGCCAATTTGATTATAGCTAACAGATACTGCCTCACCAAGCATAAACTGATAGCCAACTTACATACCAGAAAGATAGCCTCAACCGCGATCTTGGTTCATGTCACGCTACATGTAACCCCAATGCACTGATGTGTATTTGAAAAATCTCCTTTATGGTTCAATTTTGACACAATCACCTGGATAACTTGTTATGGTCTCTCTACCTTAAGTAGTTTGTATAGTTTTGGATTAATTGTTACTTGGGTTCGACTCTCGTCATGTGACTGTTATACTTACCATGTTGTTCCAGCCATTTGGATTGTCTGCAATACAACCTTGCTTTTGACTTGGTGTAATTATTTGTCTGCGTCAGTTAATTGGATCATCCCTTCACTTGACGTTCAGCTGTTGATACTTGACTCACACAGTCTGATGTTTTTTACCTTCTGCAATGAAGTTTTATTCAGCTTGCCGATGGTCCACCGACACAACTAGTGCTGTGTTTTGTTACTCTTGATTACTTGGAATTATCCTGCAATTATCTACCCGCCTGTAATTTGTATGTCTGCGTGCTCCCCTCCACGTAATGTGCAATCAATGTCAAAGATTTGAATGACAAGTTACAAGGCATGATTAGTCCATTTACAGAACACACTAAAATATCACAGGCAGTAAGGAAGGTGATAAGAAATTGCAGCAGGACCTTGATCAGCTGGGGAAATGAACCCAGAAATGGGAAATGTCGTTTAATTTAGATAAATGTGAATTCTTACATTTTGGAAAGTCAAATCAAGCTAGGAGCTGCATGGTGATTTGTCAGGGATTAATAGGAGCAGCGGATCAGTGAGACCTTGGAGTTCAGGTTCACGTTATCTGAAAGTGCAATCACACATAGACAGGGCAGTTAAGCAGACTTTTGCCTTTCTGAGCATCATCAGTCAGGATCTTGAGTATAGAAGTTATGAGGATATGTTAGTTACACAGGACGGTAGTGAGGCTGTACTTGGAGTATTGTGTTCACTTTTGTTCATCTTGTTATACGAAGGATGTCATTAAACAGGAAAGAGTGTAAACTAAATTTACAGGGATGTTGCCTGTCCCCAAGGTATGCATTATTCGGAGAGATTGGACAAGCTAGGACCTTTGCCTTCAGAGCACAGGATACTGAGAGGGGATCTTACAGAAGTGTAAAAGATCATTAGAGGCATGAAAGAGGTAAATGCAATCAGTCTTTTACCCACAGACCAGGCAGCATCAGCTCAACGTTCGAGGGGAAAACATAAAAGGGAACCTGAGGGGCAATCAGAACGTGTGGTACATGTGGAATGAGCTGCCCTTGAAAGTGATTGGGGCTGGTACATTAATGACATTTAAAAGGCATTTGAACAAATACATAGATAGGAAAGATTAGAAGCATATGGGTCAAATACTGTAAAGTGTGATTACTGTTGATGGGTATTTTGTCAGCACGGATCAGTTTGGGCCAAATGGCCTGTCTCTGTGCAGTAGGACTTATGACACTGTAAAAGTTTCTGATTTCAAATAAAAGTACTGGACTATAAACTGGTGCCATGAGACGTCTGATTTTATTTTTACAATACTGTGCCATGTACACTTACGCATAGTGTTAAATGTGCATGATATGGACAAGTTGTCCTCTTTTGTGTACAGAAAGAAAATAGGAACGCAGGGACAAAGCTATGTGAAAACACAAGTGGCAACGCTCATCATACATGTCTGAACAGGGTTCAGT
Organism: Chiloscyllium punctatum; assembly: GCF_047496795.1. Classification (NCBI taxonomy): domain Eukaryota; kingdom Metazoa; phylum Chordata; class Chondrichthyes; order Orectolobiformes; family Hemiscylliidae; genus Chiloscyllium; species Chiloscyllium punctatum. The sequence continues at coordinate 26,815,472 of NC_092773.1, forward strand.
TTGAAATGACCTTAATCTATCGTGCATTTGAGAGTGATCGGGTAAGTAGATCACAGTCCTCTCAACGATTACCGCCTCAAATGCCTTTCGAATATTTGATTTGATTTGATTTAATTATTGTCACAGTTACAGAGACACTGTGAAAAGTAATGTTTTGTGTGTTATGCAGACAAATCACACCTGGCATAAGTACATCAAAGTAATTGATCAGATGACAGCAAGTAGTGTTCCAGCCCCAGAGAAAGTGCAGAGAAAGATCAACAGTAATAGCTGAGAGGTTTTCTCGTCAGTCTGACCACGACAGTCAAGAAGATGGTTTTGACTTTTTTATTTGAAATGATCATTGCTGATGCGACAGTCCACCCGTCTTCTTCCATATGTGTTTCTACCTGTAACTCCTTGATTCTCCAAATGATCAAGAACGTATCAATCTCAGCCTTAAATATAGACATGCATTCTGCCCTGCCCCCTCCCTTCCCAACCATACCTTTCCGTGGTAAGAATCTGAACACTCTGCAAGAAAGAAAAAAATAAATCCTCCTCTGCTCAATCTTCAATTGGCAACCCTTCATTTTGACACTGTTCTCGCTGGTTTTAGACTCTCCCCTGAGTCTTTTGTTTTGTAGTTTTTTTGCAGTCTTTCTCCATTGAAATAATACTCTTTATCCCCCCTTCCAAAATGAAAAACAAAACTTTACATTGTTCAACATTATACTTCATGGCCCAATTTTGTCCATTTATTTAAAGTATTAACGTCTCTCAGCAAACTATGTATTTCTCTCCCACAGTCTGTACTTCCATCTATTTTGTCTTCTGCAAATTTGACTGCAGCATATTCACTTCCTTCCTCCAAGTCATCAACGTGTATTGTGTGGCATATCCGTGGTCCCGGGTCACTAACCTGAAGAGGAAATGCTGAACACCACTCACTGTTTTTTTCTCCACCAGCCACTTCTTTATTCAGGCCAATATATAAACTTCAACAACGTGGGCTCGACAAAAAAAAACTATCTCCAGTTTATGCCACCCTCCCCTGAATCAAACTGGGTATGTAAAGATCCGGAAGACAGGATATTTTTGGCCATCTCCAGTGCCATGCCTATGTTCGGCACAAAGTTAGTATTTTTCTCGACTCTGCATTCTTTGTCAATCCCGTGCCCGAATACCCATTTTTACTTCTTCAAAATTAATTCAGGACGAGACCTCAAACTGTGGTAACGTTCTGGAAATCAAGTCTCAGTCTTCATTCCAGAGTTGTCACAATTCTCTTTAAAAGGACACAAAATTCTCCAAATTTCCTCAGATCTGGCCCCAGATTATGTGCACGATTAGACTGGGTTTCTGTACTAAGCAAGCATTACTATTGATTACAAATAAATGTCGATGTCACTTTTTGGGGACTTTTGAAAATTATGGACTGAAGTGCAGAAGAATTGTTTTACACGAGTTGCTGCATATTGTTAAAAGTAAATGCTGTAACATTTCAAGGCAAGCATCATTACAGTGTGGGAGGAGGTATTGATGACAAACTATATCACTCACGAATTCCTCTCATGTTTCGAATTCCACCAGGATCTAATGAAACTGTGTGCGCCCTGTGGCTTCTTCTATGTATTGGAAGAGGAAGTTCTTGCTGACGAAAACTCTCCAATTTACAGTGTACATAACCAGTATTTCACGGTACGATTCAATCACACGATGCTCCAGAGTTAACAAATTCACGCTGATGAAAACCCCTCAGTGTACAGTGCAAATAATCAGCATTTCATGACACTGTGCATTCACGGTATGGTTCAGAGATAACTAATTGGCACGGATGAAAGCTTTACAATATACAGTGTAAATAATCAGCATGTACACGATCATGTAGAGTTTACAATTCCGCCCTGATGAAAATGCTTCAAGTTACAGACGAAATAACCGGCAATTAATGATATTAATAATTCACACGATTTACAGAATTTACACATTTGGGGCTATTGCATTGATAGAAGAAGTTGGGGGACGAAGTACTTTCATTTTTTGATTTACTATAGCAAACTCACCTTTGCAAATCATTCAAAAATGGATGGCGGTAAAATATATTCACGTTTCTGAATGGGAAAGGGAGGCAACCGTTTTCCTTTGAATATTCAGTGTGAATTAGAAATGAACAGGAATGAATTGGAAATGAACAGGTCTTTAAATGTAACTTTAAATGTAACTTTAAATGTAACACTGAAAATGCTGGTCTCAATTCCGTGGGCTAAGAATCAATCCCTTCCCCAGGCCCCTCTCCAAAAAAAAAAGCAGAGTCAGGAGGATGCAAGTGGAATGTATTGTAAGAGCACGATGACTGTCAATACGTTCCATGCAAAAAGTTTCTGCTCTGCCACTCTTTTTGACAAGAGGCATGTAAAAGCAAGACAATACTGGGACAGTTGGAAAGATTGTCGCAGGTCGGAGTTCAAAATCTAATTGTGGAAGATAAACTGACCCTCAACACGGAATCTTATTGGCAGCATTCACTGCAGGTGTAGGACCCGTTAAGATACTCTATACTTAGTATGATTTAACGATTCGATTTGAGTGCCCCGTTCCAAATATAATCATCATATCTTTTGCTGTTGAACAGGGAACATTTCCTAGAGCAAGTCGCATTTGCAGCAGGGGTAATGTTGTGGCGAAGAAGCTGAGAAATTACATGAAGGAAAAGAAAGGTAGAGTGGATCATTGTTTCCAAATAAACAAAAGAAGTCTGAAACATTGAGTCTGGGAATCTGCTTCTGAAAACAAAAGATGGAAGTGAATGTCGTTTGGGGTGGCACGGTGGCACAGTGGTTAGCACTGCTGCCTCACAGCGCCAGAGATCCGGGATCAATTCCCACCTCAGGCGATTGTGTGGAGTTTGCACATTCTCCCTGTGTCTGCGTGGGTTTCCTCCCACAGTCCAAAGATGTGCCAGTCAGGTGAATTGGCTATGCTAAATTACCTGTAGTGTTAGGTAAGGGGTAAATGTAGGGGTATGGGTGGATTGTGCTTTGGCGGGGCGGTGTGGACTTGTTGGGCCGAAGGGCCTGTTTCCACACTGTAAGTAATCTAATCTAATCTTGTGTGAAAGAAAGCGAGGATGACAGAAATATGGAAAGAGTACAGAGAACGCGAGACCTCCTGATGTGCTCCCTCAGTACTGGCTATCTGAATGCAAGGCATTACTTCTCTGATGGCTACACTCTCAATTGCTATGTTCCCTCGTTATGCCTATCTGACTGCGACACTCCCAAAATCCTGCTTGATGCATTTTAGCACAATCTCATTCCTGGCTTTCTGGTTGCAGCACTCCCTCATTACTGGTGTCTTACTGCAGTTCTTGTTTGGTTTTGCTTGTCTGACTATGCAGTGTAGCACTTCCTCAGCACTGAGTCTCCAACAGGCCAGAACTCCCTCATCAGTCAGGTCTAATAGTATCTGATTGTACGTGTGCACATGCATTTATGTGTGGCCACTCACATACAATTTTCTTCTCATCAACCTGTCGAAGCTCTATCAGTTTCTCTGTCTGCAGTGTCTCAGGTCCTTTTTACATTGATTACATAACCCACTTGTTTATGCACTTGTTTTTCATATACATTGTATACTTCATTGCTTCTCATTTTTTCTGTATTTTCTTTCCAATTGGAAATGCCTTATTTGCTTTTCTTTTACCAAAGTTTTATTTTCCACAATCTGTTTACTACTGAAAAAATATCACTGTGTCCCTTTGATTGGCTTTATCACTCGATGTTTATGATTTAATTTATGTGTTCAAATTTCATTTATCTCTGTTAGGAAATCACATATTTCAATTCTTCCCCATAAATATTCAGTTAGAATCGCTTTTTGTAAATTACCAATCATCAGTCTTCTTTTTTCCCATAAAGGAATAAAACGTCATAGAATCATTGATTCATTACTCGTTGTGAGATTTTGATACACAGTTTCAATACACTTTGATATACACTTTACAGTTTCAATTTGTGCTATCAGCTTGTGATTCTTGGTCGACCTGTGTCGAAAACGTTTTAATGATTCGCTTTAAAGCATTTTTGTAGTTGTTGCTCTCACTCTGAAATGATTATTAAAGTACTGATAAATTTGACATTTTGTTTATTATTTTAGGTCTACTAATTGAAGATTGTGCAAATCAGTACAATAGAATGCGAGTCAAACGACAAGTGCCAAGTACAGCAGCATCCAACAACCTACAATAAGCAAATAGATTCTCTCTTGGTATCTATTTTAAATCTGAATATTTCAGTTTTTCAAGATCTGGAGAGATGATACGTAAATGCTTGCTTCCAATATTCCAATATGGATCAGAATGCCTATTACCCAACTAACGTACAGCAAATTATGCGAAAAGGACTTCCCTTCTGAATCACAATATGCATGCCTACAAAACTTGTGGGGTGTGTCAGGATGAACCTTTTAAAACCATGTCCTTGGAAATGCTACAACTTTCATTGTGGTTTTCCACGTTTAAGGGACTTTGAAATAACTAAGATAATTGAAGTGGGGTTTGGAGAAGGATACCGTTTGGATTAGTGCATTATGTAGCTGGCATTTAAAGGTGCAAGGTACCAGGTTAGTGATGATGTGGAATGCCAAGTGAATTACACACACAAAATAAAAATCGCATGTACATTGGTTGACAGTGTGAGCTTTTTCATGTGCCGAGCCATCATGTGGTCGATTTTGCGAGCTTATCAGGCGTACACTAGGAGGAAAGGGCAGTGAGATCAGTTTGTGCATCAGTGTGGGTGAAATATTAGTGTCGATGACTAGTGATGAGGACACGTCCTTAGTTATTCCAGATGAAGAGTGGTTCCACGCTCTCTCACCTCTGTTAGGCCGAGTGTTCACGTAAGTGACAATACTCCAAAGTCTATGCCATTGACTGATAATTGGGACTTTCTTTGAATGGGTCATGATGTAGATAATTGTGAGAAATTTGAAGTTCTTGGGTAATTTTCTTCCATTGTGCATCAGGACTTTTGAGAATAATCAAATTTTTGTTGTAAAGTAGTCTCCAATTGTCTCAAAGACGGGTAATCCTGCCACGTGTGTCGACACGTTGTAGCACGTATTCGCCTTAAAACCATCCAAAATTCTCCAAAGGTCTTAACAATTTTCATAAAACACGAAACAAATAGTTGGTTTGTATTATCTTTCTATCCAACAAGCAATAACGGGCATAACAAACTTCACAGTGTCTCTCGTTTCTTCTTAACTTTCAATTGTGTCAAATTTGAAATTTTGTATATCTCACTTTATTTCCCTCATTGAATAAATTTCCAAACGAGTAATGGTGTAATGCTAGTTCCCCATCTCTAACTAGGAGATCTATTTTAAAATCCCATGTCGTCCAGATTAGTTTAATGGCATCTCTAAGCGGCGTGATTAGAAAATATATTGAGTATAACCTTGGATTTCATCGAATTCCCATCGATTGTTTGAGGTGGGTAAACCTCTCAACCTTTAAAATGTTCGTGGCTGAGTACTTCAAATGTCATAACATTTTAGGGTAGTGGCCAAATTTTGCAAAGTGGGACAAATGTAAAATGAGAGCAGCTTTCTTTTATCAGTGCATAGTGTGCTAAATATCCTCTTCTATATGATTCTATAATACATTGATTCTAGGCTGTGCAAACACTGAGAAACATTTCAAACGAATTGAAAACAAATGCCTACATTGTTGAAGATTAGCACATCTCATAATAGAGACAGATTAGATTACTTACAGTGTGAAAACAGGCCCTTCGGCCTAACAAGTCCACACCGCACCGCCACCCACCCATACCCCTACGGCAATTTTAGCATGGCCAATATACCTGACCTGCACATCTTTGGACTGTGGGAGGAAACCGGAGCACCCAGAGGAAACCCACGCAGACACAGGGAGGACGTGCAAACTCCACACAGTCAGTCACCTGAGGCGGGAATTGAACGCGGGTCTCTGGCGCTGTGAGGCAGCAGTGCGAACCACTGTGCCACCGTGCCGCCCACTACATGTGTCTATCCATTTCAAATATTAGCTCTGCTGCATGATGAGTATAAATTCTTAAATGTAAGATTCCGTTGCAGGCAAAATGACTGATTCCTGAAGAAGGGTTTATGCCCGAAATGTCGATTCTCCTGCTCCTTGGATGTTGCCTGACCTGCTGCGCTTTTCCAGCAGCACATTTTTCAACTCTGATCTCCAGCATCTGCAATCCTCACTTCCTCCTAAATAACTCAGGTGTCACATTGAACAAACGAGAATGGATTATCTACCCTAATTGAGCACACATCACTTTACATGATCCTCATTCTATTTACTAATGAGGAATCTTGTTCATTCGAGACATCTCCTCCTAATTTCAGAACAATGTTCGAAATTGGGAGTGCAAACGTGATTGATGGATTGATTTCTGACCAAATGTATTAAGATTGCAAACCAGTTCAACACCAGCAGACATTCTGAATTCCTCTCATGCCGAACGACCTGACAATAATGCTATAATCTATCATTTCACCTTGTATTCCTTAAATTCAAGCATGCTCCATTTGATGGGATATCGCTACTCAAGGGAAAAAATGAGAAGAGAAGACGATAGACATTTCAACTATATATTAGCTAACCAGAAAAATGTAAAAGATACAAAAAATACCTTTTTTTCACAGCTGAGGAAAAATAATTTCTGGAATAGAATGTTATGTATTTGAGAATTCACAATATTTTGCACGACTAGAATTTTCTTGTTCAACCTCCTTTTTTGTTAAAGGACAACTCAGAATATACATCGAGGGAGTTTTTGCAAGCTCCTTCGCCTTTTGTCTGAATTTAGTTTGTTTCCCTGCAGAAATGTGTGGATTTTCAAAGACTTTAAGAAAACTCCAGTTTCAGTCGCAAATAAACATGACTTGGACGATTCCCTCGGTAATGATTAGGATATGCCAATTTTGCCATTATGAAGCGCAGGACATGAGTCAACCATAGTAACTCAAAACTGACTGATGCAGTGAATAACAAAATTTTGGATTTCTTCCGCTTTTCCATTTCTGAGTTTCTAAGTCTCTCATTCCTTTGAACTCTGAGACCCATGTGAATTTCTTTTAGCAAGTGCACGCCTTCTGATGGTTAAATTATTAAACAAGAAAATTAGTGTAAACTGAAGCCAAGTGGCCTAAACACTGTAAAACCACAGGAAAAAAAACATGATATTTTGTAGATAGCCTGAGTTTCGCGGGCGGTATCTAATGGATATCACACAAGAACTATAAAAACACTACATCGGACAAACTAGCAGGAAACTTGCCACCAAGATCCATGAACACCAACTGGCCACGAAAAGACACCACCCACGATCACTCGATCCCATACATACAGACACAAAGATGGACACCAATCGAATAGCTTTTTTATCAGGAGAACAACTTTTGCACATATTGTTGGTGATCTGTGCTGGGATGGAAAGGCTGAAGAGGAACTGAATATTTTCCCACGCTTTAACTCCCCATACATTTAAACAGATAGGAAGGATGAACACATGGCTTGAAAGACGGTTTAGGAGGGAGTGGTTCAGATTTATGGGACATTGAGATCGGTTCTGGTGAAAGTGGGAATATTACAAATTGGACTGTCTACACCTGAACCAGACTTGAACTAATGGCCTTGTGGAAGTTTTCGCTACTGCTGTTGTAAAGGTTTAAACTAATGTGGCAGGGGCAGACGAGAAGACTACTAGACAGTATGGTCGAATCTGGAAACTGTAACGATCACAAAGGTAGCATAACTAAGGGGAAGAGTAGGCAGAGAGCAGATGAACGCAAAAGAACTGGCGGCCTAAACTGCATTTACTTCAATGTTAGGAGGATAATGAGTAAGGCAGATGAACATAGGGCTTGGATTGATGCCTGGAACTAGGAGGTTTCTGCGATCACACAGACCTGGTTGAAATAAGAGCATGATTGGCAAATAAATGTTCCAGGTTATAGATGCTTCAGACACGACAGGGAGGGAAATAAAATGGTGTGTGTGTGGGGGGTGGGGGGGGCGGGGAGGAGTTGTACTGCTGGTCACAGCTGTCCTAAAGGAGGACAATATGGAGGGCTTGAGCAATGAATCATTATGGGTGGAGCTGAGAAACAAGAAGGGTGAAGTTACATTGGTGGAGCTGTGAGCGTGAGGTAGAAGATCCAATAGGACAGCAGATTATGGAAAGATGTAGAGGCAACAGGGTGGTGATGATGAGAGATTTTATTTTTACCAACATTGACTGGCATACACTTAATGTCAGATCTCTGGATGGGGCAAAGTTTGTAAACGGCATCCATAAGAGCTTTCTACAGCAGTAAGTCAATAGTCCTACAAGGGAAGTGGTCATATTGGAACTGGTGTTGGAGAATGAGCATAGCCAGGTTGTAAAAGTTACATTGGGGGATTTCTTTGGGAATAGTGACCACAATTCTGTAAGTTTTACAATACTCGTAGGCAGATATGCCAGTGATCATAGGGGATGAATACTAAATTGGGCCAATGCCAATTACATCAAAATTTGACATGAGTTGGGAAATATGGATTGTCCACATTTGGTATGTGGGAGGCTTTCTGAGATAAGTTGGAGACAGTGCAGGATGGGCATGTCTCTTTGAAAACTAGGGATAGGAAAGGCAAGATTCGTGAACCATGGATAATAGGAGAAATCGTTCGAATAGTCAAAAGGAAAAGGAAAGCGCACATAAAGTCCAGGCAGCTAAAAACAGAATGGGCCTTGTAGGAATATCGGGAGATTAGGATCATTCTTAAAAGAGGAATCAAACGGGCTAAAAGGGGTCCAGAAATAGCTTTGGCGAGCAGAATTAGGGAGAATCCCAAGATATTTTATTCTTATATAAGAAGCAAGAAGGTACCCAGAGAAAGGGTTGGTCCATTAAAGGATTAGGAAGGAAGGTTGAGTGACGAAACTGAGAAATTGGTGAGATTCTCAATGATTACTTGGCATCAGTGTTCACTGAGGAACAGAAGGTAATAAATGCTGAGATTAGAGGTAGAAGTTTGTTTATTCTGGATCAGGTTGACATAAGGAGGGTAGGCGAGAGGATACTAAAGTGGACAAATCCCCAGCACCAGATGGGATCTATCCCAAGTTGCTGAGATAGGGCGAGAGAGGAAATATCTGGGGCCCACCAGCTATCTTTGTAGCATCCTTAAACACAGGTGAGGTGTCGGATGTCTGGAAGGTTGCTCATGTGTCCTATTGCACAAGAAAGTTAGTAGGAATATTCTAGGTAACTACAGACGGGTGAGCCTGACAGTGGGAAAGTTGCTGGAGAAGGTACTGAAGAGATAATATCTATTTATAGTTGGAAAAGGATGGACTTATCAGTGATAGGCAACATGGTTTTGTGCGGGGTAGATCGAGCCTTGCCAACTTAATAGAGTTCTTTGAGGAAGTGACCAAGTTGATAGATGAGGGAAGTGCTGTCGATGTCATATACATTGAATTCAGTAAGGTGTTTGATAAGGTTCGCACTGGTAAAGTAATGGAGAAAGTCAAGTCACGTGGTGTGCAGGGTGTTCTAGCTAAGTGGATAAAGAACTGGTTGAGCAACAGGAGACAGAGAGTAGTAGTTGAAAGGAGATTCTCGAAGTGGAGAAAGGTGACCAGTGTTGTTCTATGGATCAGTGCTGGGTCTGCTGTTGTTTCTAATAGACATAAGTGATCTGGAAGAGAGCATTGTTGGTCTGATCAGTAAGTTTACAGATGATAGGAAGATCAGTGGAGTAGCAGAAAGCATAGGGGACTGTCAAAGAGTACAAAAGGATATAGATAGAAGGGAGAGTTTGGCGGAGACGTGGCAGATGGAGTTCAATCCACGGAAATGTGAGGCGATGCATTTGTGATAGATACAGGACAGATGTCAGAGGTAGTTTCTTTTTACTCAGAGAGTAGCAATGGTATGGAATGCTTTGCCTGCAACGGTAGTAGATTCGCCAAATTTAAGTACATTTAAGTCGTCATTGGACAAGCATATGGACGTACATGGAATAATATAGGTTAGATGGGCTTCAGATTGGTATGACAGGTCGGTGCAACATCGAGGGCCGAAAGGCCTGTACTGCGCAGTAATGTTCTATGTTCTATTTTAGGAAGTTTAATTCTAGAGCGAACGATGCTGTAAATGGAAGACCCTTGGGAAAAGTTGTGAGCAGAGAGATCTGGGAGTTCACATCCATTGTACCCCGAAGGTGGCTCCACAGGTGGATAGATGGTCTAGAAGGCATATGGTATGGTTGCCTTCATCGGACGGTGTATTGAGTATCAGAGCTGGCAGGTCATGTTAAAGTTGTACAAGACTTTGGCTCGGCCACATTTAAAATACTGTGTACAGTTCTGGTTGACACATTACCAAAAGGATGTGGATGCTTTGGAGAGGGTGCAGAGAAGGTTTACGAGGATATTGCCTGATATGGAAAGTGCTCGCTATGAAGAGAGGTTGAGTTGGTTAGGATTGTTTTCGTTAGAAAAAAAGGAGATGGTGGAGGGGGGGGGGGACCTGATTGAGGTTTACAAAATCAAGGTACAGACAGGATTGATAGCAATAAGCTTTTTCCCAGGGTCATGGATTCAGTAACGAGAGGTCACGGGTTCAAGGTGAGAGGGGATAAGTTTAACGGGTGTGTACACAGCAAGAGCTTTACACAGAGAGTGGTAGGTGCCTGGAACGCGTTGCCAGCAGAAGTAGGAGAGGCAGGCACGGTAGATTTATTGAAGGTGTTTGTGAACAGATGCATGAGTAGTTGAGGAGCAGAGGGATACAGATGTTTAAGTATTGGGCGATAGGTTAGGACAGCGGATTTGGATCGGATCAAGTTTGGATGGCTGAAGGGCGTGTTCCTGGGCTGTAAATGTTCTTTATTCTTTGTTCTTTGTTCTAATCTCCTGAGTCTGCAGTCCTCACTTTTGCCTTTCTGTTTAAATATGTGCAAGCGCTGCCTAGTTTCAACGAGAATGATTTCATTTCATTTGAGACAAAGTCTTGGAATAATTTTGTCATTTCAATTGAGCAATTGGCTAAACAAATGAAATGGCCTTTGACCATGTGGATATTGTTGTTTCACATAAAGTTGATAAGCCCATGTAATGGCAACACTCTCAACTTAATATCTGGGCAGTAGAAAGAGTTGAGAAACGCTATCTTAAGTGCATATGAGCTCGCACGAGATGATTCAGCCAACTTTTAAGAACACAAAGGAGAAGTATTTGCCAAATGTATATTTAGTTTGAAGGATCAACCAAAATTTTTTTGATGTTTGGATAAGATCATTTAAATGCAAATCAAACATTGAACACTCTTTGAAAGATGGTTACTTTGGACGAGTTTCTGAGAGATAGAAATTGGGGAAAAGAGAAATCCTCGGGTGGTAAAGGAAAGGGAGATCTCATTGAAGTTTGCACGAGGAGTTTGCCACACGGTTAAAAGAAAAGTTATGAAGGTGGAAAGAGAATTGAAAAAAACGCAAATGGTTTCATTGCTATCAGGGAGGCCACAAGAAGTCATAGTGCTGATACTGTCGAAGTTGCAAAAGAAAGTACAGAGGAAGCGAAAAATATCTGCACCTGAACGTTTAACCTAGTCATGGATTATTGGATAAGAAAATCGCAGATCTCTTTAAAACTTTAATTGTGAGGGTACGGTTTACTCTAATATGCCAGGAGGAGTAGGCAAAGAAACTAAAATTTTAAGAGATATGTGAACAAGTCGATGTTTGTTGGTGAGAGATTGGGAGAAGCATATTCAGAAGGAGATTTGCCCGAAATGAAGTGGAATTCAGTGAAAAATGGTCAATTAGATAAAATAGGGAAGAAAGTCGTGTGAAACCAGTCAACTGATTTTAGGAATAATATGGCAATTTTCGATTCCAAGAATCCAAGTTATCCTGGAACACGGTATAGCTGGATCACAGGTAGGATTGAAGCCCACTGTTGTTGAAAAGCGAGTAGAAAATCAGGCAACTGAGGTGTTATAAGAAATATAGCCTGGATTTCCTTTTTCTTGACTATGTGAGATCAAGATCTGAAAGCCACTGGCTGAAGCAGGGAAATAAAACAAAGAATGAAGATAAGGAGGTTGAAGTGGAATTATTAGAGATCATGTTGTATCAAATGGTTGTGGAAAGAAAGAATCGAGAAATGGAAAATAACTGAATTGCAACAGAAAGATGAAAAACTACAGCAGTTGCATCCAAAATAAAAACATACACTGAAGAATTTGGATGCAACCTGGAACGTTCCTACCGTATGCTCCTCTTGCAGGATGTGGGAGGTAAAGTTCACCACGGGTGTCCCCGCTACTTCGCCTGGGAGAAGTGTATCCAACTCCAATTCCTCACAGACCGCCTTTAGGAACAAGAGCTGCAGCCAGATGAAATTTACATATTTCGGGAGGATGATAGAGAAGAGGTCAAAGGAGGTAGTCACGCCTCAGTTACAGGATATAGGCAGCTGGGTGACAATCAGAAGAAGGAAAGTGAGCAGACAAACCGTGGAATTACCTTCAATCATATGTCTGCTGTTTTGAATATGTTTGGGGAGGATAACCTACCAGAGGAAAGCCACAACGGCCAGGTTTCTGGCTCGGAGTCTGGCTCTGTGACTGAAACAGGAAGAGGAAAGGGGGAGAAGAGCAGAACGATAGAGATAAGAGATTCAGTCATGAGAAGAACACACAGGAGATTCTGTGACCGCGAATGAGACTCAAAATGTATTATGTTGCCTCCTGGGTGCCAATGTCAGGGATGTCTCGCATTGAGTCTACCAGATTCTTAAGTGGTGTCGAACTGACAGAAATTTCGGTACACTTCACTACCAAATTTTTAAGGAGGGAAAGTGATGAGGACGCAAAAACAGAATATGGCGAATTTGTTTGGAAAATAGAAGGCAGGGGAAACAAGATTCTACGACTCCTTGTATGCTGCCTGAACTGCTGTGCTTTCCAGACTCAGATCTTTCGATGAAGAAAGTACAAGGATCTACTGGGTGTTTTTTCAAGAAAGTTGAATGATCATCAGTGCAGATATTACATGTTTCCAATGGAAGCATTGAGCACGGTGTTGGTGTTGAAACAATTCAACATTTATATTGCCTGTAATCTGTCCGATTCAATTGTATATACTGATCATATCCTCTGAACGTTTTTGGAGAACCTTAAATACAAAAATTGCAGACTGCTACATGTTGATTATTTTCCAGCAGTTGAAATTGAAAATTATACATGTCCCAGGATGAGCGAATGTGCCTTTGATGAAAAAAGACGGGGAAGTTCGATGGCAGGGATCAAGAACAGACTGAAACAGATTGTTCTAGTGAATGTTAGCAGGCTTAGAGTCAATTCACTGTCAACATATTATAGTGTCCGGATACAGTAAGCAAAGTGTTTTTACAAATGCAACCATCTTTGTGTATTGACTGTACTTTTAAAGGTATGATGATGCTGGAGATGTAAGAATAGCTTCGGAGGTCTTGGTTCCATTTAAAACCCGAATATGTGTGGCCACGTCTCACACATTAGGATTTATTTATTTTGTTTTTCTTTCAGTAGCAGCAGAAGGAATCTGTGGTCTCAACAGACTTGGAAGCTTCAATGAATGTCTCCTCGCTGCTGCTGTTATGAAATGGGGTTGACCTTTCTGATAGTTGAAAACCAGCAACACAGAAACGCTTGATCCTGTGCAGTAATCTGTGAAAATTCGAGTGGCGGAGAACTCTTTAAAGAAAAATTTAACAACTTTATTTTTGAAGTGTAACAAAGTATTTAACTAACAAGTATTTACAACTTCTTCCTCTAACACGTAAGACAATAAAACCACAGACATAGGAGTTGAACCAAGGCCATTCGGCACATCCAGTCCACTCTGCCACTCAATCATGGCTGATGGCATTGCAACGCTACTTATCTGCAGTCTCCCCGTATTGCTTAATTCCTTGCGAGATTCAGAATTTATCAATCTTTGTGTTGAATGCATTTAACTTCCCAGCCTCCACTGCGCCGCATGGCAATGAATTCCAAAGGCCCACTGCTCTCTAGCTGAGGAAGTGTTTCCTTATTTCCATTCGAAATTGACACCCACTCATTCTAAGGCAGTTCCCACGCATCCAAGTATCCCAGCCTGATGGAGACAATTTCGTAGTATTCACCCTTTCTAAGCCATAAATTATCTTGTACGTTTCTAATAGATCTCCTCTCAATCTTCTAAACTCTAATGAATACAATCCCATGATCCTTGGCCGTTCATTGTACGTTAGGCTGACCATTTCAGGGATCATCTATGTGAATCTCCACTAGACACGCCAGTGCCATTATGTCCTTCCTGATGTGTGGTTACAATTCTGGGCCGAGTATTCTAAATGAGGCTTAACCAGAGCTTTGTCAAGACTCAGTAGCACATCACTGTGTTTATATTGCAACCCTCCCGAGAGCAATGTCAATATTATAATTGCTTTCTTAACCCCTGACTCAACCTGCAAGTCAAACTTTGGAGAATCATGTGCTCGCACTCCGAGATCCTTTTGTGCTTTGGCTTTATGAATTTTCTCACTGTTTAAAAAATAGTCCACGCCTGCGTTGTTTCTTCCAAAGTTAAAGGCCTCACAGTTGCTCACATTCAATTTCATCAACCATTTATTGGACCACTCTCTTACACTCAAAATATGTGTAGCCTCCCCAGTTCCTCAGAACTACCTGCCTGTCCTCCGAACTTCGTATCATCCGCGAACGTCGCCAGATTGCCGCCAGTCTCCTCGTCTAGATCATTAATATATAAACTGAACAACTGCGGACCCAACACTGAAGCCTGCGGGACACCACTTATCACTAAATGCCATTCCAAGAAAGATACTGTTATCCCACTTCCTGTCTTCTTTCAGACAGCTAATCGTCAATCCATGCCAGTATCTCACCTCGAACACTATGTTCCCTCACCTTACTCAGTAGACTCCCCTGAGGCACTTTATCAAAGGCCTTTTGGAAGTATAGGTAGATAAAATCCACTGGGTTTCCCTGGTCTAACCTAGTTGTTACCTCTTGAAAGAATTATCTTTTTTCTTCCCTTCTATAACACTAATCCAATAATACACCTGAATAAGTTTTACAAAACAAAACTTCATATCTCAAAACGAGGCAGCTTTCGGTTCTTCTCTGTATTCCTGTCTTCTTTTCTTCCTCTTGTGGATTCTGCTTCACAAGTTACTGTTCGATAAAGTTACCTTTAATCGAGTTATTTTTTTCGGGCAGTGTCCACTCGCTGGCTTGGCAGTTCTCCTCCCAGCTGTTCAATTTTCACCGGTCTTACAACCACAAAGCATCAGATTGTACCATTGGCTTTTAAGATTGTCAAAATACTAAATTCAATCTTGGTTGGAATTTGTTATTTTTGCGGTATAAACTAAACTGATTGGACGAATTCGAGGTTTTTTTTTGTCTTATAGCAACTCAGTCAGTGCCAATTGTTCTGAATCTAATGTTACTTTTTAAATTATGTAGCACTCGCTGTGCTTGCCAAGTCCTTCACTCTCTTAAAGGTACAATATGCTTCTTCACCTTCATAACACTACTGTGACAGAGTAGTCTCTTACTGTTCTTTCCTCCCAGAGTGGATAATGGCATGTTTGAAACTGTGTCTGAGTTATACTTTTTGACAAAGTTTGTGTTTTTGGGATGTTGCTATGTTGGAACAATTAATTAGTGTTGGTTACAATATTTATTATATAGTCAAGTTTTCCAGTCGAGTTAATTTACTTTAAACTCCTTTTCCCTTTTTTCTATTTTGACCAGAGTGTTTAAATAAATTGTGTTTTCCTAAATGTCGAGTAATTTGAACAGTTCAACAGTATCTGGAACTGTCACTTCTTATTTGTCTTTAATAATAAAAATATAGGGCCTCGTTCACTTGCTAAAATCATTTTGAGGCCGTCTGATATGATCCATAAAAGTGTGTCACTACTTTCTCACCATCTGCGACGTGCAGGACCAATGTCTAGAATCATACAGAGCGGATCCAGGCTGATTTCTGGGTGCACAATCGGATTTTTAAGAGGCGCCATTATCAGCGAGTCCGTTCATTTCAGAATCTCTGTTGAATGGCGAGACACCATACGGTTTGCATGTCGTATGATGTTGTGGAAATACAACTCGATTCCTTCTGGGAGAACTCCAATGGCAATTGACGCAGAATTTTGCTACATTCCCTCTGCGTCACGTTGAAAATCACTCACGCAAAATTGACCTGACTCATACTTCTTTAGAAAAAGTCTCAGCCAAGACTTGAATCGCTTCACCCAAAATAGTCTCTTGTGAAAGTTCTGCTGCCATCTCTTATGCAAGCATGCAAACTTACATCTTAAATGCAGAGTTCTCTGGATGTTCCGAACCAGCTATTGGTCACCCTACAGACATGTCTCAGTAATGGACTTCAAATCATACGCTTTACCCTCAATTTGTTGATTAAAGCCACAAAATTTTCCTGTCAGAGTACAGCATACATTCAGTTAGAAACCGTTTCATTTAACTTTTAAGACCATTCTTTTTCCAGTTTTACCTTTACTTACCATTTTGTCTGGTCATGAAGCAGATTGACATCACTGTTGTCATAGAATCCTCGCCTGTTGACTTTGTCAAAGTTCCTGGGGACATCCTTGGATTGACTCCCAGAGCTGGTGAAACACTGGCATTTGGCACTGCAAAGCTTCATCGTTGATTCCAGAAGCCAAGAACTAAACAAGGCAAAAGAGATTCAAGGAATATCCAGCCGCAGGACATTTTCTGGGTTTCTGTTCCTGATCATCTCTGAAACATACCTATTTGATATGGAAAACAAAGTGAACGAAGCAATAAGAGCTCCAACAGTATCGACTGCATTCTGCTTGTAGTACTTCACTGCCCAGCAAAAAGAGTACAAAGAGAGTGTCCGTGTACAATAAATCAGACTATCGTTGGAGAAGGGCAGACAAGTCAGGAGAGTGTAAGGCTTATTCTGGCCCTTGGTCCTCACTGTACTCGTCAGAAGCTGCATCCATCAGCCATACCCTCTCGAGGATCTTTTTTTGTCAAACCAATTGTAAATGCGCATTAATAATGATCATCATCCTTATTTTGACGGAACTGCCAAATTTTCCTATTCTGCAGGGATGCTACATTGTTCTCAACCAAACTTCTGCATTTTATTAAATTAATTTTGTTTGCCATTCCGTTACGAAACTCATGGTGCAACCTTCGGCTCCTAAATCAAAGTCCAGAACTTTTACGAATTTCTTTGCACCAGGCATTCTCCTTTCTGACCCACTGTGTTAAGTCAGTATATCTACTTACTCTTGTTTATTTACTGTTCTCTTGCTTGGGCCTGTGCAGCTTTCCTGAATTTCCCCTTCACCAGCACGTTTACTCCAATGCAGGTATTTTCTGATGTGCATTTGGTCCCAGCTCAGTAAATCCAGAATTATTCCGGCATCACACCTGTCTGTTTATGCTCGTGCAGATTTGTCTCCTTTCACGTCATAGGCCTGAGTGTGGATTGTCCAATGACGGATGCAGCTTAGCATCCAACGGCTTCAGTAAATACATCCTGTTGCCAGTGCTCTTTCAGTATCGTTTAGATACTTTTAACACTTGACGGCAACGCAACATTGATAGCCTTCAGAGTTGGGCTGCGAGGTGCAGATGGAGTTCAAACTGCAAACTTTGAAGTGATTAATTTTTCAATGTTGAATTTGAATGCAGATTTCTAGGTTAAAGACAGAATTCTTGGCAGCGTGGGAGAACAAAGAGATCTTTGTGTCCATGTTCATAGATTTCTCAAAACTGACACCCAAGATGTTAAGGTTGCTAAGAAGGCGTATGATTTGTTGGATTTCATTAGCAGGGGGATTGAGTTGAAGTGCCACAAGGTTACCCTGAAGCTCTTTAAAGACTACACTTGGAATATTTTGTCAGTTATAGTCTCCCTATTAGAGGAGAGATATGGAAACTTTAGAGACAGTGCAGTAGAGTTTTACCAGTATGCTGTTTCGAATGGAGGTCACATCTGATGAAGAATTCTTGAGGGAGATATTGCTTTTCTCATTGGCTCGAAGATGTATGAGAGGTAATGTTATCGAGGCATACAAGATGATGAGAGGCATAGCCAGAGTGTGGAAAGCCAGAGACTTTGTTTAGATAGAAACTGTCACAAGGGGGCATAAGGGGGCAGTATGGTGGCAGAGTGGTTAGCACTGCTGCCTCACAGCGCCAGAGACCTGGGTTCAATTCCTACCTCAATTCCTACCACTGTCTGTGTGGAGTTTGCACGTTCTCCCCATGTCTGCGTGGGTTTCCTCTGGGTGCTCCGGTTTCCTCCCACAGTCCAAAGATGTGCAGATCAGGTGAATTGGCCGTGGGAAATTGCTCGTAGTGTTAGGTAAGGGGCAAATGTAGGTGTATGGATGGGTTGTGCTTCGGCGGGTCGGTGTGGACTTGTTGGGCCGAAGGGCCTGTTTCCACACTGTAATCTAATCTAATCTATATATATAACCTTAAGGTGTTTAGAGATATCAGGTGTTCTGTACACAGTAAGTGTGGAATGCACTGCTAGAAATGGTACTACAATAAGTTACTTTAGTGACATTTAAGCAACTCTTGGACACGCAAATGGATGACAGTAAAATGTAGGACATGAAAGATAGTTTGATCTAAGAGTACGATAAAAGGTTGGTATAACATCGAGGGCTGAAGGTCTTGGACTGTTCTGTAATGTTCTATGTTTAGTGATACACATTTTGATTGGATTGTTTGCAGGCTTACTATACTAAAAGAAATAATAAATAAAATATGCTCACTGCAATGCAGAGGTTTTTAAATGATCCCACGAAAGTATACTGCTTGTGATGCCATATGATGTGATAGATTATTTAAAACAAAATCTCAGGAGCTTCGATATATTGGTCAAAGATCGTTCATTGATGTAACCTTGGTTTTGTCCACAACAGAAAACATTCTAAGGCAGCATTCTAACTCAACGAGTATCCATCCCTATTCATCATAATGACAGGCCATTTCTCGTATTCAGAAATGTTGCATTGTTCATGTCGATAATTTCCTACCACATTTGATTCGAGCCTCCTTTGGTTTGCCAGGTTCCCTGTTTCCATGCACATATTTCCCTCAAACAGCTGAGGCACCGATCACAAAAGCAAAGAGCTTATGATGGGTTCCTGGCTGGCATATTCGAATTTAGTTTGGCCATTTCAGTAGTGCTGTGTGACGTTCTGGTCAGCGCATGCCTGCCAAGTTCTGATTGGAATTGAAGTAGATGCAGAGGAGATTTACTAGGATTATGTCAATCGAGAGTGCCTCATAAATGAACATTGATTCACTTCGCTTTTGTGAGAAAGTCTGAAGGCAATAATGTTGAAGTGTTCAAAATTGTGATGGCAATACAGATGATGATCCCCATGAAGATGGGGATCAATAACTAGAAGGCATGGAGTAGTTAATGTGATAACCATTACAGCCTAAATAAGAATTATGTCGATCATCCTAGGCCACCCTATTCCTATTTAAACTCTAGGCCCCTTCCCCACTGGCATTCCTGATGAAGGGCTTATGCCCAAATCATCGGCACTCCTGTTCATCGAATGCTGCCTGACCTGTTTTGTTTTGGCAGCGCTGCACTTTTCGACTCTGATCTCCAGGATCTGCATTCCTCACCTTCTCCATAGAGGACAATTGGCCAAGTGACGGGAAATGGCGGAAAATCGAAGAAATCCTTATATCTATCATTGTCAGCAGTCGTCAATAAGTGTGTCATAGCAACTGCTGGTAGGGATTGGAAAAAACATATCGTGTATTTTCCGTGCTGTAATACAGGCATGAACACATTTGCTTTTCTTTCAGCTACGAATTCGAATAACGTGTAATTCACAGTATGAAAGTAAAATCTAAACAGAAGCAAAATGCCTGGGCACTTGAAGGGAAAAAGAAGACTTCCAACTCACCTCCACTAAGAAACGACACATAGAGTCATAGAAATGTAGAGCATGGAAACAGCCTTCAGTCCAATCCGTCCACGCCGACCAGTATCCCAACCCAATCGAGTCCCACCT
This sequence comes from Chiloscyllium punctatum, assembly GCF_047496795.1. Taxonomy (NCBI): domain Eukaryota; kingdom Metazoa; phylum Chordata; class Chondrichthyes; order Orectolobiformes; family Hemiscylliidae; genus Chiloscyllium; species Chiloscyllium punctatum. The sequence goes on from NC_092773.1 coordinate 26,835,607, forward strand.
GCCAGCACCCAGCCCATATCCCCCCAAACCCTTCCTATTCATATACCCATCCAAATGCATTTTAAATGTTGTAATTGTACCAGCCTCCAACACTTCCTCTGGCAGCTCATTCCATACATGTACCACCCTCTGCGTAAAAAAGTTGTCCCTTAGGTCCCTTTTATATCTTTTCCTTCTCACTCTAAACCCATGCCCTCTAGTTCTGGACTCCCCGACCGCTGGGAAAAGCTTTGGCTATTTATCCTATCCATGCCCCTCATAATTTTGTCAACCTCCATAAGTTCAACCCTCAGCCTCTAACGCTCCAGGGAAAACAGACCCAACCTGTTCAGCGTCTCCCTATAGGTCAAATCCTCCAACCCCGGCAAAATCTTTGTAAATCTTTTCTGAATCCCTTCAAGTTTCACAACATCTTTCCGATAGGAAGGAGACCAGAATTGCATGCAGTATTCCAACAGTGGCCTAGCCAATGTCCTGTACGGCCGCAGCATGACCTCCCAAAATGCTGTATTCAATACTCTGAACAATAAAAGAAAGCATTCCAAACGCCTTCCTCACTATCCTATTGGCACGGTGGCACAATGGCAAGCACTACTGCCTCACAGCGCCAGAGACCTGGGTTCAATTCCCGCCACAGGTGACTGACTGTGTAGAGTTTGCACATTCTTCCCTTGTCTGTGTGGGGGTGCTCCGGTTTCCTCCCACATTCCAAAAATGTGCAGGTTAGGTGAATTGACCATGCTAAATTGCCCGTAGTATTAGGTGAAGAGGGGAATGTAAGTAATCTAATCTATCTACCTGCGACTCCACTTTCAAGGAGCTATGAACATGCACTCCAAAGTCTCTTTGTTCAGCAACACTCTCTAGGACCTAACCATTAAGCGAATAAGTCCTGCTAAGGTTTTCTTTCCCAAAATGCAGCACCTTACATTTATCTGAATTTAACTCCATCTGCCAATTCTCGGCCCATTGGCCCATCTGGTAAAGATCCTGTTGTAACCTTCTTCACTGTCCACTACACCTACAATTTTGGTGTCACCTGCAAACTTACTAACTGCACCTCTTATGCTCGGATCCAAATCACTTTATATAAATGACAAAAAGTAGAGTGCCCAGCACCGATCCTTGTGGCACTCCAGTGGTCACAGGCCTCCAGTCTGAAAAACAACCCTCCACCACCACCTTTGAGTCAGTTATGTAGCCAAATGGCTAGTTCTCCCTTTATTCCGTGAGATCTAACCTTGCTAACTAGTTTCCCTTGGGGAACCTTGTCGAACGCCTTACTCAAGTACATATAGATCATATCGACCGCTCTGGCCTCAAAAATCCTCTTTGTTACGTCCTCAAAGAATTCAATCAAGTTTGGAAGACATGAATTCCCATGCACAAAGCAATGCTGAGTAACACTAATCAGTCATTGCCTTTCCAAATACATGTACATCATAACCCTCAGGATTCCCTCCAACAACTTGCCCACCACCAATGTCTAGCTCACATTTTTACAATTCCCTGACTTGTCTTTACCACCCTTCTTAAAGATTGGCACCACGTTAGCCAACCTCCAGTCTTCTGGCACCTCACCTGTGACGATCAGTGATACAAATATCTCAGCAAGAGGCCCAGCAGTCACTTCTATAGCTGCCCACAGAGTTCTAGGCTACACCTGATCAGGTTCTGGGTATTTCTTCACCTCTATGCGTTTCAAGACATCTAGCCCTTCCTCCTCTGTAACGTGGACATTTTGCAAGGTGCCACCATCTAGTACGCTACTTTCTAAATCTTCCATATGCTTTTCCACACTAAATACCGATGCTAAATACTTGTGTAGTATCTCCTGTATTTTCTGCGGCTCCACGCAAAGGCCGCCTTGCTGATCTTTGAGAGGCTTTATTCTCTCCCAATTTATCTTTTCTCTTTGATGTATTTGTAAAAACCCTTCGAATTCTCCTTAACTCTATTTGCCAAAGCTATTTCATGTCCCATTTTCCCCCTCTTGATTTCCCTCTTAAGTATACTCCTATTACATTTATACTCTTCTAAGGATTCATTCGATCTATCCTGTCTATACCTTACACATGCTTCCTTCTTTAAAACATCATTGGTTGAATGATCACGTCTGTGCCACAAATAATGCAGTGTTCCTACATTCTGTTTACAGCTCCTGAAATAAAAACAAGAAAATTAAATTTTGAATATGAGTTTAACCCTCCATAAAATAACTGACAACGCAAAGAAACTGCAAGAACGTTTGTTGAAATCATTCCTATGATTTGGTTCGTGTTCCGACTTTAATGCAATTGCCCTTTAATTTTACTTTATCCACAAGATGGATGACTTCTTAGAGTTCAGAAGTTTTAAATTTTTCACTTAATCATATTTATCTTTGTAGCTGTTAAAGTACAACTAGTCTCTGTAAAGTTTCCCTAAAAAAACGGTAAATGACACAATTCACAAAGTCCCTATCACTCCAAAGCAGACTACCCCTGCTCAGTGTGCTGTTTCCACTCTGGTATATTCAAAGTTTAGGATATCATTTACCAATATTAGGAGTCTGTATGTTCGATTGGCTGAATGGCTCGTTTGTTCTGAGGGATGATGCCAAAAGCTTACCGTTAATTCCCTCCAGTTCAGACTACCCAGACGGACTCTTCTATGCAAATTATCCCCTCAACTGAGACATGGTGACTCTCAGGTTTACCACCACCTAGTCACCTCTGTTCAATGACAGACCATCCGTTATTTGGTCGGAGTAGGGCGACTTTAATGGTATGTTGTCTCTCAATTGTACTTGCATTTTTTTTCCACGTCCAGGAAATCCAGTTTTAATTTGTTTGCCTGAGATATTTTCCACCTGCCCCCAATTCGAGGAAACTGATCTCTGAAACCAACATACCAGGACATACCCAACGACCTGACTGTCAGAAACTTACTTCCAGGCATCTCCTGTCCGAGAGATCAGAAGTAATTGCTCATGGTTAAAAGTTGTTGATGAAAGCATCTTGTTTTATTTAAGGGTACCAGGCCATCTAACTTTTAACTCGTTCATCAAAAGTTACCAGATGAATTAAAGAACTGGGTTGCCTAAATTAGTATGCGTCAAGATATATTTGGCATCGATGGGGAAGATAAGTCATGTTGTTGTTTGAGTTCCCCAGTGCTACAGCCTTCATCGGTTTGGATACCTGAATCAATATGAGGGAACACTTACTTAATGTTTAACTGTGTATACATAGAACATAGGACAGGCACTTCTGGCCCTCAATCCTGTGCCGACATTTTATCTTCCACTAAAATCGGCCTAACCAAAATACTGTGCTTATCCAAGAGTCGCTGAAATATCTCTAATGTATCTGACTGTACCACGACTGCAGGCAGGGCATTCCACGCATCCAGCATTCTTTGTTTCAAGAACTTACCTCTGACATTTCCACTGCACCTACCTCCAACTGCATTAAATATTGCCCCTTGCGATGGACATTTATGTGATGGGGAATAAAATATTTGCCAATCTAGTCTATCCCTGCTCTCAAAACCTTCTACACTCCTTCTAAGTCACTCCTTAATCTTCTTCGTTTCAATGAGGAAAGTCCATGGTCCCTCAACCTTTCTTCATCAGATATGTTCTCTAGTACATACAGCATCCAGGTAAATCTACTCTGCTCCGTCTCCAAATCTTTCCACTAATGAACAGATTCCTCCAAAAGACTTAATAGAAATTTGGTGCAGGTTAGGTGTATTGGCCATGCTAAATTTCCTGTAGCTTTAGATGAAGGGGTAAATGTAGGGGAATGAGTCTGGGTGGGTTGCTCTTCGGAGGTTCCGAAGGGCCTGTTTCCACACTGTAAGTAATCTAATCTAAAAAAAAGTTAAGATCTCTGTCATTAATGAAAGCTGAGGCAAAGTATTCATCTGCTCACCTGTTAGGCTTTAGGCCTAACATAGAACGTAGAAAGTTACAGCGCAGCACAGTCCCTTCAGCCCTTGATGTTGTGCCGCCTTTTAAAACCAATCTGAAACCTTCTAACCTACGCTGTTCTATTCTCGTTCATATGCCAATCTATTGACCATTTAAATGCCCATAAAGTTGGCGAGTCTACAACTGTTGCAGGCAGCGCTTTCCACGTCCCTACTACTCTTCTGAGTAAAGAAACTCGGTCTGACATCCGTCCTAGATCAATCACCCCTCAATTTTAAACAATGCCCCCTCGTGCTATTCATCAACATCCTCAGAAAAATACTGTCACTATCCACGCAATCTAACCCACCATATATCTCAATTAGGTCACCTCTCTATCTTCTTCTCTCGAACGAAAACAGCCTCGGATCACTTAACCTTTCTGCGTAAGAGCTTCCCTCCATACCAAGAAGGATCTTTGTAAATCCTTTCTAAACCTTTCTAGATCTCCCTATCTTTTCTATAATGACGTGAACAGAACAGCACACAATACTCCAAGTGTAACCGCACCAGAGTTTTGTACTGCTGCAGCATAACTACATGGTTGTGAAACTTGATCTGTCTCCTAATAAAAGCTAACACACGATATGCCTTCTTAATAACCCTAGCAACACGGGTGACAACTTTGACCGATCTATATACATGGAAACCGAGTTCTCCCTGCTCATCGACACTACCAAGAGACATACTAATCACCCAGTACTGTTGTTTCTTCCAAAGCGAGTCACTTCATACTTTTCTGCATTAAACTCCATTTGACACCTCTCAAATAAGTTCATATTACCTCCAAATGGCTTTCTTCACCTACTCATACAAGATTAGATTAGATTACTTACAGTGTGAAAACAGGCCCTTCGGCCCAACAATCCACACTGACCCGCCGAAGCGGAACCCACCCAGACCCATGCCGCTAAATTTCACCCCTTCACCTAACACTACGGGCAATTTAGCGTGGCCAATTCCCCTAATCTGCACATTTTTGGACTGTGGGAAGAAACCGGAGCACCCGGAGGAAACCCACGCAGACACAGGGAGAATATGCAAACTCCACACAGTCAGTCGCCTGAGGCTGTTCTGCGCTGTAACTTTCGATATTCTATGTTAAGCCTGAAGCCTAACTGAAACTTTGCTTCAGGTTTCATTAATAACTGAGACTGATACAACGCTGATACCTCCTTTGACAGTGCTGTGAAGACCTGAATAGCTCTACCTACAGGCTTTTTTTGGATCAGCAAAACCGTAATTATAAGTGGCCACTTCATTGGTTTAGCTACCTTATCAAATGAAATGAAAAATGTTTCGACATCCTTCTCATCAAATTTCAGCAGTGCTTGGATATATTTATACAAATCCCCACCAGGTTTTTGTCTACCATGGGTTTGCTCTTCTTCACTCTCTTCCCACTAAGCTTATCTTCAGCCTCCATTTCTCTTCTCTTAAGTTGACCTTCCTGTCTAAGTGCCAATTTCTGAAGTTCAAACTCCCTCTCTTTCTTCCTTTGGTCTCTCTCTGTCTCTATTTTCTCTCCATCTTTCTTTCTCTTCTCTGTCTCTCTCTCTCTCTTTGTAATTGTTTTTCTAAAAAACGATTCTATCATTTTCTTTTTTGTTCTTCGAGAGTCTTGCGTTCTTTTTCTGATTCCTCTGCTTTTAATCGTAGTTCAAACACTTTCATTTCTTCTTCCCTTTCCTTTTCTTTTGCCTATAACTCAAGCTGTTTCATTCTTAATTGAATTGTAGCTATCTCGAAAGATTGTGATGGCTTTTCCAGCAGATGTAAATGCGGAGCTATAGCTATAGCTCACGAAAGAAGGGAGCTCCACCTTCAGCTTAATTGCCAATTCCAGCAGCTTTTCCTTGTTCACTTTTTGTAAAATCCCCGAAGTCACTTTTTCAAAAACTCGAAAACTTTTTGTAACGGGAAGAGTCATTACTACCCCAAGCGCTATTTAAAAACAATCGAACTCAGAAAATGCAACAAAAGACACTCAGACCCGACCATTCGTTGCTTTTGAGTCCAGAGGCCCAATCCCAATTTGGAACAATAGAACAAATCCCTCAAAGAGCCCACAATCTGCTGGGGACTAGCCCAGATACACTTAAATCATTTCAGGAAGGTAACTCAGACACTAACTTTTGAAGCTCTTTTAAGCAGGTGTATGGTGGATATTCCAGCCATGATACAGCTGGCCAAACCTCTCAATTTTAACCAAAACAGATTTTATTCACAGACAAACAAAACAAAACCGAATTTAAAATCACCTTACCTAACTGAAAATCCAATTGACTCTGTTGCCAAATAATGATTTGTTCAAAATAATTGGAACATTCCCATCAACACCTCCTTGGCAAAAATAGAGATAAAAGCAAACATATTTTCTTACAGGAGAGTTGTCAGAGCGAGAAGAGAGGAATCAGCGTGGAGATGTTCCTTTGGCCAGCAGCCTCAGAAATGGTTGCTTGCTAAAACCAAGCCAAACCTTAAACTGCGAGAATTGGCCACTCTACTTTCATTGTACAGGTTAATTAAAAAAAAAATAAATGTTTCCTCAAAGAGGGAAGTTCATACATATCAGAACATCTGACTTTACGACCTTTTTGAAAAAAAGGACAACAAACCTTGTTAAAGGAGCAGCATCATATGTGTGGCGTGTCAGAGTATCATCAGGCTCCTGCCCGTTTTATATCTGCTTTTGCAGTGTAGTGGAATCACAACATGCATATAGAAACATTGAAACATAGAAAAATACAGCGCAGTACAGGCCCTTCGGCCCTCGATGTTGCGCCGACCGACGCCTACCTAACCTACACTAGCCCAATAACCTCCATATGCTTATCCAATGCCCGCTTGAATGACCATAAAGAGGGAGAGTCCACCACTGATACTGGCAGGGCATTCCATGAACTCACAACCCGCTGAGTAAAGAATCTACCCCTAACATCTGTCCTATACCTACCACCCCTTAATTTAAAGCTGTGTCCCCTAGTAACAGCTGACTCCATACGCGGAAAAAAGGTTCTCACTGTCAACCCTATCTAAACCCCTAATCATCTTGTACACCTCTATCAAATCTCCCCTAAACCTTCTTTTCTCCAATGAAAATAGGCCCAAGTGCCTCAGCCTTTCCTCATACGATCTTCCTACCATATCAGGCAACATCCAGGTAAACCTCCTCTGCACCCGTTCCAGTGCCTCCACATCCTTCCTACAGTATGGCGACCAAAACTGCACACAATACTCCAGATGAGGCCGCACCAGAGTCTTATACAACTGCAACATGACTTCAGGACTCCGGAACTCACTTCCTCTACCAATAAAGCCCAGTACGCCATATGCCTTCTTCACAGCACTAGTTACCTGGGTGGCAACTTTCAGAGATCTGTGTACATGGACACCACGATCACTCTGCTCATTCACACTACCAAGTAGCCTACCATTAGCCCAGTAATCCATCTTCTTGTTACTCCTACCAAAGTGATTGACTTCACACTTAGCTACATTGAACTCCATTTGCCACCTTACTGCCCAGCTCTGCAACTTATCTATATCCCGCTGTAACCTGCCACATCATTCTTCGCTGTCCACCACTCCACCGACTTTCATATCATCCGCAAACTTGCTCACCCAGCCTTCAAGCCCCTCCTCCAGGTCATTTATAAAAATGACAAACAGCAATGGTCCCAAAACAGATCCTTGTGGAACACCGCTAGTAACTGCACTCCAACATGAACCTTTACCATCAACTACTAAACTCTGTCTCCTTCCAGCCAGCCAATTCCTAATCCAAACCTCTAATGCACCCTCAATGCCATACCTCCGTAATTTTTCTGTAGCCTACCATGGGGTACCTCATCGAACGCCTTGCTAAAATCCATATACACCACATCTACTGCTTTACCCTCGTCCACTTCCTTGGTCACCTTCTCAAAGAATTCAATAAGGTTTGTGAGGCACGACCTGCCTTTCACAAAACCATGCTGACTATCCTTGATCACATTATTCCTATCCAGATGTTCATAATACCTATCCCTTACAATTCTCTCTAAGACGTTGTCCACAACAGAAGTGAGACTCACTGGCCTATAGTTACTAGGGCTGTCCCTACTCCCCTTCTTGAACAAGGGGACCACATTTGCTATCCTCCAGTCTTCTGGTACTATTCCTGTAGACAACGACGACATAAAAATCAAGGCCAATGGCTCCGCTATCTCCTCCCTAGCTTCCCAGAGGATCCTAGGATAAATGCCATCAGGCCCAGGGGACTTATCTATTTTCACCCTTTCCAGTATTCCCTGGACCTCTTCCCTACATAGCTCAAAGCCATCCATTCTAACCACTTGTGACTCAATATTCATATCAGCAACAATGTCCTGTTCCTGAGTGAATACTGACGAAAAGTATTGATTTAGTGTCTCTCCAATCTCCTCTGCCTCCATGCACAACTTCCCACTACTATCCTTGACTGGACCGATACCTACCCTAGTCACCCTTTTATTCCTGACATACCTATAGAAAGCCTTTGGGTTTTCCCTAATCCTACCAACCAAGGACTTTTCATGTCCCCTTCTCGCTGCTCTTAGCTCTCTCTTTAGATCCTTCCTGGCTACCTTATAACTCTCAATCGCCCCAACTGAACCTCCATGCCTCATCTTTACATAGGCCAACCTCTTCCCTTTTACAAGGGATTCCAATTCCTTATTAAACCACGGCTCCCTCACAAGACCCTTTCCTCCCTGCATGACTGGTACATACTTATCAAGGACACCCAATAGCTGCTCCTTGAACAAGCTCCACATATCATTTGTGTCCTTCCCTTGAAGCCTATTTTTCCAATCCACACATCCTAAGTCATGCCTCACCGCATCATAATTTCCCTGCCCCCAGCTATAACTCCTGCCCTGCAGTGCACACTTATCCCTCTCCATCACTAGAGTAAAAGTCACCGCGTTGTGGTCACTGTCCCCGAAGTGCTCACCTACCTCCGAGTCTAACACCTGACCTGGTTCCTTACCTAGAACCAAATCCAGTATGGCCTCACCTCTTGTTGGCCTGTCTACATATTGTGTCAGGAAACCCTCCTGCACACATTGGGCAAACACTGACCCATCTAACGAACTCGAGCTATAGCTTTCCCAGTCAATATCTGGGAAGATAAAGTCCCCCATAACCACCACCCTACTACTTTCACTCTTCTCCTGAATCATCCTTGCAATACTTTCCTCTACGTCTCTCGGACTATTAGGAGGCCTGTAGAAAACTCCTAACAGGGTGACCTCACCTTTCCTATTTCTAACCTCAGCCCAAACTACCTCAGATGGCAAGTCTTCCTCCATCGTCCTTTCCACCGCTGTAATACTATCCTTGACAAGCAATGCCACACCTCCCCCTCTTTTACCCCCATCTCTGACCCTACTAAAACATTTAAACCATGGAGCCTGCAATAGCCATTCCTGTCCCTGTCCTACCCACGTCTCTGTAATAGCCACAACATCGAAGTCCCAGGTACCAACCCACGCTGCAAGTTCACCTACCTTATTTCTTATACTTCTGGCATTGAAGTATACACATTTCAAGCCACCATCCTGTTTACCGGCACCCTCCTTCGAGATCGATGCCTTGTTCCTAACCTCCCTACACCTAAGGTCCTGTACCCTAAAGCTACAGTCCAGGTTCCCATGCCCCTGCAGAGGTAGTTTTTAAACCCTCCCAAAGAGCACTAGCAAACCTCCTCCCAAGGATGCTGGTGCCCCTCAGGTTCAGGTGGTCACCATCCTGTTTATAGAGGTCCCACCTTCCCCAGAAAGAACCCCAGTTGTCCAGAAACCGGAATCCCTCCCTCCTGCATCATTCCTGTAGCCACGCATTTAACTGTTCTCTCTCCCTATTCCTCGAGTCTCTATCACGTGGCATGGGTAACAGACCAGAGACAACAACTCTGTTCGTTCTAGCTCTGAGCTTCCAACCTAGCTCCCTGAAAGCCTGCCTAACATCCTCACCCCTCTTCCTACCTATGTCGTTGGTGCCAACGTTGACCACGACCTGGGGCTGCTCCCCCTCCCCCTTAAGGACCCGGAAAACACGATCAGAGACATCACCTACCCTTGCACCTGGGAGGCAACATACCATATATGATGTCTTGATTTGATTTGATTAATGGAGTTATATAGCACGGACAAAAGTCCCTTCGGTACAACCATTCCATGCTGAACCATGCCCCAAACTAATCTAGTCCCATCTGCTTGGGACTGTCCCAGTCCCTGACTCTTTTCTGTCCATGTTCCTATTCAAATGTACTTTAAACATTGTAACTTTTCATCCACGCTCTGTGCAAACCTTTGACCCTCATGTCCTTTCTTTCTAAAATCTCTCTCCTCTCACGTTAATGATGGGTTCCCTCGTCTTGAAATCCCCATTCTATGGAAAATACAACTAAAATTAACTCTGTGCACATCTCTCATTATTTTATAATTGTCTATCACGTCGGCTCTCCACCTCCTACGCTCTAGTGAAAACGTCCAAGCCAATGCAGCCTTCCTTTATATTTCAAACATTCCATACCTAGCAACATCGTGGTAAATCTCTTTTGAACCCTCTCCAGCTTAACCATAGCCTTCCTGTAACTGGGCAACCAGAACAGGGCACAGCTTTCCAGAACAGCCCCCACCCCCACCCCCAAGGTTCTGCATAAACTCAACATCAGTTCTCAACTCTTGTACTCCTAGGGCTGATTAATGAAGGCAATGTGCCAAACGCCTTTTTGAAAACCCTGTCTGTATGCGACAGAAACCTCAAAGAATTATGTACCTGCGCCCCTTCTGTTTTAATACACGACTGAAGACCCAACCATTAATTTAATCAGCGCTACCACTTTTTGTTGCACCAAAATGGAATATCTCACATTTAACCAGAATGATTTGATCTACCATTTTCCGCCCATTGACCGATATGATCAAGGTCTCTTTGTAATTTTAGAAAATGTTCCACAGTCTCCACTATGCCACCAATTGTGTTGACATCTGCAGTTACTTACCATGCGTTTTATATACTCATCCAAATCATTTATATAATTGACAAACAAGACAGGATCCAGACCTAATTGCTGCAGAACACTGCAGTTGCCAGGCCTATTGTCAGAAAATTAACCTTCCACCATCACTGTGTCTCCTGCCATTAGCTTAATTATGTATCCAATTGGCAAGCTCATCCTGAATTAGATGAGAACTAATTTTGCGAACTAATGTACCAAGCAGAACCTTTTGGAAGGCTTTACTAAAGTACAAATAAACAAGGTCTACTGCTCTGCTTTCATTAATCTATTCAGTAAATTTCTTAACAAAACTCAATCACGTTTGTGAGGCAAGACCAAATCACACAAAAATCATGTTGACGAGCCATAATCAATTTTTGTCTATCCTAATCAACAATTTACCCAAACTCGAAGTGAAGTTCACAAGTCATTACATCCCCGGGTTCGCTCAAAGGTACAACCTTCGCCACTCTCCAGTCATCAGGCACCACACTTACAGTTGACACACATGTTACTCCAAGGGGTCTTGCAATTTCCTCCCTTACTTACTGCAACTTCCTCCAATACATTAAATTTGGACATTTATCAGCCTTTAACGAGATACAGTGAAAAGTATTGTGTTGCGTGCTAACCAGACTAATCAGTATGTCAATAGCCCGAAGAGGGAAGGGCAATATTGGACCTGGTACTGGGGAACGAGCCAAGACAGGTGGTAGAAGTTGCGGTGGGGATTTATTTGGAAACATTGACCACAATTCTGGACATTTTAGAATACTCGTCGATAAAGAAGAGAGTGGTCCAAAGGGAAAAGTACTAAACTGGGCCAAGGGCAATTATATAAAAATAGGCAGGAGCTCGGAAATTTGGATTGGACACAGCTGTTTGAAGGGAAGTCGACATTTGAGATGTGAGGGTGGGGGGGGGGGGGGGGGCTTTCAAAAATAGGTGAAAGATAGTGCAGGATTGTCCTGTCACGTTGAAGGCAAAGGACAGGAAAGGCAAGATTCATGAACCGTGGATGACAGGAGAAATTGTACGACTGGCCATGAGGAAAAGGAAGCATATATAAGGTCTAGGCAGCTAAGGACAGGACGGGCCCTGGAGGAATACCGAAAGAATAGGACAAGTCTTAAACGAGGAATCAAGCGTGCTAAAAGGGGTTATCAAATAGCTTTAGTGATCAGAATTAATGAGAATCCCAAAACATTTTATTCTTATATAAGAATAAAGTGGGTAACTTGAGAAAGGATTGGTCCACTAAAGGATAACGAAGGAAAGCTGTGTGTCGAACCTGAGCGAATGGGTGTGATTCTGAATGATTACTTTGCATCAGTGTTCACTGTGGAGAGGAACATGAATATTGAGATTAGAGATAGACGTTTGATTAGTCTGGATCACGTTGACATAAGTAGGGAAGATGTGTTGGGTAGGCGAGTGGTTATTAAGGTGGAGAAATTTCCAGGACCGGATGGGTTTGCTAAGGGAGGCGAGAGAGGAAATAGCTTGGGCCCTGACAGATATCATTGTAGCATCCTTAAATATAGGTGAGGTGCTAGAGGACTGGAGGGTTGCTCACGTTGTCCCCCTGTAGAAGTGATCGGAAAGTTTCTGGAGAAGGAACTCAGAGATAGGATCTATTTATATTTAGAAAAGAATGGGCTTACCATTGATGGGCGACATGGTTTTCTTCAGGGGACGTCCTGCCGTACCAACCTAATAGAGTTCTTTAAGGAAGTTACCAAGTTGATATATGAAGGAAGTTGATGTCATATCCATGGACCTTAGTAAGGCGTTTGATAAAGTTCCCCATGGTAGACTAATGGAGAAAGTGAAGTCACATGGTGTGCAGTGTGTTCTAGCTAGATGGATAAAGAACTGGTTGAGCATCAGGAGACAGAGAGTAGTAGGGAGTTGAAGGGAGTTTCTCGAAATGGAGAAAGGTGAACAGTGGTGTTCCAGAGGGGTCAATGTTAGGGCCACTGTGGTTTGTAATATACGCAAATGATCAGGAAGAGGGCACTGTTGGTATGATCAGCAAGTTTGCAGATGACACGAAAATTGGTGGAGGAGCAGAAAACATAGGGGACTGTCAGAGAATACAGGAGGATATAGATAGACTGGAGAGTTGGGCGGAAAAGTGGCAGATGGTTTTCAATCCAGACAAATGTGAGGTGATGCATTTAGGCAAGTCTAATTCTAGGGTGAATTATACAATGAATCGAAGAGCCTTGGGAAAAGTTGATGGGCAGAGTGATCTGGGAGTTCATTATACCCTGAAGTTTGCTGCACTGATGGATAGAGTGGTCAAGAAGGCATGTAGTATGTTTGCCTTCATTGGACGAGGTATTGAGTATAAGATCTGGCAAGTCATGCAAAAATTGTACAAGACATTGGTTCGGCCGCATTTAGAATACTGTGTACAATTCTAGTAGCCACATTATCAAAAGGATGTGGACGCTTTGGAGAGGGTGCAGAGAAGGTTTACGCGGATGTTGTCTGGTATTGAACGTGCTAGCTATGAAGAGAGGTTGAGTAGGTTAGGTTTATTTTCATTAGAAAATAAATAGATTAAGGGGGGCCCTGATTGAGGTTTACAAAATGATGAAGGGTATAGACAGGCTGGATGGAGAGAAGATTTTTTTCCCCAGAGTGAAGGATTCAATAAGGAGAGCTCACTCTTTCAACGTGTGAGGTGCAAAGTTATAGGAGATTTATGCTGTAAGTACTTCACACAGAGGGTGGTGGCCGCTTCCAACGCTTTGCCAGCAGAGGTGGTAGAGGAAGGCATGGTATATCAATTTAAGATGCGTCTGGATAGATGCATGAGTAGGTGGGGAGCAGAGGGGTACAGATGCTTAGGAATTGGCCGACAGGTTTAGACAGTTGATTTGGATCGGCTCAGGCTTGGAGGGCCGAAAGGCCTGTTCCTGTGCTGTAAATTTTCTTTGTTCTTTGTTCTTTATAACGTATATAATGCATTATGGTAATGGAAGAGCATGCAGAATATGACATAACAACCACAGAGAAAATGCAGAGAAGTATCATCTAATGCATAGGAACTTTCCATCCATGTGTTACGTATCAGCAGGGGAGAAGCTGCTCTAAAATCTTTTGGCAGGTATTATAAACTGTTGTATCCTTTGCCTGGTTGTATATGTTTGCTAGACAGCTGCGTTGGCACATATAGTGATGCCAAAAATGCGGGTTTTATTCCTGGACCTGCTGAAAATTCTTAGAAGGACGCCAGCCATCAATTCCCTAAATCAGCTGAGTTATCGTGACCCCTGGGTTAAAACTGCAGTGTTCGGTCAAAAAGCAACCCTACAGTCTGACAGGACTGCGATGACTCAATCTTGTGACTCTCGGTTATGCTTGTATTGACTAATGCCCATTTTGTTTTGGTTGTCTGATGTATTATGCACTTCTTACCAATTCCAGTAATGTGACCTCTGAATCCATGATGTTCTTGCATCACATCCAATCATGTCAAACTTTTTTCTAAATGACACCCCTCAATGAGCTGCAGAAATAATCGGGAATGCACGAGGAGCATTTTTGTTTTTTTTTAGGAATTACATGCAATCTACTAAAATCTATTTAACCAGTTCCTACAAAATTGACAGAGGAGTCAAAGAACTAGATTTAATTGATAATTGTTTCCGATGATTTGTTTGACATCTTTGACAAAAACAAAATGCTTATCTCTCTCGGACTATGCTTTTAAATTCCGAATAATCATACAGCTTCTCATAACCTCCCAACTCGGTCAAAATCTCAAGTATTTTTATTTTGATTACACAGAAACACACTTAAATAAAAGATAAAACACCTCATAATTAATCCTCAATGCAAAACAAAAACATCAGGGTAGAGTAGCATTATTCTTATGTTTTTTTAATGAATCTAAGCTTGATCATTGAGTGATGAGTACAACAGGCATTTGAAATATTGCAATGAACAGAAGACGAATAGTTGTCAATATGCAACATTGTATCGATTGGCGACATCTGGAAATTTCCATACAGTAACAGTAATTATAAGGAAAAAAAATCGACTTCATGTTCTCAATGAGGCATTTTTCCAGAAATGGAGTTCATTGCCTGTAATATTCACTGTAAACTGCAAGCTGATCACCGACAAAAAGTTGATGACGAGAAGTTCACTTTTGTGCTTACACAAATACTAGTTATATTAATACGGCAAGTTCTATGTCAATAATTGTTGTGCATTCATCCCCTGACAACTTACGTTCCAATATTAATGCTGAAGTTGATCATGTTACCTAATTAATTCCTGAATGTGATGTGTACTCCTTTGAACAGAACAGGATTTCTACAATCAGGAAATAATGAGGAAAGCAGTAACGGTGTGACACAGTGAAACACCAAACATATGTGCACGTTTCTGAAATCTCAAAATGAAGGCTTTTCAAAGATCAGTGGCTCTGCACCTAAAATTTGCCTTTTTTTTCAAATTTTATTATGTCAATGCTTTTTCAATTCATTTCAGAAGTAATCTGAAAGGAGTTTATAACAGATTTTTGAGCTCTTCTCTGAATTTACTCTGAGTCGCTGCATAAATACATGGGTTTAGAAAACAACTCAACAACCTCAGAAAATCTGCAGTTTCAGTGGCGATATATTTAGGGTCTGTAAGGTCACCTTGGTAATAAATAGTACTTGTCATTCTAGTAATCGTAAAACTGACGACAAATGTCAACCAAAGCAGTATAAAACTGATGGATATGGAGAATAATAAAATTATGGACTTCCTTCGGCTCTCCATCTCTGAATCGCTGTGATTTTCACCCCTGCAATTTTTAAGTTCTGTTCGGGTGGGACTTGAAGCTATAATACGCGGAACAGTTAAACAATTAAACAAGACAATATTTGTGAAAGGAAGCCAAACTACCCAGGCGCTATGGAACCAGACAAAAGCTGTACCTATAGTTGAATTTAAAAAAAGCCTCACTTGATCGGCAACCCCACGGCACATTGTTGATAATATGCTGAAGCTCATATGCAAACAACACAGGGATATTTTTCAACACAATGCCAATCGAGATCCTGGTTACAATAACAGTTGCAGTTCTTTGCATGCAAAATTTTGTTTTAAATTTTTGGCAGCAGATGACTACATATCGATCAAAGGTGAAGAATATGATACTCCAAACAGACAAATGACAGCAAGAATAATCATGTATGTAATGACGGTGCAAACAGGGGTGTAGGACAGGAATAGAAGTGGAAAGTAGCAACTCAAAATGTAATACAATATTACATAGCTGCTTAGGACAATAAGATCTGCTATTGCCATGGTGATCATATACACAGTGATACACCTGGAGAGGCCACAGTTTCCTCGCAAGAGAATTGCAAATGACATCAAGCTTGCTGTAAGATAAAAATAGAGTATGCAAGGCAATGTATTAAAATTCCTGTATCTGACTGAAAAATGTGTGACAATATCACAAATGAATCGATATTATGTGATTGGCATAGTAGCATAGCCATCCATACATTTTGCTGTTCTGTTCAGTCTTCACTGAATTACAAGGCTGTCTGAAATTTCTCATGCATTTTTGAAATGAACTCCGAGTTACATACTGAGTAGATCAGAGAGATGTTTAGATGAAGGAAAAGTTGAAGCTTTGAAATAAAAGTAGTTGGTGAGTTTCTTTCGGACTTATCTATTATGAAACATTGACTAACATCTTGGACACATTGTACATGATAAGAAATTTGACTTGAAGACATGCGAAACATCAAAGAACAAGAAACAATTCACACGGACTCACCTGCAAGAATTGGGTCGTAAATCTCCTACACCACTATAATACTTGGTTTTTCCATTTTATTTTTTTTCTGACAGCGTATGTGTTCTATAATTTCTGTAATATTCTGACAGGTGCACTCAAAAACAGCAAAAAATATCTAAAAAGATTACACGGCTGTGTACTCTCCAGGGAGGAACGTTTTTTTTAGGAGTGCTCATCAAAGAAATGTGCTGATGTTGTTTTACTCCCCAGATACATAAGGTAATTAAATGCAAAATGAAGCAAGTAACAAGTGAAACCCAGAAAATGGGAGACAGACTTATTTTATATCCCTTGTGATGGGAGTTCTTTTCAAGGAGAATCAGACGCAAATATCTGAAAATGTCCCACAATTCAGAAATAATCTAAATGAAAATCCGCGCTCCATTTCAAAGCTTATGTTTTTGTTATTCAAATCGAGCTAATTAAACTAAAGTTAGATCTATGTAAGTTTACCTTGTTTCGTCATATGTTGAGCATTTTTTGATCATTTTTGAAAGGATTACTTATTACTCAACCTCAGGAACAGTCTTTTTGTAAATCTCCAACTTTACAAATGTCAACAACGAGTCGGGTTTCATGACCGAATAATATAAGACATCATAGAACATAGAACATAGAACATAGAACAATACAGCACAGAACAGGCCCTTTGGCCCACGATGTTGTGCCGAACTTCTATCCTAGATTAAGCACCCATCCATGTACCTATCCAAATGCCGCTTAAAGGTCGCCAATGATTCTGACTCTACCAACTCCCACGGGCAGCGCATTCCATGCCCCCACCACTCTCTGGGTAAAGAACCCACCCCTGACATCTCCCCTATACCTTCCACCCTTCACCTTAAATTTATGTCCCCTTGTAACACTCTGTTGTACCCGGGGGAAAAGTTTCTGACTGTCTACTCTATCTATTCCTCTGATCATCTTATAAACTTCTATCAAGTCACCCCTCATCCTTCGCCGTTCCAACGAGAAAAGGCCGAGAACTCTCAACCTATCCTCGTATGACCTACTCTCCATTCCAGGCAACATCCTGGTAAATCTTCTCTGCACCCTCTGCAAAGCTTCCACATCTTTCCTAAAGTGAGGCGACCAGAACTGCACACAGTACTCCAACTGTGGCCTAACCAAAGTCCTGTACAGCTGCAACATCACTTCACGACTCTTGAATTCAATCCCTCTGCTAATGAACGATAATACTCCATAGGCCTTCTTACAAACTCTATCCACCTGAGTGGCAACCTTCAAAGATCTATGTACATAGACCCCAAGATCCCTCTGTTCCTCCACCTGACCAAGAACCCTACCATTAACCCTGTATTCCGCATTCTTATTTGTTCTTCCAAAATGGACAACCTCACACTTGGCAGGGTTGAACTCCATCTGCCACTCCTCAGCCCAGCTCTGCATCATATCTAAGTCCCTCTGCAGCCGACAACAGCCCTCCTCACTGTCCACAACTCCACCTATCTTTGTATCATCTGCAAATTTACTGACCCACCCTTCGACTCCCTCATCTAAATCATTAATAAAAATTACAAACAGCAGAGGACCCAGAACTGATCCCTGTGGAACTCCACTTGTAACTGGACTCCATGCTGAATATTTACCATCTACCACCACTCTCTGACTTCGACCGGTTAGCCAGTTTTCTATCCAATTGGCCAAATTTCCCTCTATCCCATGCCTCCTGACTTTCCGCACAAATCATTAGATTTGTTCTTAAAATCACGGCAGGCATAACATCTCCTCATAAATATTCCATTGAGCTTCGCAGTAGCAAGTTAACTCGAATGTTTGATTGGGAGACTTGCAATGTTGGATGTGATTGACGCATATCTGAGGATTCGTTTATGTTCAGCAATCTCACATGTTTTAACAATTATTTTTTGTTTCCTATCTCTATTTTTTTTCCCTCGTAGATCAATGATCAAACTTAATACAAATGCAATTGTACTAATATTAGGGCATTTTGAAATAATCCTGATCAGTGGATCCATTGCAGAATTCTTTAAAATCTTTTCTGAGGAAGAATAATTCCAGCTTTGTGAAACCACAAAATCATCCTGACAATGCGAAAGGGGTCCAGTCATCACAGGATTCAAAGGCTCACTGGGAAAGTTTAGTTAATATTGCAATCCTGCCTTTTCGCTATAACCGTGGTAATTGTTTCTATTTAAATAATTATCTGATGCCTAGTTCAATCCTTCCATCTTGAATAACTTGATGCTGTGGGACAGCACAGATTAATGCCAGGTTAATCATAAATACAGAGCTACATTTTGAATTTGTTCCAGGTCTGGCAAATCCAGGGCAGCACGGTCATTCAGTGGTTAGCGCTGCTGCCTCACAGCGCCAGGGACCCGGGTTCAATTACCGCCTCGGGCAGCTGCCTGTGTGGAGTTTGCACATTCTCCCCGTGTCTGCGTGGGTTTGCTCTGGGTGCTCCAGTTTCCTCCCACAATCCAAGGATGCGCAGGTTACGTGAATTGACCATGCTAAACAAGTCTTGAACAAGTACTTCACTTCAGTATTTACGAACGAGAGGGACCGTATTGTTGAAGAGGAGAGTGTGAAGCGGACTGTTAAGCTAGAAGAGATACCTGTTAGGAAGGAAGATGTGTTGGACATTTTGAACAACTTGAGGATAGACAAGTCCCCCGGGCCTGACGGGATATATCCTAGGATTATGTGGGAAGCAAGAGAGGAAATTGCAGTACCGTTGGCAATGATCTTCTCGTCTTCACTGGCAACGGGGGTGGTACCAGGGGACTGGAGAGTAGCGAATGTTGTGGCCCTGTTCAAAAAAGGGAATAGGGATAACCCCGGGAATTACAGGCCAGTTAGTCTTACTTCTGTGGTAGGCAAAGTAATGGAAAGGGTACTGAGGGATAGGATTTACGAGTATCTGGAAAGACACTGCTTGATTAGGGACAGCCAGCACGGATTTGTGAAGGGTAGGTCTTGCCTTACAAGTCTTATTGAATTCTTCGAGGAGGTGACCAAGCATGTGGATGAGGGTAGAGCAGTGGATGTAGTGTACATGGATTTTAGTAAGGCATTTGATAAGGTTCCCCATGGCACGCTTATGCGGAAAGTCAGGTGGCATGGGATAGAGGGAAATTTGGCCAATTGGATAGAAAACTGGCTAACCGGTCGAAGGCAGAGAGTGGTGATAGATGGTAAATATTCAGCCTGGAGCCCGGTTACAAGTGGAGTTCCGCAGGGATCAGTTCTGGGTCCTCTGCTGTTTGTAATTTTTATTAATGACTTAGATGAGGGAGTCGAAGGGTGGGTCAGTAAATTTGCAGATGATACGAAGATTGGTGGAGTTGTGGACAGTGAGGAGGGCTGTTGTCGGCTGCAGAGGGACTTAGATATGATGCAGAGCTGGGCTGAGGAGTGGCAGATGGAGTTCAACCCTGCCAAGTGTGAGGTTGTCCATTTTGGAAGAACAAATAAGAATGCGGAATACAGGGTTAATGGTAGGGTTCTTGGTCAGGTGGAGGAACAGAGGGATCTTGGGGTCTATGTACATAGATCTTTGAAGGTTGCCACTCAGGTGGATAGAGTTTGTAAGAAGGCCTATGGAGTATTATCGTTTATTAGCAGAGGGATTGAATTCAAGAGTTGTGAAGTGATGTTGCAGCTGTACAGGACTTTGGTTAGGCCACAGTTGGAGTACTGTGTGCAGTTCTGGTCGCCTCACTTTAGGAAAGATGTGGAAGCTTTGGAGAGGGTGCAGAGAAGATTTACCAGGATGTTGCCTGGAATGGAGAGTAGGTCGTACGAGGATAGGTTGAGAGTTCTCGGCCTTTTCTCGTTGGAACGGCGAAGGATGAGGGGTGACTTGATAGAGGTTTATAAGATGATCAGAGGAATAGATAGAGTAGACAGTCAGAAACTTTTCCCCCGGGTACAACAGAGTGTTACAAGGGGACATAAATTTAAGGTGAAGGGTGGAAGGTATAGGGGAGATGTCAGGGGTGGGTTCTTTACCCAGAGAGTGGTGGGGGCATGGAATGCGCTGCCCGTGGGAGTTGGTAGAGTCAGAATCATTGGCGACCTTTAAGAAGCATTTGGATAGGTGCTTAATCTAGGTTAGAAGTTTGGAACAACATCGTGTGCCGAAGGGCCTGTTCTGTGTTGTATTGTTTAGATTAGATTACTTACAGTGTGGAACAGGCCCTTCGGCCCAACAAGTCCACACCGATCCGCCGAAGCGCAACCCACCCATACCCCTTCATCTACCCCTTACCTAACACTACGGGCAATTTAACATGGCCAATTCACCTGACCTGCACATCTTTGGACTGTGGGAGGAAACCGGAGCACCCGGAGGAAACCCACGCAGACACGGGGAGAACGTGCAAACTCCACACAGTCAGTCGCCTGAGGCGGGAATTGAACCCAGGTCTCTGGCGCTGTGAGGCAGCAGTGCTAACCACTGTGCCACCGTGCCGCCCCGAATCTTTGTTCTATGTTCTATGTTCTATGTTCTAAATTGCCCGTAGTGTTAGTTGTAAGGGTATATGTAAGGGAATGGATCTGGGTGGGTTGCTCTTCAGAGGGTTGGTGTGTACTTCTTGGGCTGAAGGGCCTGTCACCACACTGTGGGGAATCTAAGTATTTCTCAAGTTTCAAATCAAGTAAACAGTACCCGCATTTATACTCAAACTTAAAATAGTTAAATTCTAAAATACATTGCATTTAGGTAATCTGACGAGGAATCAAATACTGACAGTAAGTGATAAATATCTGTCAACCACCTGAAAAGTGGCATTTAAATTTTTCTTTAAATTGACATTTCCTGGGGTAACGAGACAAAACGAGTCATGCTTGAAAAGCATAGCAGGTCAGGCAGCATCGGAAGCGCAGGAGTGTCGACTGTTCTTTCATAACCCCTTAATCAGCCATACAGCATCTGCAACCCTCAATTCCTCCTTTTCCCGTGGTAAACCAGTCTACATGATAGGCAGGTCTTCCTATTTCCAGAATAATATGAGTCTTGCGTATTTCATGAAACCACTGCTAAATGGAAAATCTGGCATTAAAGAAAATTCAGTACAGCAGGGAAAGGAGGATTTCTTTTGTTTTATTTACCCCTATAATTTTCTTGTTTCCATTCAAAGCAGGAGTTAAAATGACATTTACCCCAAAATAAATTGTTAATGGAAAGATTCAATACTGGACCACCGTGGTGCCTTCGGCAGGTTGTTGCTACAAAATGCGTAATGGTGTGAAATGCCATTAGAATTCCAAATAGCCATATCTGTAGTTTCATTAGATAAAACATTAACTGGGTTTTTGATCGACTGAACTGTGTTCTGATTTCCTCACAGTATGGAGAATCAGGCATCAGGCATGCTTTGCACATTCAGTGCCTGGGAGAAGTTTCACCTTTTTTTCAGATTGGCAATGTCAGGAAAGCAAAGATAGATTGTA
The DNA here is from genome assembly GCF_047496795.1 of Chiloscyllium punctatum. NCBI lineage: Eukaryota > Metazoa > Chordata > Chondrichthyes > Orectolobiformes > Hemiscylliidae > Chiloscyllium > Chiloscyllium punctatum. The sequence goes on from NC_092773.1 coordinate 26,857,852, forward strand.
AGAGAGATATAACTAATTCGACATTTCGCTGTACAAGGACCAAAAATATGCCACCAGGTTATTCGAGTCTGCTACACCATATAACACGATCATGTTCGATCATAATTTAACCCCCAGGCCATGTCCTCGATAATAAATCATCCATTTGGTATCTCTGGCTTTAGGAATTGCTGCTGGAGAGAAGACCCGCTCTGACTGCGCGATTGGTAAAAGCCAAAGGGAGAGTGTCTGAAGAAAAGAATACATAACTGGGACTGGATGAGTAAAGGTCGAACTGGAAGACCGTTTTTGGCAAGGAGCGTTGGATGAGCGAATCAGATTGGTAGGTCAATAGGAGGAGGCTGCTGAGAAGAAGAAACCAACCCAATTCACTAACTTGCTCAAAGGTTGCAGCACTTTTCTCACCAAATTGTCATTGTGTTGCTCAGAGGGGTTTCGCACATCTGGAGATCGAAGCCTGTGATTCAAATATTCTAAACCCAGCAACATATCTCCCCATCTTTCTATCTTTAACCTAACATCTATGCTCCATTTTCAACATTTAGTCCTGTCTGTCAAACTGGCTTGGGGGAAAGGAGGGAATTTTGGCAAATAATTCAGGTTGTTATTCTGTAGTTTTGTGAATTTTTATCATGCCATTCTTCGAATTTGTTTTGGTGCTTTTTCATTGGAGTGAATTGTTATTCCTGTTTCTCATAAAATAAATGGTGTCAGAAGTCTTGATAATATGTAGAAATCGGAGAGAGTAAAGTTAGACGCAGGTCAAATATGAATAGTTACTACAATAACATGAAAAAAGTAATTAAGGTACGGACCCACAGTTTTCCTCTTTGCATCTGATCGAGTGGTTAATTTGGTGTCTGTGGGATGAGTTTCTGCTGTGCCTCCCAAATTACCAGAAAAAAAATCATATCACTGAAACTCCCCACAAGCTTCACATTCCAATCAATTTTGGCCAGCTCCTTCCTTATGTCCTTGTTTTTAATTTCCCTCAGTTATAAAACCGTTGCATCTGAGTTTAATTTCGCCATCTCAAACTTCGGGGTAAATTCTATCATATTTTGGCGACTGCTCCGGCGAATTTGTTCATGTTAAGGTACCTACTCAAGACTGCTTCATGATACATCACGGAATCCACAATTGCCTGTTTCTTCGTGTGCTCTGCGAGTAGTTACTGCAAAGAAAACGGTGAGCATTCTCCGAATTCCTTTTCGTAGGATCCACTGTCAAACCAATTTTCCCTGTTTACCAAATTGAAGTCCATATGATAAAAATAATAGTGTCACTCTTACATGTTTTTTCAGTCTCAGCTCCACATATACAGTCTCCTAGTCTTCCAACTGTATATAGAATATGTAACATAGAACACAGAACATCAGCCCTCAATGAAGAGCCAACCTGTGAAACTAAACTGCTGCCCTTCTATCCTGGGTAAAAACAATGACTGCAGATGCTGAAAACCAAATACTGGATTAGTGGTGCTGGAAGAGCACAGCAGTTCAGGCAGCATCCAACGAGCAGCGAAATCGACGTTTCGGACCGGTTTTTGTCCGAAACGTCGATTTCGCTGCTCGTTGGATGCTGCCTGAACTGCTGTGCTCTTCCAGCACCACTAATCCAGCCCTTCTATCCTGCACTATTCCATTATCATCCATACGTTTATCCACTTCTTTGATCAGTATCCTTTCACACTAACAAGGCAAGCTGACCATCTCTGTCAAATTGGTTGTCCTTTCCATAGAATGCATACCCTTGGAAATTTAGCTCTGAACCCTCACCCTGGTTGAGCAATGTCTCTCTTATACTCACGAAATTATATCTATCAACTTCAATCTTTGCTACAATCTCATTTACCTTGTTTCATATACTGCATGCATTTAAGTCCACCATCCTCAGTCCAGTATTGACCTTTCTTATGATCGAAGATAAGAGTCAGAGCTGGTAGTATGGCGATGTACTTAATTGGGGGAGGGGGAATTACCATGCAATTAAGCTGAAACTGGGGCGCCCAAACTGGGAGCATATGTTCTCAGGGAAACGTACAACAGCAATGTGGAAGTTGCTTGGGAAGCACCTGCAGCATGGGCTTGTCCCATTGAGGCAAGGAAGGCATGGTAGAAACTGCGTGCCAAAGATGTCAGGCATCTAATCAAGTGAAAGAAGAAGCTTACATAAGATTAAGGGCTTTAGAGGGGTACAATGTAACCATGAAGGAACTGAAAAATGGGCTCACGAGAGCTGGAAGGGGGCATGAGAAAGCTTTAGCCGGTAGAATGAATGAAAATCCTAAGGCGTTGTAAACTTACCTGAGGAACAAGAGGATGGCCAGAGTGAGGGTAGGACCATTCAGGGATAGTAGAGGGCAGTTTTGCCTGGAGTCAGAGAAAGTAGAGGAGGCCCTTAATGTATATTTGGCTTCAGTATTCACTACTCTGAGATACCTCAGAGGACCTCGTGAAACAGACTGATAGACTTGAACAAGTTGATGTTAAGAAGGAGGATTGGCGAAGATTTTGAAAAACATACGGATAGATACATTATATTTATCTATACTATATGGGCCAGATCGGATACCATCGAGGTTGTGACAGGAAGTGAGTAAAGCGATTCCTGCGCCTTTGAAGATGATCTTTGCATCCTGACTGTCCACTGGTGTGCGAACACGTTATTAGAGGATGGTAAATGTTATTATCTTGTTCAAGAAAGGGAATGGGGACATTCCTGGGAATTACACATCAGTCAATCCTATGTCTGTGATGGGCAAAATCTTGGAGAGAATTCCGCGAGACAGGATTTATGATTAATTGGAAAATCATAGTTTGATTAGAGATGGTCAGCATGGCTTTGTGGTGGGCAGATCATGCATGACGTGCCTTCTTGAATTCTTTGAGGATGTGACAAAACAGTTGAAGAAGGCAGAGTAGTCGATGCGGTGTACATGGATTTTAGCAATGCGTTTGACAAGGTTCCTGATGTAGACTTCTTCAGTAAGTAAGGAGGCATTGGGATACAGGGAAACCTCTCTGTCTGGATACAGAATTGGCCGGCCCACAGAAGACAGAGGGTGCTGTTAGATGCAAAGCATTCAGCCTGGAGCTCAGTTACAGTTGTCTTCAGCAGTGATCGGCTCTGGGCCTTCTACGCTTTGTGATTTTTAGAAATGACTCAGACGAGGAAATGGAAGGCTTTGCCAATGACACGAAGTTTCATGGAGTTGTGGATAGTGTGGATGGATGGTATAGTTTGTAAAGGGGCATTCACAGGATGCGCAGCTGGGCTGAGAAGTGGCAGATAGAGTTCAACCTAGAAAAGCACGAAGTGATTCACTTTGGATTTTCGATTTTGAATGCAGAACACATTGTTAAATGCAGAAATCTTGGTAGTGTGGAGAAACAGAGGGATCTTACTGACCTGGTTGATAGTATTGTTAAGAAGGCGTATAGTGTGTTTGCTTTCATTAATGGTGATGGAGATTGAGTTTAAAAGCCAAGATGTTATGCTACATCTCCATAGACCCCTGGCTTAATCACACTTGGAATATTGTGCATGGCATTTGAGGAGATTTGGGAAGCGTTAAACAAAATATTTTTCGTCAGCAATCACACTGTAAGAAGACAATGTTGTCGAGGAGAATACTGTGAAACAGGCGACTGGACTAAATAGGATTGAGGATCACAAGGACGAGGTGTCAGAAATTCTAGAAGGTGGGAAGACTGATAAATCCCATGGGAAGAATGGGATCTTTCCGATGATTCGCTGGGAAGTCGGGGGGAGATAGAGATAGGAGAGATTTTAGAGATAATGTCTTTACACAGAGCGGAGTCGAGGCATGGAACACACTGCCTGCAACAGTTGCAGATTCGCCAAATTTACGGGCATTTAAATGGTCAATAGGTAGGCATATAGAGTCATAGCATCATAGAGATGTACAGCACGGAAACAGACCCTTCGGTCCAACCCGTCCATGCCGACCAGATATCCCAACCCAATCTAGTCCCACCTGCCAGCACCCGGCCCATATCCCTCCAAACCCTTCCTATACATATACCCATCCAAATGCCTCTTAAATGTTGCAATTATACCAGCCTCCACCACATCCTCTGGCAGTTCATTCCATACACGTACCATACACCTTGTGAAAAAGTTGCCCCGTAGGTTCTTTCATATCTTCCCCTCTCACCCTAAACCTATGCCCTCTAGTTCTGGACTCCCCGACCCCAGGGAACAGACTTTGCTATTTATCCTATCCATGCTCCTCATAATTTTGTAAACCTCTATAAGGTCACACCTCAGCCTCCAACACTCCAGGGGAAACAGCTCCAGCCTGTTCAGCCTCTCCCTGTAGGTCAAATCCTCCAATCCTGGCAACATCCTTGTAAATCGTTTCTGAATGCTTCAAGTTTCACAACATCTTTCCGATAGAAAGGAGCCAGACTTGCATGCAATGTTCCAACAGTGGCCTAACCAATGTCCTGTATAGCCGCAACATGACCTCCCAACTCCTGTACTCAATACTCTGATCAATAAATGAAAGCATACCAAACGCCTTCTTCACTATCCTATCTACCTGCGACTCCACTTTCAAGGAGCTACGAACCTGCTCTCCAAGGTACCTTTGTTCAGCAACACTCCCTAGGACCTTACCATTAAGTGTGTAAGTCCTGCTAAGATTTGCTTTCCCAAAATGCAGCACCTCGCATTTATCTGAATTAAACTCCATCTGCCACTTCTCAGCCCATTGGCCCATCTGATCCAGATCCTGTTGTAATCTGAGGTAACCCTCTTTGCTGTCCACAACACCTCCAATGTTGGTGTCATCTGCAAACTTACTAACTGCACCTCATATGCTCGCATCCAAATTATTTACGTAAATGGCAAAAAGTGGAGAACCCAGCACCGATCCTTGTGGTACTTCACTGGTCACAGGCCTCCAGTCTGAAAAACAACCCTCCACCACCGCCCTCTGTCTTCTACCTTTGAGCCAGTTCTGTATCCAAATGGCTAGTTCTCCCTGTATTACGAGAATGGAATCGAAAGATCAGATGGGTTTCAGATAGATTTCACAGGTCAGCGCAACATCGAGGGCCGAACACAGAACAATGTAATATTCTATGTTCTATGTTACATTGTGTTCAGTTCTGTTCGCCTCATTATGTGGAAGCTTTAGAGGGAATGTAGGAAAGACTTACTGAAAATGAAGAACATGTCTTCTAAACAATGCTTGAGGGAGGTAGTGTCTTTATCATTGGAGTGAAGAAGGATGAGGTGTGACGTTTTAGTGGTGGACATGTTGTTGAGACGTTTAGACAGACTGGATAGCCAGAGATGTTTTCTCCCACAGTGGAAATGTCTATCACGAGGGCCGTAATTTTAACTTTTTTGGAGGAATGTTCAGGAGAGATGTTAGAAGTAGGTTCATTTCAATGAGCGTGGTTAGTGCCTAGAATGCACTGTCATTAGTGGTAGTCGAGTCAGATACACTACGGACATTTAAATGACTCTTGGGAAGGCACTTAGAAGATATCACGATGAAGGGTATGCAGTTTTTTCTGATCTTAGAGTATGATAAAAGGTCAGGACAACTTCGATGTTCAAAAGGTCTGTAATGTGCTGCACTGTTCAAAGTTACCCTTTTGGTTCTGCTTTTTTCACTTAGCGTACTAATGCCTCATACTCCCTCAACAGAATCTCTTCCCTGTCTCTGTAACTACATTGGTGGTATCTAACTGGCCTCGACAAATGTGTCTTTCCCATTCCACCCTGTGTGCCTTTGCAACCCAGATAAGATGCCCTTAAATGAGGCACCAGCAGGAAACATTGCTTCAGGATTCTTGATCCTGGCTATTGTGTCTATACCCTTGACTATACTTTCCCTGATTACAAGTATTTGTTTCCTATCTTAAATAGTTCCTGTAGAACGGCCATTTGGTTACTTTTCACCTCTTCCTTACAGCCCCATTCTCTCATCCACAGACGGAGCAAGAATTTGAAACCTGCATAACGCGGTCAAGGGCTCAGCCTCCTTAATTGCTAACTTCATGGATACCTCTACCGTCCTTGGCTGTGGTCATATCCTCCATCCTTGATCACTGAGTGAACTAGTCGAAGAGGTGTGAGTCCTCTCGAAATGCAGCACCCATGTAACTCTCCCTCTCCCTGATGTGTCATAGAATTCGAAGCTTAGACACCAGCTCATCAAATCTGATCCACAGTTCCACTAGCAATCAGCACTTGCTGCAGATGTGGTCAGTAAGAGCCACAATGGTGTCTTCTAGGTCCCACATCATACAGGTACAACACATTACCCGATTCTGCACTGCCATCTTATTTACTTCATTCTTTGTTTAATTATTTTTGGAAAAAAAAAATCCGATTGATCTTTCCGTTTGTCGCCTACAATTATGTACCCTATTTATTTTCAATCTGAAAGTAACTATGGCAGACAGTCAAATTAGTAGTTATAATCAACCAATGAGGTTACCTTGTTTGTCTGTGACTCACTCTTTGCATACTGCTCATTCTGGGCATCAATACATCATTTAAAATAACAACAAGTTCAAAAGGGAGCAAAAGCCATCTATTGTCCCGAGAACCAAATTCAACATTGCCTCCAAATTCCCCGAACTATTTACTCACTCCAACTGTCTCTCACTCTGGATATGATATCATCTTCCCAACAGAGCGCAGCTTATCGTGAGTTCTCCGTTGTGAACGTAAGAGACATAACTGAGTGAAGGTCTTCTTATGCTCAGTCATTCGGACGCTTTTTCTCTAGTCCAAGTTCACTTGTGACTGAGTGATTTTTTTTTCTGCAATGAGAACATGGAACATAGATTAGGTTAGATTTCCTACCGTGTGGAAACAGGCCCTTCAGCCCAAGTCCACACCGACCCTCCAAAGAGTAACCCACCCAGACACATGTCCGTCTGACTAATGCACCTAACACTATGGGCAATTTAGCATGGCGAATTCATCTAATCTGCTCACCTTTCAACTGCGAGAGGAAACCGGAGTACCCGGAGGAAACCCACGCAGTCATGGGGAGAACGTGCAAACTCCACACAGACAGTCGCCCGAGGCTGGAGTTGAACTTTAGTAACTGGCGCTATAAGGCTGCAGTGCTAACTACTGAGCCACAGTTCTGCAACAAAGCTAACATAAAGCATTGAGCAGTACAGCACAGCACAGGGTGTTCGGCCCTCGATGTGTTTCCGACCTTTGATCCTACTCTAAAAACAAGCTAACCAACATACTTAAAGTTTATATCGCCCATGTGTCTCTCTCAGAGACACTTAAATGTATCAATGTATCTGACATCACTAAAACTTCTCGCCTTGCATTCCACACATGAACCACTCTCTGAGTAAAGCACCAATCTCTGACATTTTCCTGAAACCTTCTTCAAATTACTGTTAAAATTATTTTCATTAGTGATCGCCATTTCAACAATGGGGAAATGTCTCTGGCGATCCATTCTATCTTTGCCTCTCATCATCTTATGCACAGCTATCAAGTCAGCACTCATCCTTCTTCGTTCCAATGAGCAAAACCCTCATTTCTGCGACCTTCCATCTTAAGACATGTACTCCAGTTCAGGTAGCATACTGGTGAATCTCGTCTTCACCTGCTCTAAAGCTTCCACATTCCTTTAATAAGGCGTCCAGAACTCAGCACAAGTGTGGTCCTACCGGCAGCAGAATGTCGCGACTCTTAAACTCAAGCCCTATGCTACTGAAAGCCAACACACCATAAACATATTTAACAATCTTATCGACTTGAGTGACAACATTTTGGGATGTAAGGACATGGACCCCAATATTATGACACGGGGTAAACGCTCTGCTAATTTAAGCACAACACAGAGAGAAGCTCACCTCGTGCCATAATGTGTTAAACTTCGAGTGGCAAAGACATTACAATGGTCACCATTTAAAGTAAAATTTAATTATTTTGTTGCATACGCCCATCAGAGAATATTAAAACCAGCAATTATTCACAGTTTCTTTCTGTGAAAGCCATCTTTTATCTCCCTACTAAGCAATACTGGTCCGACAAAAAAAACACAATTGAGATGTATAAAAAATGTACTTTCAAAAACAGCCAGCTCAGAATATTCTCTTTGTTTCTTCCGGTATATATTTTCCTCTGTCGTCTTTTATTCAGTATTTTGCTTCACAGGACTTTCAAATGAACAGATACATTTCGGAAAGCTATTAGGCTTACAAACTATACTTGCTGGTTTTCCTGGTAGTTCTCTCCCTAACTGTTCAAAATGTCCTGTTCAATACCCAAAACATTGCTTCTTTGCATTGGTCTGATGTTGTCAAAATATTAAACTCATACTTGATTGAATGTTGGTAATTGGGACATAGTGTAAACTGATTGGACGAATTTGAAGTTGTTTTTATAATTTTAGATTACTTACAGTGTGGAAACAGGCCCTTCAGCCCAACAAGTCCACACCGACCCTCCGAAGAGCAACACACCTAGACCCATTCCCCTATTCAACTTACACTATGGGCAATTTAGCATGGCCAATTCACCCTTACCTGCACATCTTTGGACTGTGGGAGGAAACTGGAGTATCCGGAGGAAATCCACGCAGACACTGGGAGAATGTGCAAACTCCACACAGACAGTTGCCTGAGGCGGGAATTGAACGCGGATCTCTGGCACTGTGAGGCAGCAGTGCTAACCACTGTGCCAAAGTGCCACCCATATTATGGGAACTCAGCTGCACAATTGGTTTCACAATCAAGTATTACACTTTAAATCATTCCAGCACACTGTGTGTGTCTCTCTAAATCCGAATTAGCTTTCAGTCACTTGTACAGGTGCAGTACGCACCTACACCTTTATAACACTCAAGATCCCTCTGTTCCTCCACATGGCCAAGATTACTGCCTTTAACACTGTAACCTGCATTCAAACTCGATCTTCCAAAATGAATAACTTCATATATTTTACAGGTCCAACTCCATCTGCTACCTCTCAGCACAGCTCTCCAGCCAGTCAATGTCTTCTTTTAACCTACAACAGCCCTCCACACTATCCATAACTCCACCAACTTTTGCGACATCGGCTAAATTACTGACAAACCATTCCACTTCCTCATTCAGGTCACTTTTTAAAAAATCACGAAGATCGGAAGAGTCAGAAGAGATCACAGCAGAACTCCACTCCGATCCAAGCTCCAGGCTGAAATACGTTCCATCTGTTACCACACTCTCTCTTGGATGGGAAAGCCCGTTCGTTATGCAGACATCATATTTCCTTCTATCTCATGCCTCCATACTTTCTGAATGAACCTATCATGGGGAGCCTTGTTAAAATCCACATACACCAGATCCATTGCTCGACTTCAGCAATGTGTTTTGTCACATCCATTCATTATGGAACCACCCTACTTCCTCCACATCGACATAGAACTGCCCTCCACTATCCATGATCGGCCCTACCCGATCACTGGCCATGCTCTTGTTTCTCACATAAGTGTAGAACACCTTGGAGTTTTAGTTAATCCTACCTGCCAAGGCTCTTTCATGCCCCTTCTAGCTCTCCAAATTATTCTTCAGTTCCTTCCTGGCTACCTTATAATGTTCATAGCCCTGTCTGATACTTGCTTCCTCAATCGTAAGTAAGCTTCTTTCTTCCTTTGTACGGAATGTTACACATCTCTTGTCATACAAGGTTAACCAATCATCGCTCCCTTTCTTCAGTTGGACAAAACTATCCAGCACTATCAGCAAGTGCTCCCTCCACATTTCTAACGTTCATTTATCTGACAATATCTGCTCCCAGCCTATGCTGCACAGTCCTTATCTAATACTGCCGTAATTTCCCCACCCCATCCCCCGCAATTAAATACTTTCCCATGTCCTTCTCCATTACTATAGTAAAGGACAGGGAGTTGTGATCACAATCACCCAAATGATCTCCAAACGAGAAGTCTGACATCTGACATTGTTCAATGCCAACAAGAAAATTCAATGTGCTCTCGCCTCTCGTCGCCCTATCTACTTATTGAGTTGGGAAATCTTCCTGGACACACGTGACAAAAACTGCTGTGTCAAAACTAGTTGCATGAAGGAGGTTCCAATCGATATTAGGGAAATTAAAATCACCCAGGACAACAAACTCGTTAATTTTAAACCTTTCCAAAATCTGTTTCCCATCTCCCAATTGGTTCACTCGAGCCTCCGTTACTTTCGCGGGTCTTTAGAAACCCCCAGTGATGTCAATATTCCTTTCCTGTTTCTGACTGTCAACAATTATGTCTCAGTAGCCAAACCTTCCTCAACGACTTTTTTCTGCAGCTATAATGCTATTTCTGTTTTGCAATGTCATTGCCCCACCTCTTACCTCCCTCCCAATTTCTTTTCTGTCATCAAAACGGTGGGACCTCCGATGGTTATATAAGTTTCCGTAATGGCCACAACATTGTGTCTCCAATTTAAGTTCATTAACCTTATTACTGGCACTTCTTTCGTTAAAATAGACACATTAAAACAATCACAGTGCCCTATCAACTGTCTAGCCCTGCTCATAAACTCTCTGCACGCTGTATCCGGCTGGTCACTGCCCATTTGATCACCTGATTTGTACCTAATTTAAACACTCCCAAAAAGCTCGAAGAGCCTCCCACCCAGGATATTTGGTATCCTGGTACAAGTCTCATCCCTGCAGATATGATCCACATTTCTGAAGCCCTCTCTCCTAAAACAGCTCCGCAGCCACGTGTTCAAATTCACTCCCTTTCTCTTCTTAGTCTCACTCGCTATTGGCACCAATAGCATTTCTGAGATTGCCACTCTATGCATCCTGTTTTCAGCTTCCAACCTAACTTCCTGCACACTTCTTTCTGGTCCTTTTTCCCTAGCTACGTCATTTAGTACGATGACTTCTGTTTGCTCACGTTCTCTCTGAAAAATCCAATAAACTCAACCGAGACAATCTTGACCCTGACTCCCGGAAACGAGCACACAGAAGTCTCATTTGCGACTGCAGGATCTCTGGTGCGTTCCTCTAACTATTGAATTTCAGGTGAATGGTTTTATTTCCCAGCGTGAGTTCACTTGTGTGAATGTAAGTGTGATGACTGAGTGACTTTTTCCCGCAGTCACTGCAGGTGAATAGTATTTATCCAGTCTGGGTTCTCTGATATTGATGCAGGTGAGATAATGGAATTTGTCTGTTCCCGCAGTCACAGCAGGTGAGCAGTTTCTCGCGAGTATGAGTTCGCTGGTGCTTACATAACTTAGAAGACTGAGAAAATCCCTTCCTCCACTTCGATCAATAAACGGTTGTCTCCACTGTGAGTTCCCTGTTGTGATTTTAAGTTTGCTAATTGAGTGAATTTCTTCCCATACTCAGAATTTGAATGGATTTTCTCCAGTGTGAATTCTCTGATGTTGGAGCAAGTTTGTTTACTGAGTGAATCCCTTTCGACATTCTGGGCAGGGGAACGATTTCTCTCCAGTGTGAGTTAACTGGTGCTTTAGTGAAGTAAATGACCTCGTGAATCAAATCCTGGAATTAGAGTAGACGAAGGGTTGTTTTCGAGTGTGAGTTCTGTGGTGCTCACATAATTTGGATTTCTGAACGAAGCTCTTCCAGCAGTCAAAGCAGGTGAACGTTTTTTTTCTCCCTGATGTTACGACACGGGGTAAGCCTTCCTGCTTATTTCAACCCAGCAACCCAGAAATGACATATCCCGTACAGTAATCTGTAAAGATTAGAGAAACCAATAACTATTTAAAGTAAAAATTGACAACCTTGATATGGTTTTCAAATGATTGTATGCCGCCTGGCATGGTTGTGGCCACCGAAACATTGTGTTCTTCTTCAGCAAATCACTTAACGGTGCCACAACACTCCTGAAGTGTGGAACGAACTTTCGATAGAATCCTCTAAGTCCTACAAATTGAAGGACCTCTTTATTCGAAGTTGGTTGTGGGAATTCCTCGATGGCCTTCGTCTTTACATTACATCATTTAACCTTCTGTAACTTCTATGATGTTATGCCCCAAGAATATTAATTCAGCTTTTGCGAGTTCCGTTTTATTTAAGTTTATACCAGTTATGCTTCTTGCAGTCACTCAAAGAACTCCGCCAACTGTACCACCACGTGATCTTTGCAGGAGTTACTCAAGATCGTCCAAGTAGACTGCACTGTTTGTTAATCCAGCCACAACTGTATCCATGAGTCTTTGGAATGTGGTGGGTGTGTTCGTCACTCCAAAGGGCATCACTTTAAACTGATACGTTACATTGGAGTTACAAACGCAGAAATTTCTTTTGCCATCGCTGATTCAGGCACATTCCAGCAATCAAGCATTATGTCCAACTTGGTGATGTAACTGGCTTGTCGAGCATTCTCGATACAGTCCTCCAATCTAGCAATTGGATATGAGTCTGATCTTTTGATGGTGCTTACCATCCATCAGAAATGTTGAGTCCCGTCCAGTTTTGGAACTAAATGATTGTCAAACTTCACTCGCTCTACCTTGGATCGATGATGTCATCGTCGGACATGGCCTCCACCGCCATCTGATCTGGTCCAGCTTTGAAAGAATTAAGCTGATCAGGGTATCACTTTATCTGAGCAGTATTACCTCCCTCTACTACATGTACAATAGCATTAGTTCTTCCTATCTGATTCTTACATATGCCTGTCAACTGAAAGAACAAATCTTTCAACTTCGTTTTATGCTCCTGAGACATATATCTCACTAACCTATCCCATTCCTCGGGAACTTCATCAGTTTTTAATCTATTTTAGGCACCTCCAAATTCACATCATCTCGATTTGATTCATCACCCTGGGGGGAGTAACGAACATCTGTTTCTCCAATGCTTTCTCTCGAATATATTCACAGTTCCAACATATTCACATGACATACCCAATACGTTTGTCGTCTATCTGGCATCTATACTCGTTAGATCATCCCACTCAACTTTTCTGGAGTTGACTGGGACTAAACCTGGCTTTGAAGCGATCTCCTATCACTGGTAACAGGACTAACACGTTATCCCCTCGGGAAAATGTCAGTCTCTGATCATTTATCGACCACCTGCTGTATTCTCACTGTGTCCTCTTTCGGTGCTGTTTAGCTAACTCAACTGCTCGATTTAATCTCTCCCTTACCTCTGAGACATATATTAAGTGTGAGATCTCCGACTCTGGTTCTGTCATTGTTTTTGTTTCCATTAACTCAACGGGCCTCTCAATTCATGACCGATTATTAACTCAAAGGGAGTGAAGTGAGTAGATCCTTTTGGGTATTCTCTCATGGCAAATAATGCCAATGGGATAACTTCATCCCAATCATTCGGGTAGTCCCGAGAGTATGCTTTCAACATGTTCTTCAAGGTCTGATGCTAACTTTCGAAAGCAACATGGGATTCAGCATGATACTCAGTGGATTTAAAGTGCTGTATCCTTAAGCTATCCATAACCTCCTTCAATAGCCTCGGAGTAAAATTTGCCCCTTAATCTTACTGAATCTCTCTGGGTGGCTAAAACCAAGTGAAGAAAGCTGCTAACTTCTTGACCACTTTTTTTGCCTTGATACTCCACAATGGAACTGCCTCCAGAAATCTGGTAGGCACATCCATTATGGTTAACAAGTACTGGTTCCCACTTTTAGTTCTCGGGACAGGACCTCCACAGTTAATTAAAACCCACTTGAAAGGTTCTTCAAATGTGTGAATTGGCAACAAATGTTCTGGTTTTATTACTGCCTGTGGCTTACCTACAATTTGGCATGTATGACACGGACAGCAAAAGTTAACAATATCCTTGTGCATTCCAGGCCAAAAAAATGCTTTCGTACCTTTGTCTGAGTCTTTCGTACACCTGGATGAACTACTCCAGATAGTTCATGTGCGATCCTGTCTGTATGCTGCCAGCAAGACAATCTGGTGCAATTTGGCCCAGTTCCTCACTGCACTAACTAACTGTGGTCTCCATATCCATTTTAAGACTCCCCCTTTCAGATAACCCTCCTAAATACTCTCTGCCCCATGTTAAGAGTACACAGCCACATATATTTATTTTATCATCTTATTTTGCTGCTGCTAGACTCATAACCTTCCAGGATTGAACACTTTTGTCTGACCCTCTGCCTGTTCTGGTTTTTCCTGCAATATTACATCAAATAGGGTATCCACTGACTGAACCTCAACTCATCTTTCTCTTTACTTCTCACTTCAGACCTTGACTTAGGATAGCGGGATTGGTACATCACAAAGTCTGGGAAAATACCAGGATTTTTCTGTTCTACCTCCTTAGTTTCTTGGTCTTCCTTAAGCTTCCCACAAGAATGGGTGCCCCTCCCACCTTGGATCCTGCCAGATCATTCCCAAGAACCAACTGAATTCTTGGTACTATCACTCTTTCAATCACTTCCACTCTTGAGTTGGCACTTCAACCTGATTTTATATCGGCAAAAGCTAAATTATGTCCATATAATCCCACAGATTTACATACTCTCATGTAATATATCAGAAAGAAAACATATTTTGTCATCTGTTACTCACAGGGACAGGTTAGGTTGTGTATCTCTCAAAATTATAACTTCTTGTCCTTCTCCCCATGTTCTCTCTGAGTAACGTTTACCCACATAGGCGAGTTCTTTCCACATCCAGCACTTGCCAAAGCTCTGCACTCTCCTGCAGCTCCTCGATATTCTTGGGTATAGTTTACAACCTTCATTAATGTCAGAGGCTTAAATGCTACCGCATCTTTTACTAAAAAGCCTTTCTTTAACGATCAGCACTATGAATTTACGTTTCCCACTTTAAAACAGTCGAAACACCAGACGCCTTTTACCTCCTTGAGAACCTCTTGGGTTTATTTTATTATCCGGATGTAAGTTCTTGCCAGTGCGACAAATACCTCACTTGCTATGCCTTCCAGTTCAATCTGAACTAACATTACCCATAAATCTTTGGAACGCTCCATCTGCCGATTCATTTCTTGAATTAAAGAAGGCTTCAACATAGTTCTCATCAAAATGTGGCAGAGTTTTGACTTCCTTCTCCATCCTGTCAGCTAAAATTTGCTGATTAAGTCGCAACTTCTGAAGATCAATTTTTCTCTCTTGTTGCTCAGCCATGAACTTCCTTCTTTTTCCTCCCTCTCTCTCTCTTCCCCCTCCCTCCCTCTCTTCCTCTCCTTCTTTTTCTCTTCCTTTCTTCACTTTCGCCTTTCTTCCTCCCTTTGCTCTCTTTTGCTTTCTTCGCTCTCTTTCCCTTTCTGTCTCCCTCTATCTTTTAACTCTGTCTCTCTCTATTTATCTTCGAAGGCCATGTTCCTCAATTGCAATTTATTTTTTCTACCTCTACTGCACTTGTCTGTTTCTGTAACTCGCTTAAGTGCTTGCGTAATTCCCTGATAGTTTCAGCTTTTCTTTTGTCCTTGGTTAAATCTAAATCTGACTTATTTGTTAATTCGAAAAGTATGGCCTTTTTCTTTCCTCCTAATCTTTGCTGGCAAATTTGAGAATCATGTTTTAAATCTCAGACCCTCTTTAGCAATTTTAAGAACCAATTCATTTCACTTCTAATTTAATCAACCACAAGTTGCTGATGTTAAACAAATCGCCTCACCTACATTTTATTAAAGATGTCGGACTCTATCGTGCAAGTATTTACATCTGCTGGGAATCGTTGTACCTTCAACTCTATTCAAATATGTCTAAATCAGTTCAAATCACTGATCCGAGCCCCCAGAATTTCACGACATGGAGTAAACCCTCCTGCTCATTATTATCCAGCAACACAGATTTATCCAGTATACCATTCCGTAAAATTTCAAGAGGCCAAAAAATAATTAAAATAGATATTAACAACTTTTTTTCTTAAATGATAACAAAGAAAGATTAACTAGAAACTAGTTGCAAATCATTCATCTTTTACGTCCCCTTCTATAATACTAGTCCGATAAAACCCCTGGTTAAGGTTTTAAAAACAGGGTTCTTATCTCGAAACCAGGCAGCTTCCAGTTCTTCTCTGTATTCCTATCTGCTTTTCTTCTTCTCGGGGATTCTGCTTCAAAGGTTTTCATCGATAAACGTACCTTTAAGATAGCTACCTTTCAGGTATTCTTTGTGCGCTGGTAGCTTGGCAGTTCTCCTCCCAAATCTTCAATCTTCCATGGTCTTATATCCCCAAAGCATCGGAATGTGTCATTGGGTTTAAAGACTGTCAAATTCAAACATGATTGGAATTTAGTATTTTACTTAAACTGATTGACGGAATTCAAATTTATTTTTGTTTCATAGCAACACAAATCTGTTCTGAACCAAGTGTTACATTGTACATTCTCCAGCACTTGGTGTGCTAGCCAAGTCCTTCATCGACTTAGAGGTACAGTACACTTCTACATCTTCATAACACTGGTGTTGATGAAAGTTGAATAACGGTATTAATCCCTTTCCACATGCGGGACAGGAGAATGGTCTCTCTCCAGTGTGAGTTGTCTGGTGTGAACCTATTTGGGATCACTGAGTGAAACTTTTGCCATACTCAGAAATAAATGAATTTTTTCTCCTAAGTGTGAACTTTCTGCTTTGAATGCAAATCAGATGAATGTGGCATCGCATGTGCTGCAAATGAACGATTTCTTCCCGGCGTGATAACACTGGTTTATTTTTAAAGTTAATAACTGGCAAATCATTTCTCACACTTGGAACAGTTAAATGGTTTCTACCCAGAGTGTTTGCGGTGAGAACCTTCAACTTGAATGGAAATCTGAATCCCTTGCTGCACTCCAAACCTTTACATTTTTTTTCTCGTAGACCCAGTATCTTCGTGCAACGTCAGATTGAAGAATCAGTTCAATCCTTATCCAGATAGGAAACGGGTGTACAATTTCTCCTCTGAGTGGTGCAATGTTTCGTCAGTCTGTGTAACTGGTGGAAGCTCTTTCCACAGTCACTTCACTGGAACACTCCCATTCATGTGTTTCAGTATCTCAGTGCTTTTCCACTCTCACCAGTGTTTGAAATCTTTGTCTTCAGACAAAATGAACAAACATTCCTCCTTTCACAATCAGGGGTCGGTGATGTTCGGCGACCTGATGTTGGAGTGATTCTATCAGATCTTGATTGACCCGATGGTTCGTTGGGGTTAATGATCCAAACGTTCTTCTTCTCGTCTCTGCAACAGGAGATGTCAAATCTCTTCACTGACAGTGAAGCAGAGAAATCAGAAAAGGACAATTCCAGTTTCTGCGGACTTTTTCATCTTGTACTTCCTAAATTATAAACCCCTGTCCCAGAACCGCTCTCTCCCGCAATCATTCTTGCTGTAAAATCACAATAAAATATTGAATAATTATCTCCAACCCATTCTAACTAATGGGTACAACTGGAGGCAAGACCCAAACACAGCTTTGAAGAAGCTGCTGAAATAACAACCACACAGGTGCACAGACATTCCAGGATGAAATCAGTGCTGTGCATGCCTGAGCTTGCAGGAGTCGAATGATTGATGGAAGGTTTCAACCAATAGGGGGAGAGTAGGCTGCTTGGGACGACGGTGTTCGATGGATTGGTACCCCAGCCAATGGAAGTCATACGTGAGGAATAAGTGAATGATCAGGGAGAAGGGAGGGCAGATCAGTGATAGCGTAGGGAACTTGGGTGTGGAGTCTGAGCAGATAGGGAATGACCTAAATGATTTTGCTGCTTCGGGTTTCACCAAGGAAATGGAACTTGATGTAAATGAAAACTTAGAGACCTGGGATACAGTCTTGACCAGATCAAGACTGGTGAAGTTGATGTGTTAGACATTTTGGAAAACATTAAGATTGATAAGTTTCCAGGGCTAGACCAGATTTTTCCTCGGCTGCTCCGGGAAGTGAGAAAGGAGGTTGCTTATCCGCTGGCGAGGATATTTTCCTCCTCACTCTCCACAGAAGTCTTACCAGAAGATTGGAAGGAGGCGAAAGTTGGTCCTCTTTTCAAGAAAGGTAATAGGGAAATCCTGGCAATTACAGACCAGCCAGTCTTACATCTGTGGTCAGCAAAGTTTTGTAAAGATTCTGAGGGAGAGGAATTATGACTATTTGGCAAAGCATATTGTGATTAAAGGAAGTCAGCATGGCTTTGTGAGGGGCAGGTCATGCCTCACAAATGTTATTGAGTTCTTTGAGGACCGGTCAAGAGAGATCGACGATGGTCGAGCAGTGGATATGGTGTATATGGACTTCAAGCAAAGCATTTGATAGGGTTCCCTTTGGTAGGCTCATTCATAATATCAGGAAATATGGGATGCAGGGAGATTTGGCTATCTGAATTCAGAATGGGCTGGCTGACAGAAGGAAGAGAGTGGTTGTAGATGTTAAGCATTCTGCCTGGATGCCTGTGTTGAGTGGTGTCCTGCAGTGCTCTGTTCTTGTGTCTCTGAATGGTTGAGTCACTGAAGGGAGATTACAGAGAGTTAGGTAGAATTTTAAAAATGAGGTCCTCAAGGATTAATATCTGGATTACTCCCAGTGCTACGAGCTAGTGAGGGCAGGAATAGGAGGATAGAGCAGATGAATGCATCGCTGAGGAGCTGGTGCATGGGAGAAGGATTCACATTTTTGGATCATTGGAATCACTTCTGGGGTAGAAGTGACCTGTATAAGAAGGACGGATTGCACCTAAATTGTAAGTGGACTGATATACTGGCAGAGAAATTTGCTCGAACTGCTTGGGAGTATTTAAACTACTAAGGTGGGGGTGAGGTGGGGGTGGGGGGGGGGGGGGTGTGTACCCAGAAAGATAGTGAGGAAAGAAATCGATCTGAGACGGCTACAGTTGAGAACAGAAGCGAGTCAAACAGTCAGGGCAGGCAGGGACAAGGTAAGACTAATAAATTAAACTGCACTTATTTCAATGCAAGGGGCCTAACAGGGAAGGCAGATGAACTCAGGACATGGTTAGGAACATGGGACTGGGATATCATACAAATTACAGAAACATGGCTCAGGGATGGGCAGGACTAGCAGCTGAATGTTCCAGGATACAAATGCTACAGGAAGGATAGAAAGTGAGGCAAAAGAGGAGGGGGAGTGGCATTTTGATAAGGGATAGCATTACAGCTGTGCTAAGGGAGAATATTCCCGGAATTACATCCAGGGAAGTTATTTGGTGGAACTGAGAAATAAGAAAGGGATGATCACCTTATTTGGATTGTATTATAGACCGCCCCAATAATCAGAGGGAAATTGAGAAACAAACTTGTAAGGAGATCTCAGCTATCTGTAAGAATAATATGGCGGTTACGGGAGGGGATTTTAACTTTCAAAACATCAACTGGGACTGCCATAGCGTTAAAGGTTTAGATGGAGAGGAATTTTTAAAGTGTGTACAAGACAATTTTCTGATTCAGTTTGTGGATGTACCTACTAGAGAAGATGCAAAACTTGATCTACTCTTGGGAAAAAAAGGCAGGGCAGGTGACTAAGGTGTCAGTGGGCGAGCACTTTCGGGTCAGTGACTATAATTCTATTCGTTTTAAAATAGTGATAGAAAAGGATAGACCAGATCTAAAAGTTGAAGTTCTAAATTGGAGAACGACCAATTTTGACGGTATTAGGCAAGAACTTTCAAAAGCTGACTGGAGGCAGATGTTCGCAGATAAAGGGATGGCTGGAAAATGGGAAGCATTCGGAAATGAGATAACAAGAATACAGAGAAAGTACATTCCTGTCAGGGTGAAAGGGAAGGCTGGTAACTATAGGGAATGCTGGATGACTATAGAAATTGAGGGTTAGGTTAAGAAAAAGAAAGAAGCATATTTCAGGTACAGACAGGATAGATCGAGTCAATTCTTAGAAGAGTATAAAGAAAGTAGGAGTATATTTAAGAGGGAAATCAGGAGGGCAAAATCAGGAGGGACATGAGATAGCTTTGGCAAATAGAATAAAGGAGAATCCAAAGGGGTTTTACAAACATATTAAGGAGAAAAAGGTAACTAGGGAGAGAATAGGGCCCCTCAAAGATCAGCAAGGCGGCCATTGTGTGGAGCCACAGAAAATGGGGGAGATACTAAATGAATATTTTGCATCAGTATTTACTGTTGAAAAGGATATGGAAGATATAGACTGCAGGGAAATAGATGGTGACATCTTGCAAAATATCCAGATGACAGAGGAGGAAGGGCTGGATGTCTTGAAACGGTTGAAGATGGATAAATTCCCAGGACCTGAACAGGTGTACCTGACAACTCTGTGCGAAGCTAGAGAAGTGATTGCTGGGCCTCTTGCTGAGATATTTGTATCATTGATAGTCACAGGTGAGGTGCCGGAAGACTGGAGGTTGGCAAACGTGGTGCCACTGTTTAAGAAGGGTCGTAAGGACAAGCCATGGAACTATAGACCAGTGAGTGTGAAGTCGGTGGTGGGCAGGTTGTTGGAGGGAATCCTGAGGGACAGGATATACATGTATTTGGAAAGGCAAGGACTGATTCGGGATAGTCACTATGGCTTTGTGCATGGGAAATCATGTCTCACAAACTTGACAGAGGTTTTTGATGAAGTAACAAAGAAGATTGATGAGAACAGAGCAGTAGGATGTGATCTATATGGACTTCATTAAGGCGTTCGACAAGGTTCCCCTTGATTTGGATGCGACCATAAGAGGTACAGTTAGTAAGTTTGCAGATGACACCAAAATTGGAGATGTAGTGGATAGCGAAGAGGGTTACCTCAGATTACAACAGGATCTTGACCAAATGGGCCAATGGGCTGAGAAGCGGCAGATGGAGTTTAATTCAGATAAATACGAGGTGCTGCATTTTGTGAAAGCAAATCTTAGCAGGACTTATACACTTAATGGTAAGGTCCTAGGGAGTGTTGCTAAACAAAGGTACCTTGGAGTGAAGGTTCATAGCTCCTTGAAAGTGGAGTTGCAGGTCGATAGTATAGTGAAGAAAGCGTTTGGTATGCTTTCCTTTATTGATCAGAGTATTGAGTACAGGAGTTGGGAGGTCATGTTGCGGCTGTACAGGACATTGGTTAGGCCACTGTTGGAACATTGCATGCACTTCTGGTCTCCTTTCTATCTGAAAGATGTCGTGAAACTTGAAAGCATTCAGAAACAATTTACAAGGACGTTGCCAGGGTTGGAGGATTTGACCTACAGGGAGAGGCTGAACATGCTGCGCTGTTTTGCCTGAAGCGTCGGAGGCTGAGGGGAGACCTTATAGAGATTTACAAAATTATAAGGAGCATGGATAGGATAAATAGCAAAGTCTTTTACCTGGGGTTGGGGAGTCCAGAACTAGAGGGCATAGGTTTAGCGTGAGAGGGGAAAGATATAAAAGAGACCTAAGGGGCAAATATTTCACACAGAGGGTGGTACGTGTATGGAATGAGCTGCCAGAGGATGTGGTGGAGCCTGGTACAATTGCAACATTTAAGAGTCATTTGAATGGGTATATGAATAGGAAGGGTTTGGAGGGATATGGGCCGGTTGCTGGCAGGTGGGACTAGATTGGGCTGGGATATCTGGCCGGCATGGACGGGTTGGACGGAGGGGTCTGTTTCCATGCTGTACATCTCTATGAATCTATGTTCCTCACCATGCCCTGAGTCATTCTGCCTTACCTTTGAGGCCGCTTGCATTGAAATAAATGCAATTTAATTTATCTAGTTCTCCGTTTTGTTCCTGCTTGCCCTGACTGTTTGACTTGCTTCTTTTCTCAACACTACCAGTCTCAGATTGATCTTTTTCCTCACTACTTCATTGGGATCCATACCCCCCACGTTAATAGATTAAACCCTCCTGAGCAGCTCTGGCAAATCTCCCTGCCAGTATATTAGTCACCTTCCAATTCAGACGCAATCCATTATTCTTTTACAGGTCACTTCTATTCCATAAGTAATCCCAATGATCCAAAAATATGAATCCTTCTTCCATACACCAGCTCCTCAGCCACGCATTCATCTGCTCTCTCCTCCTATTCCTACTCTCACTAGCTCGCAATACCTGCAGTAATCCAGATATAACTTCTCTCGAGGATCTTGATTTTAAATTCCTGCCTAACTATCTACATTCTCCCTTCAGAATCTCATCCTTTTGACTTCCTATGTCATTGATTCTAATGTATACAATGACATCCCTCTCCCCCTTGAGAACATTCTGCACACTCACTGAGATATTCTTGATCCTGCTACCAGGGAGGGGAAACACCATTCTGATTTTTCACTTCTGCCCACAGAAACGTCAGTCTGTGCCTCGGTCTAGAGAGTCCCCTAACACAATTATCTCTTGGAGCCTGAGGTATCCCTCATTGCATATATAGGGAGATCACAGATAACTATAAGCGTTATAGAGTTATCAAAGGCAACAGGGGATTTTAACATTCCAAAGATAGGCTGGGGCTGCCATCATGTTACAATTCAATATGGAGGAATTTAAGAGTTTTCAAGAACCTTTTCTCACTCAGTATACTTCCTGCACATCTAAACAGCTCATCTATTGTTTCATTTTCTCTCGATGTGGTCTCCTCTAAATTGGTGAGACAGAAGGCCAACACAACAACATCTCTGCGGGACACGCCCAAAAAGACCCACCGCGTGTGACCAACAACTTCAATTCCCCTTCCCTCTCCACCCATCTCCTTTGTTCCACATACCAAATGGTGTCTCAACATCTAATTCAGGGATTAGTGTCTCGTGCTTCTGGGAAAGGTAACTGAAAATGCTGCAGGTCGCCGTGCAATCAGATAGATTGCTTTACACCTGTCTCAATGTCGTTTGCCTGGAAAAGAATCGAATTATTTCCAAGTACTGGGCCCATTCTTTGACAGCAAGATCAATTGAGTCAATCTTCCCAAATAGAGGCATAATGCCAGAAATCCTTATCTCAACTCCAAGATGACAGTTCCAAGCCAACATTCTTCGAAACGGTCTTGTTTTCTCCTGTTTGCAGTTACTGCAATGCCAGAGCCCAGGTCCCGTCAATAAGTTAAGCTTTATTTACTTGTGCACAGGGGGTGGTCCTCAAATGAGGAGATTATAATCTATTCATTATATTGGTCAGCCAAGGCTTTCCAGACTGGGGTGGTTAACCTGGCGTCCTGGTCACACGGTCGATCTGACTACCTGTAAGAAGCCAACATTGATTGCCATCTTGAATGGTTTTGTGTAATTTAGATGTGGCGACGATTGGGGCAGTGGTTAACATGGTTTTACGGAAGTGAAATGCCTTTTTCTATCCAATGAAGTTTTCTGTACGTCAGTAAGTCAGTGAGGGCAACAATCACACTGTTTAAATTGGTTATGAATTTCAGATAAACATTATGCAATCACATGAAACATTGTATTGCTCTCTTCATCAATGATTGGAGTACTCCCCAATAACTGATTTCTTCACATCCCGTGGGGCCATCTGTTCATGTGCAATAGCTTGATCTAGGAACATGACTTGGGCTTTTGTGAACTCGCTGTTCTCCAGGTTGATCACCAAGCTTGCCTTCCAAAGTTGTTCAAACAAATCTGATAAATACTGTAAGTGCTCCTTCCACATGCCACTAAACATCGTCAGGTCATTGATGTGCACCACATAAGTGGGTAATCTAGAAATAATTTTATTTGTTAGCGCCTGGAATAGATAGTGAGCCCGGGTATCTCAGGCTGTTGAGCATCAGACTTTTAATCTGAGGGTCCAGGGATCGAGTCACCGTTCGGGTGGTCGCTTTGTGGGTGGCACGGTGGTACACTGGTTAGCACTACTACTTCACAGCGCAAGAGACCCGGGCTCAATTAGCGCCTCAGGCGACTGTCTGTTTAGAGTTTGCACATTCTCCCAGTGTCTGCGTGGGTTTCCTCCGGGTATTCTGGCTTCTTCCCATAATCCAAAAATGTACAGGGTAGGTGAATTGGCCTGTGGTGTTAGGTGAAGGGGTAAATGTTGGGGAATGAGTCTGGGTGGGTGGCAGGTCTGTGTGGACTTATTGGGCTGAAGGGCCTGTTTCCACACTGTAAGTAATCTAATCTAAATCGAAGTGGCTGGCGCATTGTGATTTTTTTTGGAAGCAATTAGCATAGTCTCACAATATATAACTCTCTCTGAGACATTGTAAATGTGGAAGTAGTTTTTGTACCTGAAGGTCATTTTAGAATTTTAAATTTAGCCATGCTAAAAAAGTGATGACGAAGAGAAAATAAAAACTATTGTTTGGAGAATTGTTATGTCACTGACTGACCTGACGTTGTAAGGAAAAAAAAGATTAAATGTATCTACATAGAATAAAATCATACTTGAAAATAACAGTAATAGTCTCCATTATGTAACCTTGCAGTATCCCTGGTTAGCCGGACTTTCAACAATCTTAATTTTCTAAAATTATATAATCGGTTTTAAATCTGGGCGGCACGGTAGCACTGCTGCCTCACAGCGCCAGAGACCCAGGTTCAATTCCCGCCTTAGGCGACTGACTGTGTGGAGTTTGCATGTTCTCCCCGTGTCTGTGTGGGTTTCCTCCGGGTGCTCTGGTTTCCTCCCACAGTCCAAAAGATGTGCAGGTTAGGTGAATTGGCCATGCTAAATTGCCCGTAGTGTTAGGTAAGGGGTAGATGTAGATGTAGGGGTGTGGGTGGGTTACGCTTCGGCGGGGCGGTGTGGACTTGTTGGGCCGAAGGGCCTGTTTCCACACTGTAAAGTAATCTAATCTAAAAAAAATATAGCATTGCCTTTGATTTATTATATGGTGTTTTTGAACCAGCTGTCTTCATGATTCAAACTGAGCCAAGAGGCTGGTGGTCCCAGATTGGGAAAAGTGGAACAGAAGTCAAAGTAGTTTAGAACGAACGTTATCGGTATACGTTTAAAATTATCGCAGAAATTGAGAATTTGACTCCAGCACTGGTGTTTGTTTTGTCTGGCCGGGTCTTGCTTTGCCCGTTTTCGTTTAGTCTGTAGTTTGTCTGTTGCCTGTTTGTTTAGTTTATTTAGTCTTTTATTTACAGGTCGATGGGATCACTGAAGTCCAAACATGCCAGTGAAGGGCTGCCTCTAGGGAGGAGGGAGCCTTGTCCCGCTGAGTAGGGTGGCCCGCATCTGTTTGCTTCATCGAAGAAAACACAAGCACCATGTTCAAATCAAGAGGAAGATAGAGCATATCCCAGTCTCAACCAGGTTACCAGCTGATATTGTTTGAGAGATGAAATATAGAGGATGTTAGCAGCTTTTGTTGCATCCAGAAAAAAGGAAAGCTGGCCAGGGACAAAAATCGTAAGACAATCCCCACTGCTTGGCCAAAATATTCTAGTGCACGTACTCAACAGGGTCCTAGTGTCCAGACATAATGTGCTGGTGAAAACATCTTACAACTTACAAAATTAGTAATTCAGAACACAGAAGATGACAGATCAGTACAGGCCATTTGGTACTCGATGTTGTGCCGACGTGCAGAACCAAACTGAAGCCCAACGAGGGTTGGGACTGCGAGAAGGTGCGGGGCGGGGAAATGAGGAAACTGGAAAAATCTGAGTTCATCCCTTGTGGTTGGGATGACCAGAGTCATATAGAACCTCAAAAGTATATCCTTTCTTTTAGTTTTAAGTCCTCTCAAAATAAATGCCATCATTTCATTTTCCGTCCTAACTGAAGACTCAACTTGCAAGCTTACCTTGAGAACATCCTGGACTAGCTCTCCCAAGTCACTTTAGGTTTCAGACTTGTGAATTTTCTCTCCATTTAGAAAACAGTCCACAGCTTCTATTCTTCTTTTCGAAGTGTATGCCGCCTGGGAACATTCCAACCACAAGGGATGAACTCAGATTTCTCCAGTTTCCTCATTTTCCCGCCCCCCACCTTGTGTCAGTCCTAACCCTCGAACTCAGCACCACCTTCCTAACCTGCAATCTTCTTTCTGACCTCTCCGCCCCCGCCCCCACTCCGGTCTATCACCCTCACCTTAACCTCCTTCCACCTATCGCATTTCCAACGCCCCTCCCCCAAGTCCCTCCTCCCCATCTTAGCCTGCTTGGCACACTTTCCTCATTTCTGAAGAAGGGCTCATGCCCGAAACGTTGATTCTCTTGTTCGTTGGATGCTGTCTGACCTGCTGCGCTTTTCCAGCAACACATTTTCAGCTCTGATCTCCAGCATCTGCGGTCTTCACTTTCTCCTAGGCGATAGGTTTAAGACAGATGTCACAGGCAGGTTCTTCACTCAGAGAGTGGTAAGGGCATGGAATACCGTACCTGACAATTTAGTCAACTCAGCCACATTAGGAAGATTTAAACAATCTTTGGATAAGCACATGAATGATGACGAAATAGTGTAGGAGGTCGAGCTGAGAATAGTTCACAGGTCGGCGCAACATTGAGGGCTGAAGGGCTTGTTCTGCGCTGTATTGTTCTATGACCAATGTTCAAACGCGTTCTGTAGCTTCCTACCTATAATGTGGTGACCAGAATTGGACACAGTACTCCAGATATGGCCACACCAGAGTTTTGTACAACTGCAGCGTTTCCAAACTCATCCCCCTACCACCGTATGCCTTCTGAACCAGGATTTGTTTGTAACAGGGTTATAACATGTGAAACCCCATTGGATCAGGTCTGTACCCAGGATGACGTCTGTGACATGCTTCAAGATGCTTCTGATCCGTTCAAGTTCCCAACATTACTTTATAATTGGCTCGTGCAAGTCTGTCTCAGCATGTCCAGACCTTAATGAATTTGGTATATGGAATACATTGGGCAGTTGTCAAATACTCCATTGTATTGTTGTGGTTCTGTTCGCCGAGCTGGGAATTTGTCTTGCAAACGTTTCGTCCCCTGTCTAGGTGAAATCCTCAGTGCTTGGGAGCCTCCTGTGAAGCGCTTCTGTGCTGTTTCCTCCGGCATTTATAGTGGCCTGTCTCTGCTTCTTCCGGTTGTCAGTTCGAGCTGTCCGCTGTGGTGGCCGGTATATTGGGTCCAGGTCGATGTGTTTGTCGATAGAGTCTATGGATGAGTGCCATGCCTCTAGGAATTCCCTGGCTGTTCTCTGTTTGGCTTGTCCTACAATAGTAGTGTTGTCTCAGTCGAATTCATGTTGCTTGTCGTCTGTGTGTGTGGCTCCTAAGGATAGCTGGTCGTGTCGTTTCGTGGCTAGTTGGTGTTCGTGTATACGGATCGTTAACTGTCTTCCTGTTTGTCCGATGTAGTGTTTTGTGCAGTCCTTGCATGCGATTTTGTACACTACATTAGTTTTGTTCATGTTCGGTATCGGGTCCTTCGTTCTGGTGAGTTATTGTCTGAGCGTGGCCATTGGTTTGTGTGCTGTTATGAGTCCTAGTGGTCGCAGTAGTCTGGTGTCAGTACAGAAATGCTCCTGATGTATGGTAGTGTGGCTAGTCCTTTGGGTTGCAGCATGTCCTCGTTCCGTTGTCAACCTGGACCCAATATACCGGCCACTACAGCGGACAGCTCGAACTGACAACCGGAAGCGGCAGAGACAGGCCACTATAAATGCCGGAGGAAACAACACAGAAGCGCTTCACAGGAGCCTCCCAAGCACTGAGGATGTCACCTAGAAAGGGGACGAAACGTATGCAAGACAAATGCCCAGCTCGGTGAACAGATCCACAACAACGAGCACCCGAGCTACAAATCTTCTCCCAAACTTTGAACTCCATTGTATTTGCCCGGGTCGTGGACTAATGCAGAGTCATAAACAACTTGCCTTGACTTTTTTTGTACACTTCGAAGGGGCAATCTAAACTTTCCTGATGAAGGAGCGTCTACGCTCGAAACCTCGATTCCCCTGCTCTTTGGATTTTGCCTGACCGACTGTGCTTTTCCAGCTCCACACTTTTCGATTCTGACCTTCAGTATTTGCAGTCCTCACTTTCAACATAGCAAATTAATTCCTGTCCCTTATTGTGAATGTTCCAGAAATTATGACACAATGTCTTCGGACATGCCATTTACATCTTGTTTGTCATCTTGTACTATGGCGCCATTTGCTTAAAAAGCGTTGTTTTACTGGATTTCATTACTATCCTTGTTTTCCTATTTGCTGTCTCACTCGCATTCTACTTTCCCAGCTATTCCAGTTCAAACTATCCAGCAGTAACGAAATAGCCCCGGTTCCTCTGTGGTTCACTGATGCCACCCTCCAGTTTGCTCGGACTTGAACGGAGCTCCTTATCTCTCAGAATTTCATAAGATGATCAGAGACTCAACACAACGAGGATACAAATTTTTGAGGTGACAAGTTGCATGGAGCAAATTGTCGCAGTGCAGCAAGAAAAACCAATGACCTGGTGTGTTTTTGTAAATGGACAGTCTTATGTGAAACTAAGCATGGAAGTGGTGACCCAGTATTCCCACTCCATCACTACAGCCCAGGCAATAACACTGGATATCTGATGCATGTCTTGCGAATAGCCATGGTCAGTCAGCGTTGACATGTGCACTGATCCAAATCAGGAAATATCATTTTGATGAAATAATAAACGGTTATATTTCATCAGCGTAGGCTAGTGCATGTCTTTTCTGGGTGAGTAAGAATGGGAATTTATACGCTTCTCATAGAGAGTACACATTATCAAAAAAAGAGAGGAAGAAGAATGGCGGAATCCAGAACTTGCCATCCTTCCACTGATGGTACAGGAGTTACTCGGGCATAAAGAACTGGAGACTGGGCCGGCAATCACTAAGACAAGTTGTGTTGTGGAGTTGTTAGACCATGACACCAGAAGACACAGAAGAAGAAATTAGGCCATTCAACCCAACGAGTCTGCTCCGCCATTCAATCATGGCTCATAAGTTTCTCAACCTCATTCTCCTGCTTTCTTTCCGTAACGTTTGATGCCCTTGATCCTCAAGAATCACAGACTTAAATATACTCAAGGGCCTGGCCTCCGCAGTCTGTGTAGCAATGAATTCCATAAATTCAACACTCTCTGAATAAAGTTGTTTCTCCTTATCTGAATTTTCAAGGTTGTTCCGTTTACTCCAATGTATGTCCTCGGATATGACTCTCTTTTGTCAGAGGGATGCAGATGATTAGACATTGCACCACTGGTTCAGACAGTGGATTTGGATCAGCTCAGGCTTAGAGGGCCGACGGGCCTGTTCCTGGGCTGTAATTTTTTTTGGTCTTTGTTCTACCAATGGAACAATCTTCCCAATGTCTTCTCTGTCCAGGCTATTCAGTATTCTGTTTATTTCAATTAGATCCCATATTAGCATTTTAAACTCCACTGTGAATAGACACAGAGTCCTCAAATGTTTGTCACATGTTACGGTTTTCATTCCTAGTATCATTCTCGTGAAGTTACGTCTGAACACGCTCCAGAGCCAATACATACTTCCTTGAGACATGGGGCCCAAAACCGCACACAATGCTCCACATGTAGTCTTACCAGAGCCATATAGAACCTCAAAGTATATCCTTTCTATTAGTTTCAAGTCCTCTCAAAATAAATGCCATCATTTCATTTTCCGTCCGAACTAATGACTCAACTTGCAAGTTTACCTTGAGAACATCCTGGACTAGCTCTCCCAAGTCACTTTATGCTTCAGACTTGTGAATTTTCTCTCCATTTAGAAAACAGTCCACGGCTTTAATTCTTCTTTTCGAAGTGCATGACCTCGCACTTTCCCACATTATACTCCACCTGCCACCTCTTTGCCTTCTCTCCTAATCTGAACAAATCCTTCTGTTGCCTCCCCGCCTTCTCAATGCTACCTGTCCCTCTATCTATCTTTGTATCGTCCACAAACTTAGCCAGAATTCTGTCAATTCCTTCATGTACATCGTTAAGTTGTGAAGTGAAAAGTTGTAGTCGGTGCACTTAGCTTTGTGGAACATCATCCTGTGAAGGACCATTTTATCCCCACTCTGTACTTTCTGATAGACAGCCAAACTTCTATTCAGCCACCCTGCGTCTTACACCACGGGTTCTTAGCTTAACCAATAGCTTTTTGTACATCACCGTGCCAAAGGCATCATTGAAGTCTAGGTAGATGATATCCAATGGTTCTCATTGGACTATACTGCCCGTTACTTCCTCAAAGAATCCAGCAGATTTGTAAGATATGACCTCCCTTTGATGAAACAATGCTGACTTTACCCTATTTTATCATACACTTAAAGTATTTGGAAATCTCATCATTCACAATGTGTTCCAGGATCTTATCCACGACTGAGTTCAGGTTAGTTCATCTGTAATTTCCCATCTTTTTCATGACTCTTTTCTTAAACAGGAGTGTCACATCAGTGATTTTCCAGTCTACTGGGACCCTTCGGTTGCTCTTCGAAGGGTCGGTGTGGACTTGTTGGGCAAAGGGCCTGTTTCCACACCGTGAGTAATCTAATGTAATCTAATCTTCCTGATTCTAGTGATTCCTGAACGAACTGCACCAACGCCTCCACCATCTCTCCAAGTACCTTCCGTGGAACTGTGCAGTGTAGTCCATCTCTGGGATTTATCCACCTTCAGGCCATTCAGTTCTTCTAG
Source organism: Chiloscyllium punctatum (assembly GCF_047496795.1). Taxonomy (NCBI): domain Eukaryota; kingdom Metazoa; phylum Chordata; class Chondrichthyes; order Orectolobiformes; family Hemiscylliidae; genus Chiloscyllium; species Chiloscyllium punctatum. The sequence continues at coordinate 26,888,311 of NC_092773.1, forward strand.
CACCTTCAGGCACTTACTCTCTTGGATTTGTGAAGACATTACTTTCGCCTTCCATCGTAAAGACTGATGTTTTGTAATTTTCAGTTCCTCAGCCAATTTCCTTGTTCGCGACTACTACCTCTCCAGGATCATTTTCAAGCAGCCCAATGTCCACTTTTATCTCTCTTTTGCTCTTTAAGTATCAAAGTAACGTTTACAGTCTTCCTTTATACGACTGGCTACCTTACCCTGATATTTAATCTTCTCCCTCCTCATTTTCTTTTGTTGCCATCTGTTTATCTGTGTAAGCTTCCCAGTTCTCTGGTTTCCCATTGCCTTTCGCCGCATTATATGTAATCTCTGTTGCTTTTGTGCTATTACTGACGTCCCAAGCCAGCCATGCTCGCTGCATTCTCTAGGTGTCATGCCTCTGCTTTCGTTGTTCTGAATCTCCGCTGTGTTCCCTGAATTAGTGCCAGAAACACGTGCCATTACTATTCTGGTGTCTTTTCTGTTATGCTTCTCTCCCATTCAATTCTACCCAGCTGCCCCATCATTGTTCTGTAACCGCCTTCATTCAGGTAACACTGTTACCTCTGATTCTACTTTCTCCTCTCAAATTGCAGAATAAATGCAATCATATTATCATCAATACCTCCTCAGGATTCCTTCACCTCAGGTTCCAGTAATACATCTGCCTCATTGCACAGCACGGAATACAGTATTGGGCTCCACCACAAGCTGCTCCAAAAGCCATCTTGTCGATAGTCCATAAATTCCTTTTCTTGCAATCCACTGCCATACTGATTTTCCCAATCCACATGCATGTCGTGGGTGGCACAGTGGCACAGTGGTTAGCACTGCTACCTCACAGCACCAGAGACCCGGGTTCATTTCCCGCCTCAGGCGATTGACTGTGTGGAGTTTGCACGTTCTCCCGTGTCTGCGTGGGTTTCCTCCGGGTGCTACGGTTTCCTCCCACAGTCCAAAGATGTGCAGGTCAGGTGAATTGGCCATGCTAAATTGCCCGTAATGTTAGGTAAGGGGTAGATGTAGATGTAGGGGTATGGGTGGGTCACGTTTCGGCGGGGTCGGTGTGGACTTGTTGGGCCGAAGGGCCTGTTTCCACACTGTAAGTAATCTAATCTAATCTTGAAATGCCCAAGATTACTGTAATTTGCCTTTCCACACATATTTTCTGTCTCCTGGTGTGCCCTGCACCCCAACTCCTGACTACTGTTTGGGGGCCTGTATATCACTCCAACCATGTTTCACCTGTGCCACTCCTGGATTCTCCCCACACAGATTCCACCCATATGACCCTACTTCGTTTTTTTGCTCTTTATGGAGATTTTAATTACTTGTTCTGATTTCTGCTGTCCTACCTCTGACTTTAATTCGGGTTTTCCCATTGCCTTTCACCACATTATATGTTTTCTCTTTTGCTTTTGTGCTATCACTGACGTCCCGAGCCAGCCATAGTCACTGCATCCTCTAGGTGCCATGCCTCTGCTTGTGTCATTCTGAATCTCCGCTGTGTTCCCTGAATTAGTACCAGAAACCCGTGCCATTGCTATTCCGGTATCTTTCCTGCTATGCTCCTCTCCCATTTAATTCTACCCCGATTACCTAACCCTATCTATTTTAAAGCCCAGTCGGCAAACCGAACATGATGGGTCGAGAGTGTGGCGCTGGAAAAGCACAGAAGGTCAGGCAGGATCCAAGGAGCAGGAAAATCGCTGTTTCGGGCAAAAGACCTTCATCAGAAATTTCCTGCTCCTCAGATGCTACCTGACCGGCGGTAGTTTTCCAGCGCCACCTTCTGGACTCTGATCGTCATTATCTGCAGTACTCAATTTCGCCCGAGCATGCGATCCTCCTGGACTCTGGTGCCAGCATGGTTCAAATGAAGACCATTCGATCGGAAGAGGTCCTTTCATCCCAAGAACTCTTGCCAATATCTTATGAATTCAAACGCAGTTTTCCCCACACCAATCCTGCTTAATCGTATTGACCCTGAGCAAATTAGATCGTGGCTCAGGGAGTAATCCAGAGACTATTAACTTTTAGGCTCTGTTTCTTATCGTAGCACCTAACTGTTCATACTCCCTTAGCAGAATCTCTACGCTAAATGTATCTATATCGTTCGTATCTACGTGGATCCCAGCCACTGGATATTTACCCTCCCATTCTAAACTCCTCCACAACCTACGTGAGATATCCCAAACCCGAGCACAAGGCAGGTAACACAACCTTCGGGATACTCAATGCTGCTCCCAGACTACAGTGTCTATGCCTCTAACTACACTATCCCCCATTGCAACATCATTTCTCTTTTGTCTGCACACCTGAGTGGCTCGCTGAATCAAGGTGTTATGTTCAGTTGGCTCATTCTTCCCGCAGTCCCCATTCTCGACCGCACAGGGAGTAAAACTCTTTAACCTGTTGGATAAGGATAGATGCTGAGGCTCCTGCAACGCTAATTCCTGCTCTCTCTACATGCCTCGCTAACAGCTACACGGTCATTATCACTGATGACAGGCTGAATTTGAGTTAGTTAATCAAAGGGCGCGACTGTTTCCTGAAAAGCAGCATCCAGATAATTCCTCCCATCCCTAACCATAGTCAGGAGCTAGGGTGCAGGGCACACCAGGAGACAGAAAACATGTGTGGAAAGGCAAATTACAGTAATCATGGGGCATTTCAACATGCATGTGGATTGGGAAAATCAGTATGGCAGTAGATTGCAAGAAAAGGAATTTATGGACTATCGACAAGATGGCTTTTGGAGCAGCTTTTGGTGGAGCCCAATACTGTATTTCGTGCTGTGCAATGAGGCAGATGTATTACTGGAACCTGAGGTGAAGGAATCCTGAGGAGGCATTGATGATCCTCCATCCTTGTTATATTTAATTAGCTTTGATTTTTCAAAAAAATTACCTGTTTTTGTATCTCCAATTATTCAACTTGTAAAAACTAAATAAGTCGTAAGCAATTCCAAATTAGAAGACGGCCAATCAAATCATATTCCCCTGATATCTCCTCGAATAGTGATGTAACTACCTCAGCAGCTCTACCTACAAGTTTTGTTAGAATCAACAAAACCCACGTGACCACTGGCCACATCATTTGTTCAGCCACCTTCTGAAATGAGATGAAAAAGGCTTTTACATCTTTCTCATCAAATTTAGATAATACATTCAGACAGATCCACTTCAGCCATTTGGCTACGATAGTTTTTGTCATCCTCACTTTCTTGCTCAGGAAGTTAGCTCCGACCATCATCTCAATCCTTTTAAACAGACGTTTCCTTCTAAGTGCCAATTTCTGAACTTCAAACCCATCTTTTTGTTTACTTCTTTCTCTCTCTTTGCCTCACTTCACTCTCTGTCTGTTTTGGTCTCTCTTTTTTCTGTATTTTTAATTTTCTTCTCTCCCTTTATTTTTGTACTTCCTCTGCTTTTACTCGTAATTGTAACATTTTCATTTCTTTTTCTCTTTCCTTTTCCTTTCCATCTAATTCAAAGCTACTTGATTTGCAATTGAATTTTCGCCTGCTCCAAAGATTCTGATGGTGATTAGAGCGAATTTGAATGCTTAGCTACTGTTACAATAATCACATCGCTTGCGGAGACACAGACAGATTCTACCCCAGATTGTTCACCAATTCCAGCAACGTATCCTCGTTCATCTTCTGTAAAACCCCCAAAGTCACTTCTTCCACCGCTGGAAACCTCTTAGTGACTGAAAGAACCATTATTACACCAAGCACTGTTTAAACCAACCGAACTGAAAACACGCAACAAAAGACACTGACACATCCCACTCGCTGCCTTTGAGTCTAAGATCATAATCTCAAATTCGAGCTTTAGAATCTATCCTGCAAACATCCTGCAATCTGTTATGGGCCAGGCCAGACATCTTCAAAATATGTCAAGAAAGGAGTCTAGTCCCTAAATTTTCCAGTTCTTTTAAGGAGATGCAGTGTAAACATACGAGGAGTGATGCAGCTGACCAAACCACTAAGTTATATGCAAAACAGAATTTATGTATGAACTACCTAATGAAACACAAGCAAAAGGAAACAGAATTTCATTTAACAACTATTTGAGAACTCGGCCGATATGATATCGCCCATAACTTAACAAAGAACTGGTGTAATTTCCTGAAACAGAGCTGAAAATGTGTTGCTTGAAAGCGCAGCAGGTCGGGCAGCATCCAAGGAACAGGAGAATCGACGTTTCGGGCATAAGCCCTTCTTCAGGATTTCCTGAAACAACCTATAATCACACCCCTTGGCCAAAGGTTCAAACACACGTTCTTACAGGAAAGAGAGATTGCAGATAGGATCATCCAGATATCATTGGTTGAAACATAGATCCTTTGTTTTCCGAGCAACCTCTTGGGGTCCCCAGATAGAACTAAACCGAACGAGAATATTCCTGAACTATTAGGACTAGCCACACCTCTTTCCTTGTACATGTTTTAAAAAAAAACTGTAATATAATTTTCCCCTGAAGTTTGCCTTAGGCAGTATCTGTTAGCTGGAATCGAAGTGGCCTAAACCCAGAAAACTCAGAACCTCTGATTTTGCAACCCTTTCTGAAAAAAAAACAAAAACAACAAAAACAAGTTGTTTCACAGAATTAGATGCATAGATTCAAGACGAAGTAACAATGGTGATGGTACATGTATTTACTGCAACACGAAATGTATATAAATGCTGTATCACGTGTATCAGAGGAAGTACAAAAGCAGAGAAGTCAATGACGATCTGATCTGAACTCCAATTAAGAGGGCGAATGGGCCTCATGTGAAGGCTGGATGTGGAGTGTCTGTCTTTCATGAAATGTTTTGCTGCATTTGCATAGTGACTCCAATTATTGTTAAACATTGCAGAATCATCAGCAAACATCCTCACTTCTAAAATTTCATGGGGATGATGAATGAGACAGTTGATGGCATTTAGGTCAAGGATATTGCCCTAAAGTATGATAAAGAACTGAAATAAAGATCGATTTTATTTCTGGAAACAGGACTTGAGGCTGATCTTTGACATCTCTCCCCAACAGAAACACACCCAGCCAATTACACTCGAGTACACACAATCATTTGTAAAGTGATAGAACAGTTGCCCCCACAATCACACCAACACAAGTGCCCTCTCACAGGTCTATTGTGCATAATTTTCTTCGATATCGTCTCGTCACCGACTCTTAGTTCATTGTAGCTTAGGTTCCAAATACAGAAAAAAAGAATTGAAATTGACAGGGAAAGCGAGACTGACAACCTTAGAGAGCAAGGCAGTATTTGCCCCACTTTGAAACCAAGAATTTGAACAATACTCCAGCCAATGGGAATCGGGCAAATGCTTTGCTCTTTAGAATCATACTTTGCTGAGAGGAAGACGATTGTGGATGTTTGAGGTCGGTCAACACAGCTCCAGTTCAAAGTATGAGTTCCTCATGGCAATATCTTTGGCCCAAATATCATCGTAACGTTAGAAAGGAGTATGTTTGGCAATGATTGAACAAGGCTCAGCACCATTTGGGTTCCGTATCCTAATCCAGCAAGACGTAGAGAACGCCCAGTGTTGGCAAGTAATTTTATATATCGCAAGATCCACAAAACGAACATTATCAACATAAATACGTTAACCATCACCCTTTTGTATTCAGCGATATTAAGATTGCTGACCCTGGCATAATCAATATTTCAGGTGTTACCATTCACCAGAAACTGAATTCGGATTAGCAACATTAATACTGCAGGTACAAGAGCTTGGAAATATGGTATAATTTTTTAATGCAATATCACATCTCCTGACTCTTAACAAGCCTGTTGGAGAGTTGCATAATGGAATACTTTTTTGTCTGGTTGAATGTCACTTCAGCAACACTGAATAAGCTTGACACCTTTCAGGACAAGTTAGCCTACTTGACGAGTACCATATCCACCACCAACGAATAATGTGCAGCTGCTGGAATTAATCAAGGCTCCCAAAACAACATCTTCCAAACCCACAAACACGATCATCAAGAATGACAAGATCAGAACATAACATGAAACATCTGAATTGGAAGTAAAAGCTCAAATTCTTCACTGCCACTGTGTCGAATCTTGGAATTTCCACCCTAACACCACTGTGTGTGTACCTAAACGAAATGGACTGCTGTAACTCAAACGATAACTAACCATCCTCCACTCAAGGACCATTAGGGATTTACAGGAAATGTCGGAAGATTTAGTAAAACTCATATTCCCTGAATGAAACCAAAAAATAACCAGCATTTTCCAAACCCCAAAGAGAAATAAATGTAAATCTCAGGATTCATGGCTTCAAGCATAAGGAAGCATCGAAAATGATGAATAGGTATGTTTTGATATCCAGTTAAAAAAATTCCAAAGATTCATCTGAGTCTTGCAGACTGGAAACAACACCCATGACCTGTGTAAAAATGTCCAAAGAATAATGGGCACGGGAAATCAGAAGCAAAAACAAAAAATCCTGAAAAGCTTCAACAGGTCTAGCAACATTTGTGGAGAGAAAGCAGAATTAACATATCGCCTCCAGTGAATTTTATCCAGAAGTGATTGTAACTAGGAAAAGTCTAATATATATATTGAAAGGTGGGGCAGGAGGAGTAGTAGTAAACAATATGTAGAGAAGGGGAGAGAGCGGGAGAGGGAGAGGGAGGTCAACAGTTGGACAGGCAAAATAATAGGTAGTAGTCAGCTGAGGGAAAACACCACAGTTAGACAGATGAAAGAGTGAGTAATGATCAGCCTGAGAGAAACAATAGCTGACTATGAGAACGACTAATGTTTTCTTTGAGTCACAGTCCATGTATGTGCATGTGGATTGGGAAAAGGGCATGGGAGTAGGTGCGCAGGTCTTACAATTATTCAATTGTACATTGACTCAAGAAGGCTAAAGTGTCGTCAAATGGAAGGTGACACAGCATTTCTCCAGCCTACACTGAGCTTCCCTGGAGACCTGCAGCATCCAAAAACAGAAAGGTTTGACAGGGAGCACAGTGGTGTTTTGAAATGTTACGCAATCGTAAGCTGAACGTGGACAAAACATAGGTGTTCAGGCAAGTGGTCTCCCAGTCTCCATTTCCATAGAATCTCTACAACATGAAATTCGGCCTATCAGTCCATTAAGTCATCCCCAAAACCCGGCATTATACCCATGGCTAATGCAATGAACCTACAAATCCCTAAAAACAATGGGCATTTCACTTGGCCAATCCACCTAAACTGTTCATTTTTTGGACTCTTGGGGGGACACCCAAGCACCCAATGGAAACCCACACAGACCACGGGGAGAATGCATAAACTCACACACAGGCTGCCACCCAATGCTGGAATCGGACTCGGCTCCCTGCTGCTGTGGTACAGCAATACTACCCACTGAGCTACCATAATGACCAGGGCCTGGTATAGAGGAAACCACATTGTGAAGAGTGAAGTCAGTGGAACCACCCTCCAGATCCATCTGATCATCCACCACTACGACACAGCTATTTTTGCTTAAAACAAATAGCTAACATTACAATAAATGCATAAGTCCTTTACTGTACGAAACCAATTTTCTTCTAACCTTGCAAGCCATGCTTGCCATTAAGTGAATGATCTACCTATCTTTGGCTGGATATGGAATGTGTGCAACCAAGTGATAAGTTATTAAGGCCTACATTTTTTCCCTCAAAGGAACGAGAAGTAAATGTCACAGTGATTATGACACGTGATATAAAGCCTTCAGCAACGATGACATAGACTTCAGTGACTTTGAAGTGGGAGATGCACGGGGCAGATTGACTCTGACCACACTGATGCTGAAGATGGCAGCTGAGCCATAAGTTGGCCACTTGACACACACGATGGCCAGCTGACCACAATATGGAGAGAGACAGCAGAGCAAACACAGATATTGCCTGGGGTCACCAGAATGTCAGCACAATGAACTCGCAACCGAGTTGGTTAGTTTCAGGTGGGTGGGGGAATGAATGCCCATCAGGAGCATATACTTTCTGACTCAGTGTCTGAGTCCAGCCAACACATTTGATTGAATGCTAGCAGTCTGATATCGACCAATACCGGATGATAATAGCCAGAGCTGCAGGAATCGCCATTCTCAGGAAGCGCGATTAGTGCCAATTACAATAGCAATGGACTTCTACACGGACATTAAAACTGACAATGACCATGCTGAAATTAACAAAGGCTGCGCTGGAGCAACAATGGCTGCACCAAAACTGTTTAGGATTCTGTAATGTTTACAATAAATAAACCATATTACAGCGACAATGACCTCATCACTGACGTATTATATCACAAAATGTATAAAAGTATCTTGACCTCTGCTCCAGGCTGAGAGAAAACTTACAACCGACCACTGTGCTGTTGGTGTTTTCCCCCCCCCCCCCCCCCCCCCCCCCGGAGTTCCAGTATTTCCTTGTACAAGAAGTCGATAGCCAGAGACTATTTCCCAGGGCAGAAATGACTAACACGAGGGGTCATAGATTTAAGCTGGTTGGAGGAAAATAGAGAGGGGATGTCAGAGGCTTTGCACAGAGAGTTGTGAGAGCATGGAATGCGTTGCCAGCAGCAGTTGTGGAGACAGGGTCATTGGGAACATTTAAGAGACTCCTGGACATGCATATGGTCACAGAAATTTGAGGGTGCATACATGAGGATCAGTGGTCGGCACAACATCGTGGGCTGAAGGGCCTGTTCTGTGCTGTACTGTTCGATGTTCTATGTTCTAAGCTATGTCGTTGTCCCCGACTCTGACACCGAGGCAGGTGATTTTCTGCACAACACTATCTACCTGGACAGTGACAATCTCCTGCACTACTGGATTTTCCTCACTTCCAGGCAGCTCTAATTTCAGTGAAAGATCCTCTGCTTGGGCTTTGGTTTCCATTGCTTTTCACTCCTTCCTTTCTCTCCCATCTCTTCCTGCTCTCAACAGCTCTGTCCTTCCTGCAAAAGAAATTGCTCATCATCCAGCAGCTGTGCTGGTAGATGCAGAATTGCTGTAAGCAACCTTGCACACTGTTCCTCTGCTTTCATAAGTTCAGAGTGCCAGCTCTGCTGAAATTATAAACGTGAGTGGTCAATAATCATGACATTTATACACCAACAATCATATCAATTCAATGCCCATCTTCGCAAGTGCCACGCTTATCACCTTCTCGGACCTGGGTAATGTAATGTAGCACCGCTGACTGGCTCATTGTTCAGTGATGAATGTAAGGGTTAATTGATTGCAGTGGGTTGTGATGGACAGCCTACTGTCAGAAATAGAAACCATGAAGTCAGGGATGATGATGAGAAGGATACGGTGAACCAGTAGGGGTTGGATGGAGTACGGACTGGCTGGGAACAGCCTCACTTTCCACTCCACCAGTCTCCCCATTCAAAGGATGATTCCCTGTCATTTCTGCCATTTGCAGCAGGATGCCACTGCCTAGCATATCACTAACCCCCCTGCAAGTATAATATTCAGCAGGGACCTTTCCCTCTATGACACTTTGCTCCAATCATGGTATAATACCAGAATGTATAACCCCCTTTACCTCCTCCCATTTTGTTGTGCAAGACTCCAGACACGTTGGTGAAGCTGTGGTTTATTTATGTTTCAATCTGGTCTACAGGTTTTGCTGCTTACAAAATGCTTTAATTTACACGGACTGGGTGATAATCTTTTGTGGAATGCATCCACAATCTGTACGAATAATCCCTAATTTCCAGTTGCTTGCAAAAGTTATCAACCATCTTGCTCCCATCCCAAAATATTTACGCAAAACCTGCTGCAGTATTACAGCGAAGTTCAATTATGCTGGAGGGGCAGCACCTCATCCTTCATCTCGGGAATTTTCAGGGTTATGGACTCAATTTACGAGTTCATCAACGTGGACATTGTTCTCCATTTCTGCCGTGGTAACTTTGAGCAAACGTATCCCGTTTCAGACGGTCCTGTCATCTGAGATTTTGTAGGAAAGGCAGCTTTTCAAGAACTAAATTATAAAGTTGTGATTCCCTGCAATGCACAAATTTGTGAGTTTTTTTTCTTCAATATAATACCTCAGAGTGGGTTACATTGTGAGACTGCGCTCATTATCGTTGGAAAAAGTTTGTCTTAGTTTTGAAACAGCAAAGTAATTTTATTGTGTTATGTGAAAGTTGAGTCAATTTTGGAATGTCACTAAGAATGCAAAATACGTGCCAGCCACATTCCAAAGACTAACCAACAAAGTTATTTACTGATGACACAACCGTGTTGTGTACATCAATGATCTGGTGATTTTTATTCACACGTGGAAGGAGCACTTGCAGCATCTATCGGCGAGCAGAAAAGGTGGTATGAATTGCTTCTACCTCAAAGCCAGGAGCATCAGGAATAAGGTGGATGAACTTGCAGCATGGGTTGGCATTTGGGGATTCGATGTTGTGACAATTTCAGGGACATGGATCGAGCAAGAACAGGAATGGTTATTGCAGTTTCCAGGATTTAGAATTTTCAGAAACAACAGAGAAAATTATAAAAGTGGGAGATATATGACATTGTTGGTCAAGGACAGTATTATGGTTGCAGAAAGGACGTTTGAGGACTCTGAATACCTACAGAGGTGTTGAGGAAATGGTCGCAAACTTAATTCTGCGTAGGAGCGAGAGCAACAGTTTTCATGGGGGTGTTTAACTTTCCAAATATTGATGGAAATACTATAGTTGGAGTACTTTCCATGGGTCAGCTTTTGTCTAATGTGCACAGAATAGTTTCCTGACACAGTATATAGACACGCCAATAAGGGGCAAGGCCACATTGGATTTGGTACTTGATAATGAACCTGCTCAGGTGTTTGGTTTGGGGGTAGGTGTACAATTTAGTGAAAGCAACCATAAATCATTAATGTTTAATTGAGGTATGGAAACTGATAGTTATATCCCGCAGGGCAATGACTATTGCTGAGGGAAAGTCAATTATGTTGTGATTAGGAAAGATTCAGAATGCAGTGGATTGGGAAGGATCTGCAGGGGATGGGGACAATTGAATTTTGAAGCTTATTTAAGGAAAAACCACTGCGTGTCCTTGATAATATGTACCTGTCAGGCATAGACGCAGTAGTCAAGCAAGGTTTCCTAAAAAAAAAATGAAACTCTTGTCAAGAGGAAGAAGAAGGTGCATGTTAGGATGAGACGTAGGGCGGTGAGAGTTGGAGGTTAGACAGGAATGATATTGGTCAGAGTATTGCGTACGAGGATTGGGAGGTCATGCTGTGGCTGTACAGGACATTGGTTAGGCCACTGTTGGAATATTGCACGCAATTCTGGTCTCCTTTCTATCGGAAACCTTGTGAAACGTGGAAGGGTTCAGAAAAGAATTACAAGGATGCTGCCATGATTGGAGGATTTGAGTTATAGCGAGAGGCTGAACAGGGTGGGGCTGTTTTCCCTGGAGTGTCAGACACTGAGGGGTGACCTTATAGAGGTTTACAAAATGATGAGGGGCATGGATAGGGTAAATAGACAAAGTCTTTTCCCTGGCATCCGGGAGTCCAGAACTAGAGGGCATAGGTTTAGAGTGAGAGGGGAAAGATATAAAAGAGACCTAAGGGGCAACTTTTTCACACAGAGGGTGGTATGTGTATGGAATGAGCTGCCAGAGGAAGTGGTGGAGGCCAGTACAATTGCAACATTGAAGAGGCATTTGGATGGGTATATGAATAGGAACGGTTTGGAGGGTTTTGGGCCTGGTGTTGGCAGGTGGGCCTAGATATGAACAGCTTGGACAGAAGGGTCTGTTTCCATGCTGTACGTCTCTGTAACTCTATGACTCTAAGTGCCAGGACGGGACATGAGAAGTCTTTGGCAGATAGGATCAAGGAAAACACTCAATGTTTCTACAGGGATATCAGGAAAAAAAGAATGACGAGAGAAAGATTAGGGCCAATCAAGAGAAGTAGTGGGAAGTTGTGCATGGAGTCCAAGGAGATAGGGGAAACGCTAAATGAATATTTTACATCACTATTCACACCGAGAAAGCACAATGTTGTCGATGAGAATACTGAGATACAGACTACTAGACTAAACGGGGCTGAGGTTCACAAGGAGAAGGTGTTAACATTTATGGGAAGTGTGAATACAGACAAGTCCTCTTGGCCGGATGTGATTTGTCATCGGATTCTCTGGGACACCATAGAGGAGATTGCAGAGCCTTTAGTTTTTATCTTTATGTGCACAATTTCTACAGGAATAGTGCCAGAAAACTGTAGGATGACACAACTCCAGGAATTATAGACCAGTTTGTTTTACTTCCGTTGTGGGTAACGTGTTGTAAAAAGGTTATAGGAGATACCATTTATAATCATCTAGACAGGAAGAGGTTGACTGGAGATAGTTAACAGGCTTTGTGAAGGGTCAGGCGTGCCTCACAAACGTTATTGAGTTCTTAGTAGTTGAAGTGATGGATATGTATTTCAATAAGCTGTTGGATAAGGCTCCCCAGGTTAGGCTAATGTACAAAATACAGAGGCATTGGAATGAGGGTGATTTAGCGGTTTGGATCAGAAATTGGCTCGCTGAAAGAAGAAAGAGATGATTGGTTGATGGGAAATGTTCACCCTAGATTTCTGTTACTAGTGATATACCTCAAACATCTGTTTTGGGCCCACAGCTCTTTGTCATTTCTATAAATGCCCTGGATGAGGGCGGAGAAGGATGGGTTGGGAAGTTTGCGGATGACACTAAGTTCGGTGAAGTTGTGGATTGTGCCAAACAATGTCGCAGGGTACAGAAGGACAGAGAAAATATGCAGAGCCTAGCTGAGATGTAGCAAATGGAGTTTAATGCGGAATAGTGTGAGATGATTCACTCTGGAAGGAGCAACATTAATAAACAGTTTCGGGCTAATGGTAAGATTCTTGGTGGTGTCAATGAGCAGAGCCGTCTCAGGGTCCATGTACACAGATCCTTGAAAGTTGCCGCCCACGCTGATAGGGTTGTTAAGAAGACAAGGAACAAAGAACAAAGAACATTTGCAACCCAGGAACAGGCCCTTCAGCCCTCCAAGCCTGAGCCAAACCAAATGTACTGTCTCAACCTGTCGGTCAATTCTGAAGCATCTGTATGCCTTTGCTCAAGCCTTTGCTGTATGACAGATTCATGCATCTGTCCAGACGCATCTTAAATGAATCTACCATACCTGCCTCTACCACCTCTGCAGGCAACGCATTCTAAACGCCCACCGCCCTCTGTGTGAAGTAATTGCGGTGTATATGTCCCTTCAACTTTCCACCTCTTGTTATTGAATCCTTCACCTGGGAAAAGGCTTGTCTCTATCCATCCTATCAATACCCTTCATAATTTTGTAAACCTCAATCGGCTCCGCCACAATCTCCTTTTCTCTAATGAGATTAAATCTAACCTACTCAACCTCTAGCTAGCACCTTCCATACCAGGCAAATTGCTCGTAAACCTTCTCTGCACCCTCTGCAAAGCGTCCATATCCTTTTGGTATTGTGGCGACCGGAACTGTACACAGTATTCGAAACGCCCTTATCCTCAGTACCCCGACTAATGAAGGCAAGCCCACTGTATGCCTTCTTGACCACTCTATCCATCTGTGCTGCAACCTTCAGGGTACAATTGACCTGCACTCCCAGATCTCTCTGTCAATCAACTTTTCCCACCGAGGCGAAATGTTCATTGATGCCCTCGACCATCTCCTGCAGTTCTACACATAAATGTACACTTTGGTCCTGGAGGTGCCCGATTCTCTCTCTAGTTATTATTTTCCCTTTAATATGATTAAAGGACGTCTTTCGATTCACCGTAATCTTCTCAGCCAAAGTTGTCTCGTGTCCCCTTTTCAATCCCAGCTACCTGGACCTGAGCCATACCTCCTCCTTTTTTTCTCGTGAAAGCTTGAAGATATCTTGTCACCCAGGGTTCTCTATTCCTGTCAACCTTGCCTTTCACCTTCACAGGAACATATAGACCTTACATTCTGCCTATCTCCCTCTCAAATGCTTCCCATTTGTCAGAAGTATCTAAGCCTGAAAGAAAATACTCCAATCAACATTTGCAAGCTCCTGTATTATTCCATTAAAGTTCGCCTGGCTACAACTTAGAACGTCAATTTGTGGATTAGTTTTGTCCCTCTCCATAACTTTTTTAAAATTAATAGACCTATGGCTACCCAAGGTGCTCTATCACTTTCGCCTTAGGCACCTTGCTTGCCCTATTTCCCAAGAATAGGCCGCGTTTTGCCACTTCCCAACTAGGATTCTCTATATACTGCTTGAGGAACCAAGCCTGAATACACTGAACAAATTCCCCTTTATCTAAACCCTTATCGTTCTGGCAGAGGACGTAGGAGCAGGAGATGGCCTTGAATCTGCTAAAGCATTCATTAGATATTTGCTGATGCTCTATTCCAGACTGCACCCATATCAAATAACCTCTTTGTGCACAAGAGCTATATCTATCTCCAAAACACCTAATGTTTTATTTTCAACAATTACCTACGCTAATGATTTCCATAAGCTTTCCACATTCTCAGTCCTAAAGGTTCTACTTTATCCTTCAACTATGAAAAGTATGATTATAAGCAATCTCCATTAGTTACTCCCAGCTTCTTCTCTTTAAACATTGGTACAAACTTGTACAGACTTTTCTGCGATTATGTGAAAACTTACTCTAATACTCATTGATCAATGTCTCGGTCCACCTTCCACATATCTCTTTCCAATTTTCATGTCTGTTATTATTCTTACCAATTTGTATGTCTCCTTTTGGATCAAACACTATCTCTAACTTCCCTTGGTTTGGATTTTTTCTCCTTGAACTCTTGAGCTACATGGAAATATACAGTCTTTCTAGAGCACCCATTCACTCTTTGAATGTTTGCCTTTGCCGATCCACTGTCATCCCTTTCAATAAAATTTCCCAATCTAACATCGCCAAATCACACCAAGAGCTAATCAAAACTACAACACTAATTATTCATTTTTCATTGTAGAATACTTTCGCTGATGTAACCTGTTCTCTAGTTATTTCATCAAAGTGCTGACCCAGAAAATCATTCTGTGTACATAAGTATGACTAATTTAGTTAGCTCAACCTTTATGCAGATAGACGTCACACATAATTACGGCACAGACATAGGTAATTTGGTCCATTTTACCTGCACTGGCTGTTTAACAGTGTATCATTACCGAGTCCTAATCTCCTGGTTTGCTCCAACACTCTTGCAATGCGTGTACTTCATTGCAATACACATGCTGCTCACTTGTGATAATTGTTTGCAGTCCATGATCCCTCTTCGATGCACGAGCTAGAGCATGCAGTTCTGGTGCATAACGGCATTGTACGATAACTGCTATGCCCACAACCTAGGAAACTGCAAAAGGTGGCGTGCACAGCCCACGCTATCACGGGAGGCAATTTTCCATCCATGGACTCCATTTTTGTCGGCTCCGTGCTGTGGAAAACCTGCCAACATCATCAACTGCCCTTCGCACCCCAATTATGATCTCTATAACCTCTCTGTCTGGCGTTAAGTACAGGAGCACATGTACCAGCAGGTTCAGACAAGGTTTCTTCCCGGCTATTATTAAACTATCGAATGGGCTCTCTAGCCTTAAATAGTGCTGATCGTATTAGTGTTGATCTCTCTTATAACCCCTGTACAATGTATCCTGCTTGCCTCTGTCTAAATATTTTGTTCTGTGCATCTTTGATTGCTGCGATCTGTCTGCATAACTCGTATACAAAGCTTTTCACTGTTCTTGGTACCCGTGGCAATAAATCAATCAATCAAACAATTCCAAGTTTTTGCCCAATTTTCTACTACTTTTGGCATTTTTTCATACTTTCATCTGTAAACAAAAATACAAATTATTTGTTGAATGGCGACGCCATTTCCTCCTTTATCATTGTTCATTCCTGATGTCCATTCACTCAGGCATTAATGTTACCGATAGCTCCTGTCAGCCTTTTATCTAACCTTAAAGAAGTCTTTATCATCTTTTTGAAGCGCTGCTTGCCGGTTTATAGGTTTTATTGTACTTTTTTTCCTCTTTTTTTGAAAAAAAATCAGTCGATTGTTGTTTTAAAATGAACACATTTGAAGATTCATTGATCAGTTTCATTCACCTTGATACTGCACCAACTCACCTTGGCACAATGATTTACTCTGGCTCCTAACTCCAATAGAACTGCCATAGTGTTAAGCGTTTCGACCGAGAGGAATTTGTTACGAGTGTACCAGAAATTTTTTTGGTTCTGTATGTGGACGCACCGACTAGAGAAGGTGCAGAATTTAACCTACTCTTGGGAAATAAAACAGGGCAGGGTACTGAGGTGTCAGTGGGAGAGCACTTTGGGGCCAGCGACCATAATTCTACTAGTATTAAAATAGTGTTGGAAAAGAATTGACCAGATCCGACAGTTCAAGTTCTAAATTGGAAGAGGGTTAATTTTGACGATATTAAGCAAGAACATTATAAAGCTGATTGGAGGCAGATGTTTGCAGCCAAAATAAGGCTGGAAAATGGGATGCCTTCAGAAATAGGAAAATGAGCGTGAAAGGAAAGGCTGACAGATGTAGGGATTTCTGGATGACTGGAGAAATTGAGGGTTTGATCCAGAAAAAAAAGAACTATCTGTCAGGTATAGACAGGAAACATCGAACGAATGCTTAGAAGAGTATAAAGGACATAGAAGTATATTTAAGAGGGAAATCAGGGGGCAAAAAGTGGACATGTTGGCAAATATGGTTAAGGTGGATCCAAAGGGTTATTACAATTACGTTAAGGACAAAAGTGTAACCAGGGAGAAAATAGGGCACCTCAATGATCACCAAGGCAGCCTCTGTGTGGAGCAGCAGGAGTTGTGGGAGATAGTAAACGAGAATTTTGCATTAGTGTTTACTGTGGAGAAGGGCACGGGAGATATTGAGTTTTGGGAAATAAATGGTGACATCTTGAAAATGTTCATATTACAGAGGAAGAAGCGCTGGATATCTGGAAACGCATCAAGGTGGATAAATCCACAGGACCTGATCAGGTGCAACCTAGAACTCTATGGGAAGCTAGAGAAGTGATTGTTGGGCCTCTTTCTGTGGTATTTGTATCATTGATAGTCACAGGTGAGGTGCCAGAAGAGTGGAGATGAGTTAATATGTTGCCACTAATTAAGGAAGGTGGTAAGGACGAGCCACGCATTTTCACACGGTGAGCCTCACGTTGGTGCTGGGCAGTTGTTCGATGGACTCCTGACAGACAAATGTTTGCACTTATTTGGAAAGGCAAGGACTGATTAAGGATGGTGAACATGGCTCTGTGCGTGGGAAATAATTTCTCACAAATTTGACTGAGATTTTTAAAAAAGTTACAAAGGCGACTGATGAGGTCAGAGGGGCGAACATAGAACATAGAACATAGAACAGTACAGCACAGAACAGGCCCTTCGGCCCACGATGTTGTGCCAAACATTTGTCCCAACTTAAGCACCTATCCATGTACCTATCCAATTGCCGCTTAAAGGTCACCAATGATTCTGACTGTGCCACTCCCACAGGCAGGGCATTTCATGCCCCCACCACTCTCTGGGTAAAGAACCTACCCCTGACATCTCCCCTTATAACTTCCACCCTTCACCTTAAATTTATGTCCCTTGTCACATTCTGTTGGACCCGGGGAAAAGTCTCTGACTGTCTTCTCTATCTATTCTCCTGATCATCTTTTAAACCTCTATCAAGTCACCTTTCATCCTTTGCCGTTCCAATGGAAAAAGGCCTAGTACTCTCAACCTATCCTCGTTCGACCTATTCTCCATTCCAGGCAACATCCTTGCAAATCTCCTTTGCACCCTCTCCAAAGCTTTCACATCTTTCGTAAAATCAGGCGACCACAACTGCTCACAGTACACCAAATGTGGCCTCACCAAGGTCCTGTACAGCTGCAACATCACCTCACGACTCTTGAATTCAATCCTTCTGCTAATGAACGCTAATACACCATCGGCCTTCTTCCAAGCTCTATCCACCTGAGTGGCAACTTTCAAAGATCTATGAACATCGACCACAAGATCCCTCTGCTCCTCCACCTTACTAAGTACCCTACCGTTAACCCTGTATTCCGCATTCTTATTTGTGGATGTGATCTATATGGACTTCAGTAAGGCGTTCGACAAGGTTCCCCAGGGGAAACTGTTTCACAAATTTAGATCTCATGGAATACAGGGAAAGCTAACCATTTGGATTCCGAATTCGCTCGAAGGTAGAAGATAGAGGGTCGTGGTGGACGGTTGTTTTGCAGACTGGACAACTGTGAGCAGTGGAGTGCCACAAAGATCTGTGCTGGGTCCACTATTTTTCGTCTTTTATGTCAATGGTTTGGATATGAACATATGAAGTACAGTTTGTAATTTTGCTGATGACACTGAATTTGAAGGTGTAGTGTACAGCGAAGAAGGTTACCTCAGATGATAACAGGATCTTCATCAGAATGGCCAATGGGATGAGAAGTGGCAGATGGTGTTTAATTTAGATAAGCGCGAGTCACTGCATTTTGGGAAAGTGAATCTTAGCCCGACTTCTACACTTAATGATAATGTCCGAGGGAGTGATTCTGAAGAAAGAGACCTTGGAATTCAGGTTCATAGCTCCTTGAAAGTGGAGTCGCAGGTCGACAATTCGGTGAAGAAGGGGTTCGGTATGCTATCCTCAATTGGTCAAAGCACTGAGTAGAGGAGTTGGCAGGACATATTGCAGATGCATAGGACGTTGGTTAGGCCACTTTTGGAATATTTCTTGCAATTCTGGTCTACTTCCTATCGGGAGGATTATGAAACTTGAAAGGGCTCATAAAGGTTTAACAAACATATTGCCAAGGTTCGAGGATTTGAGCTGAAGGGAGAAGCTGAATAGGCCAGGGCTGTTTTCCCTGGAGTGACGAAGGCTGAGGGGTGACCTCATACATGTGAATAAAATCATGATGGGCATGGATATGATAGGTCTTTTCCCTGGGTTGGAGGAGTCCAGAATAGAAGGTTATGGTTTAGATGAGAGGGCGAAGATATAAAAGGGACTGAAAGGGCAACATTTTCAAACAGAGGGTGGTGCGTGTATGGAATGAGCTGCAAGAGGAAGTGGTACAGGCTGGTACAATTGCAACAATTATTGAGATCTCAATAGGTATATGAGTAGAAAGGGTTTAGAGGGATATTGCCCAAGTGTTAATGGGAATAGATTGGGGTGGGACATCTGTTAGGCATGGACGTGATGGATCGAGTGGTCTGTTTCCGTGCTGTACATCTCCATGACTCTATGTTAGCATGTTGCCCTGATAAAATATTTTGTCATCTCATTGGCTGCTCATGGACCCTGACTACCACCTGTTTGCAAGTTCTACAGCAATAATCCAGTGCAATCCAGCAAACTTCACGTCAGAGACCACAGAAAAACGCCATTTAGCACAAGGGGTTCCTGTTGCTTGTTATTATGCAACCTCCCACGCCTGTGATCACATTGCATCGTCATATGTGTGATTTTCGTTCTACATTCTCTGCTGACTCTGGTTCTCGACGACATTCTATTTGGGCGATGAGGTGGAAGATGTGTGGAGATGCTGATGAGGTCATGTGGGGGAGGGGGAGCCGCAGGGAAGCAGAGAACAGAGAACAAATGGATGTTGGGATGAAGCGAAAAGACATAAGTTTGAAGGAAAGTACAAGTGGGGAGAGAATTGGGAGAAGAGAGAGCTAAGAGAGCTAAGAGCAGCAAGGAGGGGACATGAAAGGTCCTTAGTTGGTAGGATTAGGGAAAACCCTAAGGCTTTCTATAGGTATGTTAGGAATAAAAGAATGACTAGGGTAGGAATAGGTCCAATCAAGGATAGTAATGGGAAGTTGCGTGTGGAGGCTGAAGAGACTGGGGAGGCACTGAATGAGTACTTTTCGTCAGTATTCACTCAGGAACAGGACATTGTTGTCGATATGAATACGGAGGCACGAATAAGTAGAATGGATGGCTTTGAGATATGTAGAGAAGAGGTGTTGGAAATTCTGGCAAGGGTGAAAATAGATAAGTCCCCTGGACCTGATGGCATTTATCCTAGGATTCTCTGGGAAGCAAGGGAGGAGATTGCAGAGCCATTGGCCTTGATTTTTGTGTCCTCTTTGTCTACAGGAGTAGTGCCAGAGGACTGGAGGCTAGCAAACGTGGTTCCCTTGTTCAAGAAGGGGAGTAGGGATAATCCTAGTAACTATAGGCCAGTGAGTCTCACTTCTGTTGTGGGCAAAGTCTTAGAGAGAATTGTAAGGGATAGGATTTATGCACATCTGGATCGGAATAATGTGATCAAGGATAGTCAGCATGGTTTTGTGAAGGGCAGGTCGTGCCTCACAAACCTTATTGAATTCTTTAAGAAGGTGACTAAGGAGGTAGATGAGGGGAAAGCGGTAGATGTGGTGTATATGGATTTTAGTAAGGCGTTTGATAAGGTCCCCCATGGTAGGCTACTGCAGAAAATACAGAGATATGGCATTGAGGGTGAGTTGGAGGATTGGATTAGGAATTGGCTGGCTGGAAGAAGACAGAGAGTAGTAGTTGATGGCAAAGGTTCATCTTGGAGTGCCGTCACTAGTGGTGTTCCGCAAGGATCTGTTTTGGGACCATTGCTGTTTGTCATTTTTATAAATGACCTGGAGGAAGGGTTAGAAGGTTGGGTGAGCAAGTTTGCGGATGATACGAAAGTCGGAGGAGTTGTAGACAGTGAGGAAGGATGTGGCAGGTTACAGCGGGATACAGAGAAGCTGCAGAGCTGGGCAGAAAGGTGGCAAATGGAGTTCAATGTAGCTAAGTGTGAGGTGATTCACTTTGGTAAGAGTAACAAAAAGATGGATTACTGGGCTAATGGTCGGATACTTGGTAGTGTGGAAGAGCAGAGGGATCTTGGTGTCCATGTACACAGATCTCTGAAAGTTGCCACCCAGGTAAATAGTGCAGTGAAGAAGGCATATGGCGTACTGGCTTTTATTGGTAGAGGAATTGAGTTCCGGAGTCCTGAGGTCATGCTGCAGTTGTATAAGACTCTGGTGCAGCCGCATCTGGAATATTGTGTGCAGTTTTGGTCGCCATACTGTAGGAAGGATGTGGAGGCACTGGAACGGGTGCAGAGGAAGTTTACCAGGATGTTGCCTGGTATGGTAGGAAGATCCTATGAGGAAAGGCTGAGGCACTTGGGGTTGTTTTCATTGGAGAAAAGAAGGTTTAGGGGTGACTTGATAGAGGTGTACAAGATGATTAGGGGGTTAGATAGGGTTGACAGTGAGAACCTTTTTCCACGTATGGAGTCAGCTATTACAAGGGGGCATAGCTTTAAATTAAGGGGGGGTAGATATAGGACTGATGTTAGGGGTAGGTTCTTCACTCAGCGAGTCGTAAGTTCATGGAATGCCCTGCCAGTAGCAGTAGTGGACTCTCCCTCTTTATGGGTATTTAAGCGGGCATTGGATAGGTATATGGAGGATAGTGGGTTAGTGTAGGTTAGGTGGGCTTTGATCGGCGCAACATCGAGGGCCGAAGGGCCTGTACTGCGCTGTATTCTTCTATGTTCTATGTTCTATGTTCTAAGTAAAGAATAGGAAAAGGGGTCACGAAAGAACGAAGTGATCGAAGGGAAAGGGGCAGTGCAGCAGAAAAGAGGGACAAGTGAGTATGGACAAGGATAGAGTAATAGAGTGATAAAGCATGGAAACTGACCCTTCGTTCCAACTCGTGCAGGCCAACCAGATAACCCAGTCTAATCTAATCCCATTTATTTGTATTTTACCTATATCTGTTGAAGTCCTCTCTCTTCTTACATTCATCCAGGTGCTTTTCAAGTGTTGCAATTTTACCTGCCTACACCACTTCTTCTGGGAACTCATTCTACACAAACACCAACCTCTCACTAAACAATTTACATCTCATGACTTTTTAAAATCTTTCACGTTGGACACATTCCTTCTAATTTTGTTCTCACCCACTCTTGGTAAAACGACTTTCACGCAGCTCATGAAAGATCAATGCCTAAACTTTCACGCTCCACGGGAAAGTGCCCCACTCTATTCTGCCCCTCCCTCTGTTTCAATGTATAGTCCTGATCACATCTTTGTAAATCTTTTCGTTACTCTCTCAAGTTTAGGCGCATATTTCCTACAGCAGACCGAGCAGAATTGCATGCAGTACTCAGAAAGTGGCCTAACCAATTCCCTGTGCAAATATAACATGACAACTCAACCTATCTGAAAGATGTTGTGTATTTGATAGGGTTCAGAAAAGATTAACAAGGATGTTGCCAGGGTCGGAGGATCTGAGCTACAGGGAGAGGCTGTACAGGCTGGGGCTGTTTTCCCTGGAGTGTCGGAGGCTGAGGGGAGACCTTACAGAGTTTTTAAAAATTAAGAGGGGCATGGATAGGATAAATAGACAAAGACTTTTCCCTGGGGTGGGGCA
The DNA here is from genome assembly GCF_047496795.1 of Chiloscyllium punctatum. Taxonomy (NCBI): domain Eukaryota; kingdom Metazoa; phylum Chordata; class Chondrichthyes; order Orectolobiformes; family Hemiscylliidae; genus Chiloscyllium; species Chiloscyllium punctatum. The sequence continues at coordinate 26,910,803 of NC_092773.1, forward strand.
ATCCAGAACTAGAGGGCATAGGTTTAGGGTGAGAGGGGAGAGAAAAAAGGGACCTAAGAGGCAACTTTTTCACGCAGAGTGTGGTACATGTATGGAATGAGCTGCCAGAGGATGTGGTGGAGGCTGGTACAATTCCAACATTTAAGAGGCATTTGGAAGGGTATATGAATAGGAAGGTATTGGGGGATCTGGGTCGGCTGCAGGCAGGTGGGACTAGATTGGGTTGGAATATATGGTCGACATGGACTGGTTGGACGGAAGGGTCTGTTTCCATGCTGTACATCTCTATGACTCTATGTACTAACCAATTAAGGCAAGCATCCGAACCAATTAAGGCAAGTGTTCTTCACCATTCTGACTATCCGTAACTCCACCTTCAATGAATTGTGCACCTGGACTCCTCGGTCTTTTAGCCCAAGAATAATCTCCAGATGCAGGACCATGAGTGTTCATGGAATGGGACGTGGTGGAGATTGAAGACTCTGGATGGGAGGTGGATTCATGATCAGTGACAGGAGTTGATGAGGCTGGTTCAGCCTTGAGCACTGAAGCAAAGAACTTCTACAGAACAGAAGGACTGTTCGAACTATGATGTTTGCGTTGACTATTCAACAGAGTATCATTCTGTCAGACCTTATCCTGCTTCATTCCCAGACACTTGCACTAAATGTCTTTCACTACAATGAAGTGCAACATATGCTCTTCACAGCAAAAATGATTGTTTTCGATCCTTCCTTATGATTGGATGCCTGAATTTCTAATGTTTTGGACAGTTAATACATAAAGGCAGAAACATCATATTTGATCAACACCTATACACCATGACCTTCTTTACCGTTTTACGTCTACAGTTCCAATCACTCCATATTGAACATATGTTTGATCTATTCTCATCATTTCTCCTGCTTTATAGAAGCACTTATCATTTTCTTTTCAAAACTATTTCCTGCTAGTTTACATGTTTTGCTTCCTCTCTTTTTTGCCTTTGATTGGTAATATTTTAAAAAAAACCTTCTACTCGTAAGTCTCGAAGCATTGTCCACAGTTTCGTTCACGCTGATATGATCCTTACGTTACAAAGTTAGTCACAGATTATATATCCAACAATGAGTGTCTCGGTAACATGCATTCCTTTTGGCAATTAAGAAATGTCTGATACTGCTTATTTTCCATGTTAACTTATCACTTGTTTTTTTAGTCTATGGCACGCATTTGTGCATTTATGGGTCTATATTTCTATTTTGCAATTTTAAAGTACCACGTTCATGTCCATGTTTCTCACCCTCAACTGTGAAATTGCGTCATGTTATGATCACTCTTAAGTCATGCAGCTGCTACTACTAATTCTCGACTTAACTTTCTTCTGCAAATACTCATTCAAACGCACACATTTCGATAAATAACAAATTAAAGAAGTGCATAGGCACATATAGGAATTCGAAAATAGAGACACGAAGTCACAGATCTGGGAGATATAGCATTCATCCAAATCTGTTTGCAGACTGGAAACAAGGGAGTGGGCATTGGACAAAAATGAATGCAGAATTGATTTCTGGTGGTGCAGCTTTTCTGTCCGACTTAATGTTTAACATATTTGACAATTGGAATGAAAGGATAGTTCAACATATACTTCAACTGCTCTCTGAATTTCGCATGTGTGATGACGTAAATCACTGTGTTTGTGCAGCAACTGAGCATCTGAAGCATATACCCCAGTTCCATTACAAAAAGATGTAGGTGCATTGACTCATACCCCAAAATTACCATTCGCCAATTTATGGAATATACCATCGACACTGACCATAAGAGAACGAAATTTCCAGAGATAAGAAACATCAAAATGATGGAATTCCTACGACTCCTCAACGCTAGGTCTCTTGTGCTCTTTCTATCATTCTGATGGTGAAGTCTCCTGCGGGCTTTGCTGGTTATAGTAATGTGTCTGACCGATAAAATATTGGAAATCAGAATGAGAATAAAGGCAACTCCAGGGGTTAGAAGGAAATGAAGGAACTCAATTGCTCCCCAGACTGGAGAAAACTTGACATTGGGTTTTAAACAACAAAACCAGGGTCTGTTCCTATGATTATACTGACTTTCAAACATAAAATACCAGAAAATATTCTTCAAGCAGCTCAGTCCAGTCACTGATGCCAGAACCACAGCCGTTGTTTTAACATTGCAAAATTTAGATTTCAAATTTGGGCAACAAATGGCCACAAATCTATCAAAAGTAAAATTAACTGTGAACCAGACAGAACAGTCAGTGGCTGCGTAAAGAAGGACAGCATGAATATTACACACAGGGATGACTTGTAAGAAATGATGCTCTTCCATGAAGACAAGTGGAATGCGCCGCAATATGAGATCAATAATAATAACCAGGAGATCTGCAACTGCCATGGCCACCAGGTAGTGAGAGATGTTTTCGGAGAGACCACACTTTCCCTTGGACAAGATCGCGATTGTTATTACATTAGCTGTGAAGGAAGCAAACAATGAAGTTATCGACTCAAACCCCACAGACCAATTTAACTAAGTACTGATTGAGATGTGTAAATGTTTACACCAGAATGAGGGTCATCTGTTGGAGCCAGTGATCACCACGATATAATTTGACCATGACATGAAAATCTAAGATTAATTAAACATTGCTGAAGGCCTAAAATATGTCTTATAATCGTAATGAATATCGCAGCAAATGTTATAAATTCCAAGGAGGTGTGGGTGCAGCACTGCGAACAGTAAGTTAATTAATGTCCCAAATTTGTTGGAAATTATATTTTCCTGTAACATGGTGTCGTTGGCAGTGATCTCCTTCTCCTCAAATTACCGAATACTGCTGGTTGATTTTGCATTGTTCAGCCTGCACCTCTATCCTGTCTGGTAATTAGTGACCCAGTGTTGGACTATTGGAAAAAGACTAAATGACTTTCTCTGATCTCTCCTCGAGCAGATGCTGTCAGCGAATGCTTGCCGCCTTGAACAGGGAACTCAGTCACTTTCTTTGATCAGGAATGTGATGAAGTAATTCGCACTTTGTTGGATGTGTGCATCACTCTAGAACTTGACACTATTCAGGATAAAATCGCCAATTTATTTCAATCCCAGCTAAAAGCTTAAATATTGATTCCATCCACGAGTAACGCTCATTAGGTTCATTATGGACCATCTACAAAATGAAATGCAACAATACATCCTGCACCTTAGGCAGGATCTTTCAAACACATAAATATAGCTATCGAAAATGACAAGGGCAATATATTCAAAGGAAAAGTCCCTGATTTGGATTTTTACATACATATTTCCACATTTCATTTTTTTTGTTGTTTCAATTAAACATCATCTTCAATGCCGACGGTACTGCGTCAAAATTTAACGATGCAATATCGGAATTCCTTTCGAGAATGGGAGGGATAATCAGATCAGACTCTAACTGTCAACTTTGGCGGGTGCCCTGGGTGTCTCTAAATCCGTTCGTTTTGCTCCATCTCTTTCTTTTTGCACTTGAGGAGGTTAGAATGAGACTTCAGGAGGATGCAATGAGAATAGCTATTCGGACGATGCAAGGCATTTTTGAATGAATAAAATTTTGAAGTGGGTGAAATCTCAGTTTTGCCACATTGCCTTGGTTTCATCAGTATGCCAATGGTCACACATTGATAGTCTCAACTAAAAATGATTTTCGTTGATCAATGTCTTCAACAGTATGGATACTAAAGTATTGGGTTAGTGATTACTCACCAAGGAAAGTAATGAATAATGGGATCGAATAATGGGACACAGAAATTCGTCAGGGACACTACAGAGAGCACAGTACAGCAAGTAAATTTCAAGCACAGTAATGCATTTACAAATAGTGTGCAAAGAATGAACACCAGAAACACCAACAGCAGCAAGGCTTGTGAAGTAAAAGCCATATTGTTTAGAAATACGAAACTCACCCGGGACCCCAACAATAGCGAGAAAGGGATAATAAATTACTTGAATAATCTGGAGGGCCCTTCGAATGCGAAGTGTCAGTCGCAACTGAAGAAAATCTTCAGCAAAATGATTCAACACCTCAATGAATCCCCTCCCCATTGACTTAACATTCCAATCCATTGCGCTCATATTCTGAACTACAGCTGTACCATTCCAATCTGTTGTTTTTATATTCCAAACAACTGTTGCCCGATTCCAATCGATTGCTGCTGGAGTCTAGTGCATTGTTCCATCGCTAGAATCTACAATTCTCTGATTGCGAATTTGAATCCCCATCTCTGCTGACATCGTTAGATCCGGGTATGCTGCTGTAACTAACACTGTGGAAAAGGTATCGAAAGATGTACCATTTTAATAAGTAAACTCCACCCTCCCAGTTGCATAATTATGATCCTTAGACAATGATGTTAGTGACAGTGACTAAACAAACAAGTTTAATTAACTCATTACAATCTAACGCTTTATGTCACAGAAAAAAAAAGATGTATTTCGCTTGATCAAACACGAGAGCTGGTAAAGGAATTAATGGAGATAGTAGTCATGCCACAGAAGTGTTACAGAAGTTGGGCAGTAACAATGACAGAGATCTGTTTCAGAAAGTTAGGCAATGCACCGTGCACTTACAAGGCAATTTGCACACTGCAATCAATGGCTTAAGTTGCCAGAGATCGCCTGAACACGGGGTAACGGTTGCTGTAATGGAAAGGAAATGGTGAGTAATTAGGGATATGTGAAATGCTTTCCTTTCATGTTCTCCCCAGTTTCCAATCATGGCTGTTCATCTCCGTGCCATGTCTTGCTCGTACTTAATTATTGAGCTTTGACCCTTATCGAGCGGAATGAATTCCAATGATTCATCACCATCTAGTGAAAAATGCAATTGATTAGAAGGATTTTGGAATTCAGGTGCACGTTTAATTGAAAATGGAGTAACAGGCAGGTGAAGATGGGGTTTGGCACACTGGTCGTCATTAGTCAGGGCATTGGATATAGATGATAGGAAGATATCTTGCAATAGCACCGAACAGTTGGTGAGGCTGCACTTTAAGTTTTGTTTCAACTTCGGTCACTTTGCTATGGGAAGGATGTTATTAAACTGGAAGGAGTGCAGAAGACATTTACAAAGATGTTGCCAGGTGTCAACAACCTGCGTCACAGGGAGAGGTAAGATAAGCAAGAACTCTTTCTTTCAAGGGTAGGAGACTGCGGGAGTATTTTATAGAAGTTGGCAAAAGTGAGGATTGCAGATGCTGGAAGCCAGAGTTTAGATCAGAGTGGTGCTGGAAAAGCACAGCAGGTCAGGCAGCATCAGAGGAGCAGGAAACTCGATGTTACGGGCAAAGCCATTCATAGAGAATAGAGGCAGGAAGTCTCCAGGGTGGAGATATAAATGGGACAGGTTGGGGCTGGGGAGCAGATAGCGAAGAGTACAATAGGTGAATGGGGGTGGGGATTGAGGTGGCAGGTCAGGTGGAAGGGAGGAGAGGATAGGTTGGAAGGGAGATTGGCAGTTAAGACAGGTCTTGAGGACAGTGCTGAGCTGGAAGGTTGGAACTGAGGTAAAGTGAAGGGAGGGGAAATAAGGAAAATGGTGAAGTCCACATTGATGCCCGGCGTTGATGTGTTCATGGGCAGAAGATGATGTGGTCTTCCCCAGGCGTCGGGTGGTGAGAGAGTGGCGGTGGAGGAGGCCAAAGACTTGCATGCCCTCGGCAGAGTGGGAGGGGGAGTTGAAATGTTGGGCCATGGGGCGGTGGGGTTGATTGGTTGATCTGCGAAGAGGCGTCCAGTCTCCCTAATGTAGAGGAGACTACATCGGGAGCAACGGATACAATAAATGTTATTGGTGGATGCGCAGTTGAAACATTGATGGATGTGGAAGTCTCTTTTAGGGCCTTGGATGGACGTGACGGAGGAGGTGTGGGCACAGGGTTTGCAATTCCTGCGCCGGCAGGGGAGGCTGACAGGACGGGGGGGGTGGGTTGTTGGGTGCGTGGTCTTGACTAGGTAATCACGGAGGGAAAGGTCTTTGCAGAAAGTGCTGGGGAGGGAAATATATCCCTGGTGGTGGGGTTCTTTAGGAGGTGGTGGACATATCAGCAGATGATATGGTTAATGCGAGGGTTGGTAGGGTGGAAAGTGAGGACCAAGGGAATTCTGTCCTTCTTATGGTTGGAGGGGTGGAATTTGAGTTTGGAGCTGCGGGATGTGGATGAGATGCATTGGAGGACATCTTCAACCACTTGAGAAGGGAAATTGCGATAACTAAAGAAGGAGGCCATCTGGTGTGTTCTGTGGTGGAACTGGTCCTCCTGGGAGCACATATGCCGGAAGCGGAAGAATTGGGAATACGGGATGACATTTCTTTGGTATAATCCAGGCCGCTGTTGGAGTCGGTGGGTTTTTAAAAATGTCAGTTTCATGTGGGTCGTCATTAATCGAATGGAGTGGTCCAGATAGGGGACGGAGGTGTCAGAGATGGTCCAGGTGAATTTAGGGTTCAGGTGGAAACTGTTGGTGAAGTTGATGAACTGCTCAACCTCTCGGGGGAGCATGAGGTGGCGCCGATGCAGTCATCAATGCAGTAGAGGAAGAGGTGGGGAGTGGTGCTGGTGTAACTACGGAAGATGGACTGTTCTACGTAGCCAACAAAGAGACAGGTATAGCTGGGGGCCATATGGATGCCAATGACTTCCCCTTTTGTCGAGAGGAAGTGGGAGGATTTGAAGGAGAAATATTTAAAGGTGAGGACCAGTTCAGCCAAACGAATGAGAGTGGCAGTGTAAGAGTAATGTTGAGGACGTCGGGAGAGGATGAAACGGAAGGCTTGAAGGCCCTCGTCATGGCGGAAGGAGGTGTAGAGGGATTGCATGTCCATGGTGAAGAACATGGGGCAGGAGAAACAGAAGGCTTGGAGGAGGTAGAGGGCGTGTGTGGTGTCTCAAACGTATAGAGGGAGTTCCTGGATGAGGGGGGATAGGACAGTATCGAGGTAGGTGGATATGAGTTTGGTGGGGCAGGAGCAGGCTGAGACAATGGGTCGGGTGGGGTGGTCAGGCTTGTGGATCTTGAGAAGGTGGTAGAATCGGGCAGTATGGGGTACCTGGACTATGAGGTTGCAAGCTGTGGGTGGGAGATCTCCTGAGGTGATGCGGTTCTGTATGGTCTGGGAGATGATGGTTTGGTGATGGGGGTAGGATAATGATCACGGGAGCGATAAGAGGAGGTGTCTTTGAATTGATGTCTGGCTTCAGTGGTGTGGAGGTCAGTGCATCAAACTACCACTGCACACCTTTTATCTTCTGGTTTGATAGTGAGTTTGGGATTGGAGCAGAGGGAATGCAGTGTTGCGTATTGTGAGGATGAGAGTTTGAATTGGGGGAGGGGGAAGACAGTTTGAGGTGGTTAATGTCTCGGCAGAGGTTGGAAATGAAGAGATTGATGGCGGGTAATAGGCCAGCGCGGGGCGTCCAGGTGGATGGAGTGTGTTGGAGGTGAGTGAAGGGGTCCTCAGAATGTGGGTCAGGGTCCTGATTGTAAAAGTAATCTCGTGAGGCGGAAGCATCAGTAGAAGTGTTCAATGTTACGATGCGTATTAAATTCATTGATGCGTGTACAGTGGGGGATAAAGGTAAGGCCTTTCCTGAGGACTGATCGTTTGTCCTCAGTGAGGGTAAGGTCTGGGGAGATGGTGAAAACTCGGCAGGGCTGAGAGCTAGAACCTGGTGTAGGTGTTGAGCTCGGAGTGGGGGCAGAGCCTGTAACTGGATTAGGTGTAGTGGTGGAGGGAGTGGGGATGGAGTCACTTCTGTTTTATAGAAGTGTCTAAAATCATGAGTAGCATGGCTCGGGTGAATGCACTGACTTTTTACCAGATATGGGGCATCGAGGGCTAAAGGTCATCAGTTAGAAGAGAAAGTATAACAATGAACCTGAGTGACCACTTTTTAAACAGAGGTGGTACGCACGTGGAAGTGGTTGAGGTGGATACATTATGAACATTTATTAGACATTTGTCAATATATGAATAGGAAAGCTTGAGAAGGATATGGGCCAAGTGCAGCGAAACCAGATGAGTGTGGAAGGACATTTGGGTCGGCATGAACCAGTTTGGGCCAAAGGACCTGGTTCTGTAGTGTAGGAAAATACGACCATGAGGTTCCTCCTCTGTGCTTAATATGGAAATACTTCAAGACTCGGAAACTTGGGGAAGTTAGTGGTGATATCTTGGGGACAGTCCATATCAGATTAAAGGAGGTGTTAGATCTATTAGAATGGATGAAAGTGGATAAATCTCCTGGTACTCATCAGATATATCGAAGAACCGTAAAAAAGTTAGAGAAGACATTGCGGGGACCCTGGCTGATATTTTACAACATCATTAGCCACAGTTTTAGAAGATTTGAGAGTTGTGATATTATGCCATTATTCATGGAAGGCTGCAAAGAAAAGCCTGGGATCGATAAACCAGTAGGCTTAGCATCTGCAATGGCTAAGCTACTTGAGAATATTTTGAAAGATAAGATATACGTGCATTTGGAAAGACGGGGTCTGATTAGAAGCAATCAGCATTGTTTTGTGCGTGGGATATCAAGCCTCATAAATTTGTTAGCGTTCTCTGAAGTGACCAGGATGGTTGACGAGGACATGGTGATAAACTGAGTCCATATGGATTTTAATATGGCCTTTGATAAGGTTCCACGTGGTAGGCTGCTCTGGAAGGCTAATTGGCACGGAATCCAGGAGCAACTGGCAAATTGGATACATAATTGTCTTGATGGTTGGAGGGAGAGTATAACAGTGGAAGGATGCCTGTGGGTATGGAAACCTGTGACGAGTGGATTGCTTCGGGGTCAGTGCTTGGCCCATTACTGACTGTTGTCTATGACAATGATTTGGATGAGCATGTGTAAGGCATGATTACTAAGTTTGCAGATGGCCCTAACATAAGCGGGACTATGGACAGTGAGGAGGGCTCTCAGAAATTGCAACTGGACGTTTGGTCGAAAAATGGCAAATGGAGTTTAATATAGCTAAATGTGAGCTCTCACATTTTAGAAATTCAAATCACTTCAAGAGTTTCATGGTGAATGGTAGGGCCTCAAAAATATAGTGTAACAGGATGACCCTGGAGGTCAGGTTTTCCGTTTTCTGCAAGTGGAGTTACAGGTAGACAGGGTAGTGAAAAAGGCAGGTTAGTCTTCAACAGTCAGGGCAATGCGTCGAAGAATCGGGAAGTTATGTTGCAGTTATACAGGACGTTGGTGAGGCCGCACTTAGAGTTTTGCGTTCAGTTTTGGTCACTTTGTTACAGGAAGGATGTTATTGTACTGGAAAGAGAACAGAAGAAATTTACGAGGAGGTTGCCTGAAATTAATGGTCTGCTCTATTGATAGACCGGTCAAGGTAGAACTTTTTTTTTCTTTGAAGCGTAGGAGACCTGGGATGTATCTTATAGAAGTTTACAAGATCATGAGAGGCATGGATGGGGTGAACGCAGTCAGACTTTTCCCCAGGGTTAGGGAATCGAATAATTGAGGACATCAGTTTAAGTTAGTATGGGATAGAATTAAAGGTAACATGAGGGTCATCTTCTGTACACAAAGGTTAGTACATAAATAGAATGAGCTGTCAGTGGAAGTGGTTCAGGTGGGTATATTAAAAACACTTCAAAGGCATGTCAAAAATACATGGATAAGAAGAAATTAGAATGAGTTTGGTCAAGTGCAGGGAAATGGGGTTAGCGTGGATAGATATTTAGTTTGAAAAAGACCAGTTTGTGTTGAAGGACGTGTCTCCGTGCTGTCGGAGTTTATAGCTCCTTACCCAGACTCTAAGTCATTTATTCTGAACTTTTCCTTGGTTCTACAACTCATAGCCAGGGATTCGTCCTTTCTGAAACTGCTTTCTTTAAAAAGATTGCAGTTTTCTTCTAAAGCCCTGCGAATCCAATGTCTTGAGCAAACCATTCCAAACATTCCCAGAGTCAGTCTGGTGAACGACATGTGCAATCCCCATTCGCAGAAATCCTTCCATTGCTTTTGGGACAAGACCTGCCGTCAATACCACAGGTATGGTCTCACCAGTGAAATATCCACCTGAACCAATCATCTTTGTTCCAGTACTCAATTCCTCTTGCAATCAAGGGAAAATAATTCTTAAATTCTGAACGGTCTACTATAGCTGCATGCTAGCTCTCAGGGCCACTCTGGTCATTTTAACCACGAGCACTTCCAAATTTTAGGTATGATCTCAGTTGAGATGTCACACTCTAACGTGAGAGCTAACTCTATAGATCATATGTTTGTCTTTTGTTTTTAGTTGTTTAAGATGGTCGTTATTCACTGAAACATAGTTATCCGAATTGCAAATTTTCTTTAAGTACACGAAATTCCTTACATAAATTAAGGAAGTTTAAAAAGCAAGGTATTTGAATATAGCGGAAATTAAAATGATATCAAATCACATCGTAAAACAAATTCCAAATGAAATCTTCGATACTATGCATCACAGATTCTCATATCCAAAGAAAGTACGCACATTTTTTAGGATCCTGCACTTACTTTATCATCGATTTCGTGGGCAATCAATTAAGTTACTTCTAAGGTTGTTGCTATAGTTGTCTCAGTTGAACGGTAAGCCACAAAACTCTCCCAGTTTTGAAGTCTCCATAAGGCATCACTTCTACGGAGATAACTGGTTTTCGAATTGCCCGAGAGGGCTTCTCATAGAGACTGAAGTTGCTTCTGGACTCAGCGGAATGCATCCTCTGAATGGAAATGAAAAGGAACCTCATTTTTGATGATTTTGAGGGGGTTGATATCAAAGTTAACCAATCTGGACAGTTAGATAGTAGATGAAACGAAAGATGACAAAATTTGTAAGCTCCGGAAAACTTCGAGTGCTTCATGCTACGAAATATAGGAATAGGGAGTATGTCAAACATGTGCAAGTACGAAAAGCTGGTGTGGAAGTGAAGACTTTAGATATTTGGATCATTGGATAGACTGGACCATTATAACCTGATCTGAAAAGTGGTCCATTAAACTTGAAGGGAGGTTTTCTGTGCCTGTTGGGGAGGTTTTAAAATAATTTGAAAGAAGGATGGGACAGGAGATGGAAGCAAGTTCCAACTAGATATGGAAGGTCTACTAGGACAGTACACCAAGCAAAGAAGGCATAATCAATTATGTGGGATGGTCCAGAAAACAAAATTTCATCGATTTTAATGCAACCAACTTGACTGGTAAATTGGCTGTTACTAGACGGCGCAGACCCTCGTACTCAGTTTAACACAGCAACACAGAAAATTCGATAGGCCAAGAACTAATTGAAGTAAAAATTAACAACTTTATTTCTTAAAATATGACAGATAATAATTAACTAACAACCATTTAAAACTCCTTCCTCGAAGCTACCTTTTATCTTCCCTTCTATTATACCAGTGTGACAAACTCCCAATTAAGATTTAAAAAACTAAACTTCTTACCTCAAAACCAGGGAGCTTCCTATCTTCTTCTTTCTTCCTCCTGGGAATTCTGCTTCTCAGGTTACTGACCGATAAAGATCTCTTCAAGAGAACTATTCTCTAGATAGTGTGCAGATGTTCAATTTTCCAACGGTTCAATTTTCTCCAGTCTTATACTCCCAAAGCATCAGATTGTCAAATTCGCTTTACAGATTGTCAATATAGCGAATTTAAATTGGATTGAGTTTGGTACTTTTCGGATATAAGTTAAAATGATTGTGCTAATTAGAATCTATTTTTGTCTTCAGACATCCAGCTGAATTCGAAATAGATTGCAATTTTTGTATTTTCGGGCTATAATTTAAACTGTTTGGCCTAATTCAAATCTGGTTTTATTTGTCTCCAGGCAACCAGCTACCCAAGTAATTACCCAGTAGCTGGACAAAATATTACATTGTATCTTATTGGGAACAGTTGCTGCTGCCATTGCTAGTTTTTAACTCTCGTAAAGATGCAGTACACCCACAACTTCATAACACCTCGCCATTAGGAAAAAAAATCGATCAAAGGATGGCTTTTTCCACTTTTTAAACACATTACAATAACATACACATAACTTTATGTTAAGTTCACCTTAACTTCTTCACATATAGGCGTGTGTGTGTGTTTGTGTGTGTATGTGTGTGTGTGTGTGTGTGTGTGTGTGTGTGTGTGTGTCTGTGTGTGTCTGTGTGTGTCTGTGTGTCTGTGTGTGTCTGTGTGTGTGTGTGTGTGTGTGTGTGTGTGTGTACATATATATAAAACATTATATAATTCCAAATCTCACCTAAACTCTATCATTCAAATCAATGTATCTGTCATTTCATTCTTACGACGCGCATTATGTGTGGTCTTTAACTTATTCATGACATACAGATGAAAATGTTGTAAGGCCAGTTCCAAACTCAATGTTTCCTTATCGATTGTGGAATATTTCCTCTGGTGGATGCTGATCTTCTGGGAAAAGTAACCAACTGGCAGTTCAAGTTGAGAGTCTTATGCTGGAAAACCACAGTAGGTCAGGTAGATCGGACGAGCAGAAAAATGGGCGATTCGGGCAAAAGTCCTTCATCAGGAATTCAACTGTAGAAGTACGGCTCTCACTCCTATGTGACGAGCATCGATGGTGACTTCAAAAAGATTTCGTAAAGTGTCGTGCAGCCAAAACTGGTTTGGTGGGTAATATTGATTCAAATTGATTGAGTGCCTCCTGGCCTTGTTCTGTCTGCCCAAGCTTTTTGTTCTTCTTCAGCAAATCGTTTAACGGTGCAACTACACTGTCGAAGTTTATAACAAACTTCCAAAAGAATTCATTGAGTCCTAAGAATTGAAACACCACTTTCTTCGACGTTGTTTGTCTTTGGTTTTGCATTCCATGGGGTTAAACTTCAATAGAACTTCAGGTTTATTTAAGTTTACCACCAGTTTTGTTTCTGTTAGTCATGCAAATTGCTCTGCAAACGGTACTAAGTGATCTTTTAGGGAGTTACTAAAAATCACTGCATCGTTCAAATAGACTGCACAGTTTGTTAACCCAGCTACAACTCTGATCATGAGTCTTTGAAATTTGGCGGGTGTGTTCTTCATTCCAAAGGGCCTCACTCTTACCTGATATAGCCCATTTGATGTTACAAACACAGAAATTTATTTCGCCGTCTCTGATAAGGTACCTTCCTGCAACCAAGCAATAAGGTGAATTTGGTCATGTAATTGCCTTTTTGACTGTCTCGATACAATCCCCCAATCTCGGGAGTGAATATTGTTTTTTTTTAATGACACTGACATTCTGATAATCCGCGCATAATCGTTGAGTCCTGTCAGGTTTGGGAACCAAGACAATCACTGAACTACAATCGGTTTGGCTTGGTTCAATGAAGCCCGCGTCGAGCATGGCCTACACTTCCATCTGGACCTGTCTGGCTTTGAAAGGATTAAGCCAATAGGAGTAGTGTCTTATCGGAGCAGTATTCCCTACTTCTACTTCAAGTCCACCCCACCTGAATCTTACATATGTCCTTATACTGCAGTAACTTATCGTTCTGCGTTCTATGCTCCTGAGACAGCTTACTAACGTATCCCACTCCTCACGGATTTCTTCATTTTTAAATCTATTTTAAGGAACATAAAAATCCACATCATCTGGATTTGATTCCTTACTCTGCAGGGCATCAACTGACACCTGTTTCTCCCGTTCTTGCTCTCTAGAGTAATACGGTTTCAACATGTACCTGATACCTTTTCTTTCTTTTTGGCATCTTTACTGGATAGTTCACCTGACTCAACTTTTTCACAATTTGATGGGGACTATTAAACCTAGCTTTGAAGGAACCTCCTGTCACTGGTAATAGTACTAACATGCCATCCCCACGTAAACATCTGAGTCTCAGAGGTTTTATCTGCCACCTGCTTCATTCTATACTGTGCCATCTTTAAGTGTTGTTCAGCTAACTTATCTACTGTATTTAATCTCTCCCCATTCTCTGATACATAATCTAAATGCGAGATCTCCGCCTTTGGTCCTGTCAATCTCTCTAACTAATTTCAATGGGCCTCTCACTTCATGACGAAATATTAACGCGAAGAAAGTGAACTGTGCAGATTCGTTTCGGGCATCTCTAATTGGCAAAAAGTAGGAATGGTATGCGTTTACCACAATGATTTGTGTAATCTTGACAGTATGTTCTCAACACGATCTTCAATGTCTGGCCCTCCCTTTCTATAGCTCCCTGGGATTTAGGATGATATACACTGGATTTCAAATGCTGTATAACTAAGCTATGCATAACCTTCTTGCACAGCCCAGCCCTGTCTAGGCTACGCACTCTCCTGCAGCTCCTCAGGTCTTCTTGGATTCTCCTTTACTACCTTTACTAATATCACTGGTTTAGCTTCTTTTACCACATCTTTTCCCATAGTGCCTTTTTTTAACGACCAGCACTGTGACGTGTCCCACTTTACCACAGTGGAGCCTGATGCCATTCAACTCCTTTCCACCCTCTTGTGTTCCTCTTTGATCCCGTGGTAAATACTTCCCAGTGCTCTCTGCTCTTGGTTTCGTAGAGTAGGGTCTCCCCTTCTCCCAACTTCTATCCCTCACAGGACGAAATTCTGGCCAGAAGGTTGTCTTATTCACCAACATGTACTCATCTGATAATTCTGCTACCCTTCTCACTTTCTGAACTTTTTGTTCCTCTACCTGAATTCTTACCGTCACTGGAAGTGTAATCTAAAATCATCAAGCAGAATAATCTCTCTTAGCGCCTCACAGGTCTTATCTATTTCCAAAGCATGACCCCATCGATTAAAATGACGAGAGTTAATTGTTTTGAACTCAATATATGTCTGATCTGGTAACTTATTTGTGTTTCTGAATGCTGCCCATATGATACCAATTCACAAGCACTTAAAATAACCTGTTTAACCAGTTCATATTCTCTTGGCAATTCATTTGATATTATAGCAAATACCTCACGAGCTCTGGACTAGTGGTGCTGGAAGAGCACAGCAGTTCAGGCAGCATCCAAGGAGCAGCGAAACGTCGATTTCACTGCTCCTTGGATGTTGCCTGAACTGCTGTGCTCTTCCAGCACCACTAATCCAGAATTTGGTTTCCAGCATCTGCAGTTATTGTTTTTACCTTACTAGCTCTGCCGAGAAATTTAGTCTGAACTAGCATTACCCATCAATTCTCAGACCACTCCATCTGCCAAACAATTTTGCGAATGAAATAACGAATGCTTAAACATCTTTCTCATTCAAATGCGGCAGAGTTTTGACATATTTATATATACCATCACTCTCTCTTTTAATCTCCATCCTGTTCACTTGACTTCGCTGACTGAGTCGAAATTTCTCAATTTCAAATTCTCTAACACCGTGTCATAAGATTTTGAGTGCTCGTCGCCAGGATCTGAACTATTTTAGAAAGATTTAAATAGATTCAGAGTTATGAGAAATCACAGCAGATTTAAACACTTGCAAATTAATGTCCGATATTTTAAATAAAACTTAGGTGAGAAAATTTGTTTAATGTCGGCTCAGCTAAGAACCTTTTTCTCTCTTTTTGTCCTCTCTCTTTCTTTCTCTCTTCCTTTCTTCTCTCACTCTTTGCTCAGCCAAGAACCTTCTCTCTCTCTCTGTTTCCTCTCTCTCCCTCTCTTCTCTCTCTCTTTGTCTTTCGCTTTTTTTTCTCTTCCTTCATTCTTTCTTTCCCTTTTTCTCTACCTTTGGCTTTCCTTTCTCTCTCTGTTTACATTATAACTCAATTTTCCTTAACGGTAATTTAAGTTTTCCTACCTCTATTGCATGCGTCTGTTTCTCTTACATCGCTATTTGTTTGATTAATTCCCTGAATTCAGTTTTACTTTTCTCCTGAATTAAACTTAAATCTAACTTAATTGTTAATTCTAAAATTATGGCCATTTTCTTTCCTTCTGAACGTTTTTGATAAAATTGAGAATCATCATGAAATCCCAAATGACAATTTTAAGTGCCATTTCTCTAACTACTAACTTAATCGCCACAAATCACCGATACTAAACAAATTGTCTCACCTACATCGTGTTTTAAGATCTCGGACACTAACCTGCAAATATTTAAATCTGCCGGGATTTTTCGTATCTACAAATCTATTTAAATGTTTTTAAAGCAATTCATATCCCAGCGACAAGCACCCAAACTGTTATGACACGGGGTATACACTGCTCAATTTAAATCAACAACGCAGAAAAGATTTATCCAGTGAATAAATTCGATAGGCCAAGTACTAATTAAATTAAAAATTAACATTTTTATTTCATAAAATATAAGAAAGAATAATTAACTAACAACTATTTCAAACTCCTTCCTCTAACCTACCGTTTACCTTCCCTTCTATAAGACTAGTCCAATAAAACTTCCAGTTAAGATTTTTAAAATAAATCTCCTTATCTCAAAACTAGGTCTTCTCTGTAGTTCTGTCTACTTTTCTATTATTTGGGATTTTACTTCACATGTTACTGATCGATAAAGGTACCTTTAAGAGAAATATTCTCTCGGCAGTGTGCAGATGTTGTTCACTTGCAGTACTCCTCCAAACTGATCAAATTTCCCTGGTGTTACCACTCCAGAGAATCGGATTGTGACAATAGCTTTTCAGATGGTCAATATAGTAATTTCAAACTGGATTGAGTTTGGTATTTTTTCAGACATAATTTAAACTGATTGTGCTAATTCGAATATGTTTTGTCTTCAGTCATCCAGCTACCCGAGCGACCCCAAATAGCTGTTCCATGTGTTACATTGTATCTTATTGAGAACACTTGCTGCTGTCACTGCTAGCTTTTAACTCTCTTAAGATCTTCGTAACAGCTGCACTTCGAGACTATGATGCAACACACTCACACATATTGTTTGAAGGAAAGGCAGGACTGAAAGCTCAACTTTACAGGATATTGAAATTTCAGGCATGATAGGGATTGGGATGCAAGAGAGCCGCATTGTTGGGAAAAGGAACCATCTCTGAAGTAATGAAGGAGGATGTCCGAATAGTCTTGAAATTACGTCAGCTGTGTGGAGCTTAGAAATGAAACAATAGTGATCGCTTTGCTAGGATTACATTACATGCATCAGGACACTGACAGGAAGATCGGGAATTGATATAGAGGCAAATCATAAAAAGATGACAGAAATCATAACATTGCTAGCGGAGATTTAAACTTTGCTAATATTAACTGGGATCACCTCGACGTGAAATAACTAAGCAGAGTTGATTTCTTAAAATGCATCCAGGAGAGTTTGTTGTAGCAGTACCAGACAGTCCCGGTAAATGGGTGGTGCGAGACCTAGTCCAAGGGGACGGAATCCTGCCGAGTAGTTGAAGTGTTCGTGGGTGACAATTTTGGTGACAGAGACCATTACCTTTAAGTTTCAAGATCTTTGTGGAAGGATTAAACAGAGTGCAGAAAATAAATGCCTAAATTCGAGGAATGCCAATTTAAATATAATCAACAAACATAGACTGGGAAAAGCTATTTGCAGGTAAGTATACATTTGGAAAGTGGGAGTCTTTTACAAGCAACCTGGTGAGACTTCAGTGCCAGTGTCCTCCACAAGAGTGAAGGACAGGGCAGAAGTTAAGGAAACTTTGAAGTCAACAGATGTCGAGTGATTGAAGAAGAAGAACAGAAATGTAATGTTGGGTACAACGCATTCAAACAGGGGAGGCATTATAAAATTGTACAGGGAGAGGAAGGTTTCTTAATGTAATAGTACTTAGGAAGTTGTGAGGATGCTGTCACTCTGAAAAGCTCATTTTGTCGCAGTTTTTTTCTGCAATGTGCTTGGAAAGGCAGAAGTTCCGTAATGGTTGAGAAGCAAACTTAAGTCTGTTATTTTAAAACAGTTTATTAATGGAAATGATTATGGACAGTTCTCCCCGTTGGGGTTCTATTTTTTTTCAGATGTTGCAGTCACAAGATGTGTGAGCACTAAAAAGGTTGCAAACTTCAGTAAAGGATTCCTAATTGACTTTCTCTGAAATCTCTCAGAATGTTACTCTCTGCTGCCTGTAAGAATCTGTGTTTGCATTTAACTTTTTGACAATGGATGTACTTTTTGGGATGTTACTATTTTGGAATAGTTCATTAGTTAATTTGTTGAATCGGGTCGGTTAAGGTTCTTATGGACAAGGTGTCATATATATTTTAAGAAGGTAGCTCAGATTCTAACTTTTTTTAGAAAAGGCAGAATTAGAGTGGATATTCCAGGAGTGATGCAGATTGTCAAACCACTCGGTTTCAAGCGAAACAGAATATATTTATACACTACAGTTGAGACACAATCAAAATAAAACCAAATTTCGACTAATTTAAATATTTCTAAACCAACCCCCTTGATATTGCAAGTTAACAAAACTGTTCTTCCATCTGTGTCTTCTCAGCCAAGCTCTGCATACTGTCAATGTCTTGTTGGATCCAGCATCACCCCTTGACACTAGCTACAACAGCAACAACCTTTGTGTCTTCGGTAAACTTACTAACACATTCTTCCACTTATTCAACCAAGTCATTTCTAAAATGAAAAAGAAACAGACGCCCAAGACCAGATCCCTGAGGGACACCACTGAACATGACCACCAGGCGGAATACTTTCCATACACTGCCATATTTTCTTTATGCCAGCCATTTCTGTACCAGAAAGCCATAATCCCCTGTATCCCATACCTCCGGACGTTCTAAATGAGCATACCATGAGGAACCTTATCAAATAACTCACTGAAATCCACATACACCACACCCACTGCTTAACCTCCATCAATATATCTCATCATATGTTCATAGACCGCAATAAGGCTCGTGAGGCATGACCTACCCCTCACAAAGCCATGCTAACTATCTTCAAACAAGCAATATATTTCGAAATAGTCAGAATCCTTACCACAGACGTAAGACTGACTGGTCTGAAATTCCCAATAAAGGAACAACCTTCCCCCCACCACCCCCCCCCCCCCCAATAATCTGGTACTACTTCTGATGCGAGTGAGGATGCAAAGGTCAACTCCAGAAGAACAGCAATCTCATTCCTCCCTTCCTGTAGTAACCCTGGATATATATGGGGACCTATTTATCTTGATGCTTTCCAAACCTCCAGCTTATCCATTTTCTTAATATCAATCTGTTGAAGCGTATTATCCTGGACCACGGCGTGCTCACTATCAACAAGCTTACTTTCTCAAGTAAGTACTGAACCAAAATACACATTTGGGGAACACCAACTTTTCAGACTCCAGGCACAAGTACCCTTCACTGCCCCGATCGACCATTCTGATCATTCTGATCATTCTCTTAATCCTCTCCAAAATATACCAAGGATTTTTCCTGCCCATTCTAGCGCTTCTCAACCCATTTTGGGTTATTTTCTAGATACCCTGTACTCCTCTCAAGATGTGCCAGAGCATTCTTTCCTCAACCTGAAGTCAGCTTCCTTCTTCCTCTTGATGAGAAGCTCCTCTTCTGTTGTCATGCAAGATTCCTTCACCTTACAATTCCTTGCAGTCACAGGTGGACAAAGTTATTCAATACTCTCAAAAAGGGGTCCTTAAGCAGCCTCCACATTTCTGTTGTGCAATTCTTATCGAGAAATTGTTCCTAATTTTCTTCCATGCTCCTGCCTAACAGTAGTATAATTTCCCCTCCCGAATTAAATATCTTCCAATACTGCTTGTTCCTGGCGCTCTGCATGGTTGTGAGAAAGGCGAGATAGTTTTGATCACTGCTACCAAAACGTTCGCCCATAAAGAGATGTGAGACATTGCCTGGGTCGTTCAAGGCAACAAATCCAATATGGCTTCCACCTGAGTCGACCTATTGACATATTGAATCACGAATCCTTCCACGACCCATCAGACAAAAGCGGCTCCACGCAGACCATCTGCAATAAGGAGATTCCAATCAATATTGTGGAAGCTGAATTCAACCATAGCAACACCTGCACCTTTCCAAGATCTGCTACCCAAACCTTTCTTCCATCTTTGCTTAAAAATGTGTTGCTGGAAAAGCGCAGCAGGTCAGGCAGCATCAAAGGAACAGAAGATTCGACGTTTCCAGGATAATCCCTTTCTTCCATCTTTGTGCTGCTACTGCATCGTCTACAGAAAACACACAATAAAGTGACTGTTCCTTTGTTGTCACTGACTTCCACTCATATTTACTCAGTCAGCAACCACTCTTCAACAACCTGCTTATCTGCAGTTGTGATCACGCTCTAATTAACAAAGCTACTCCCCTCCTATTTTACCCCCTTCCCTGTTCTTTTTGAAAGATCTAAACCCTGGAACATCCATCAAACATTCCTGTCCCATATCTTGAAGAAACTCCGCATTGCGCAAGAGAAGCTAGGAGAAGTCTTGTTTCTGCAGACAAATCCCTGTAACCTCATAAAATGTAGCCCAGGTTTTGTGAGAGGCGAGGGAGGAAGCAGCGATGCTCTTTCCAGAAAAAAATGTGTTATCAACAATCACGGGGACGGTCCCGAAGATTAGAGGGTGACTAATGTTATCCCATTTTTTTTAGAAAGTCTAAAGGCAAATGCGTAGAATCTACAGATCAGCGAACTAAACGGCTATCATTAAGACGTTGTTAGAGGGGATTCGGAGAGGTTGGACTCATTGGCATTCAAAAAGCAAGGACTCATTTGGCATAATCAGCATGGTTACGCGCTTTGGTTATCATATCTCACGAATTTGATCGAACTTTTGAACGGGTGATCAAGAAAGTAGATTACAGTAATGTGGTAGACGTTTCTGACATGGAAATTAGCAAGGTCTTTGACTGGGTATCAGGTGGTGGGGTGTTGTGTAATGTTAGATCTCACGAGATCCAGGGAGAGATAGCCAAATCGAAACAAAATTGATTGGACAGTTGAAGACAGAGGGTGGTGGTTCATGGTTGTTTTACGGACTGGAGGTCTACAACAAACGGCCTGAGGCAGGGTTCGGTGCTGGGTCCATTGTTATTCATCATTTACACAAATGATTTGGATGAGAAAGTAGGAGATATTGGTTGTTAAGTTTTCAGATGAAACCAAGGATGATGGTAGAGTGCATAGTTAACAGCTTATCCGAGAATGCAGTGACGTCTTGATCAATTGGGCGCAGGAATGACAGATGGAGTTAATTTAGATAAATACACGCTGCTGCATCTTGGTGGTTCAAATCAGGGCAGGTTTCCAAAGTGAATGGTAAGCTTCTGTGGAGTGTTACACGACAAAATGATCAAGGGGTACAGGATCACAGCTCATTCGAAGTAGAATAGCATCTTTCCCCAAAACGTCGATCCTCCTGCTCCTCGGATGTTGCCTGACCTGCTGTGCTTACCCAAAACCGCACTATCCACCTTCATCTCCAGCACTCCTCTCTTTCTCATGGTAACCAAGGCTTTCAGCATGGTTGCTTTAATCATTCAGAACATTATGTATTGAAGTTTCGATGTCTCATTGCAGATGGATGAGACATTAGTGAGACCATATGTGGGGACAGCATGCACTTCTTGTCGCCCTGCTATTATCAAACTCGAGAGATTGAAGGAAAACAAATGCTGGGATGTACCAAGACTGGAAGATTTTAAGTATAAGGAATGATTGCATTGCCTGTGGCATTTTTCCTTGGAGAGTAGGAAAATGAAGGATGACCGTACAGAAGTCTGTAAAATCATGACAAGCATAGATGAGGTTGGCAGCCAACATCTTTTCCCAACGGAAGGGCATTCAAAAATAGAAGGCATAGTTTATGGTGAGAGGGGCAGATGCGAAAGTCAACAGTTGGGCACTTATTTTTCTGGACCTGTCGAAGAGAGGTAGTGCTGGAAACAAATACCGCTTCATCATTTATAAACATTTATATAGCTTTGTAGAATGGGCAGATATTAACAAAATACAGACAAATGGACATGATCAGGAGATGCCGGTGTTGGACTGGGATGTACAAAGTTAAAAATCACACAACACCAGGTTATAGTCCAACAGGTTTAATTGGAAGCACACTAGCTTTCGGAGCGACGTTCCTTCATCAGGTGATTGTGGAGGGCTCGATCGCAACACAGAATTTATAGCAAAAATTTACAGTGTGATGTAACTGAAATTATACATGGAAAAATTGATTGTCTGTTAAGCCTTTCATCTGTTAGAATACAGTGATAGTTTCACTTCTTTCATGTGTAAATCACAAAACCCTTTTTTTTAAAGTTTCATTCTCAGGTTAGCAGGTAACAATGGTGATAGCTAGACAATATGTTGAAGGTGTTGGCCCCCTAAAATTCTCTGTCTATGACCTGATGTTTAGATTGATTCTAATCTAAAAAGTGAGATAACGGAGTTTAACATAAACTTATGCAGTTTTTGTGCTCAGAGTTCTACATGAATGTGTGCAGTTTTTGAGCAAAGTGCAATGTAACTCTGCAAGTACAAATTCACCCCACAAAATATATGTGTGCATGTGGGTCTTTGTCTGTGTGTGTGTGTGTGTGTGTCTGTCTGGGGTGGGGGTTATGAGTGTGAGAAAGTGTGTGTGTGTATAGCGAGTGCTGAGTGTCTTAAGTCTGTGAGGGGGTGCATGTGTGGGAGTGTGTGTGTCTATAAGGGTGTGTGTGGGTGTCTGTGTACTCATCTATGTGTAGCTGTGTCCGTGTGTATGTGAGAGTGTGTGTGTGTAGTGCAATGGTGATCACCTATAATGTGACATGAACCCAAGGTCCCGGTTGAGGCCCTCCCTATGGGTAGCGAACTTAGCTATCAGCCTCTGCTCGGCCACTTTCCTCTGCTGCCTGTCCCGAAGTCCACCTTGGAGGATGGTCACCCGAAGGTTCGAGGCTGAATGTCCTGGACCACTGAAGTGTTCCCCAACAGGGAGGGAACCCTCCTGTCTGTTTATTGTTGTGCGGTGACAAATGCAGACAAATGGAAGTAGATTAATTATGAAAACGAGGCAGCATGCGCAATTTGGATCATAGGACCTGTTTTCTCACAGTAGATCGCTATGACTCGACGAGTCTATATTTAAATGTGAATGCAGGGGAATCGTTAGCAAGTTTGTAGCTGACACCAAAATTGATAGCCTGGTTGATAATGAAGGACGTTATCTCTTTGGTACATTGTTCAGATGACCCGATAAGGTGCAAAATGGCAGATGGAGTTTAATTTAGATAAGTGTGAGGTATTGAGTGTTGCCAAAGCAAATCAGAACAGGACTTATGCATTTAATCGTATGGTCCTGCGTTGTGTTACTGAGCAGAGACCTTGGGGTATAGGTTGATAATTACTTGAATATTGCATAACAGGTAGACAAGGTATGGAAGAAGGTATCGCTGTGCTTTTGGAATATTGCATTTAGTTTCGTCTTCCTGCTATCAGAAAGCTGGTGTTAAAATTGAAAGTGTGCAGAGATGAATTACAAGCATGTTGCCAGGATTGAAGAATTTGAGCTGTACAGGCAAACTGGATTGGCTGAGTCTATTTTTCCTGGACCATCGGTGGCTGAGCGTTGACCTAAAAGAAGTCTAAAAATCATTAAGAGCATGCATAGCGTGAATAACGAAAGATTCACCATATCCCAAAGCCCCCGACAACCCGCCCCCGCCCAGGGTAACAGAATCGAAATCTAGACGCAATAACTTTAAGATGAGATGGAAAAGATTTCGAAGGAAACATAAGGGCAGGTTTGTCACGAAGATTGTGTAGGCAGCAGTGGAAACACTTACAATTACAACATTTAAAAGTCATCTGAAGATATATATATATTATGAATTGGAAGGATTTGGGGGGATTTGCAAGTGTGGTGATATTAATTTAGGATACCTGGTCAGCATAGACGGATTCGTCCAAACCCAGCCCCAATTCCACACTGTTGCACAGTCAGATCCGACGCACCGTGAAACAGTCCTGTTCTGTTCAGTTGAAACAAGAGTGAAGTGGAGAGCACAGAGCGAGGCTTAACTCCAGAACCTCAAATAAATTGTTTGGATTATCTGACCTAAGTTTTACTGAACGGTCAATATTCGCACGCTTCCACACTGAGTATTTTGGCTAGCATCTGCCGAAGTCCAGTGATTAATAAACCAGGTAAAATTTTAGAGTTCAGACACTGATGCAAGTCCACAACGACCCCCGAAGATAAACCCACTCTGACTAATGCAACTAACATTACGAATAGTCTACAATGGCCAATTCATCTGACCTGCACATCTTTGGACCATGGGAGGAAACTGAAGGACCCAGAGGAACCCACGCAGGCACGGGGAGAATTAGCAAACTCCACACAGACAGTCACCAAAGGCTGGAATCAAACCGGGGTCTTTGGCACTTTTAGGCAGCAGTGCTAACCACTGAATGACTGTGCCGCCCAAACCTGAACATAGAGTACAGCATGGAAACAGACCCCTCCGTCCAACCCGTCCATGCCGACCACATATCCCAACCAAATCGTGTCCCACCTGCCTGCACCCGGCCCATATCCCTCCAAACCTTTCCTATTCATATACCCATCCAAATGCCTCTTAAATGTTGCAATTGTACCAGCTTTCACCACATCCTCTGGTAGCTCATTCCAAACAAGTACCACCCTCTGCGTGAAAAAGTTGCCCCTTAGGTCTCTTTTATATCTTTCCGCTCTCACCCTAAACCTATGCCCTCTAGTTCTGGACTCCCCGACCCCAGGGAAGAGACTTTGTCTATTTATCCTATCCATGCCACTCATAATTTTGTAAACCTCTATAAGGTAACCCCTCAGCCCCCGACGCTCCATGGAAAGCAGCCCCAGACTGTTCAGCCTCTCCCTATAGCTCAACATAAAAGCTACTGCGTAATTATTCAGGAAATTTAACATTCATAATTACCAATACTCGATAATTGAGAAGGAGAATTTGAGCTTGTTGTTGGTATTACTATATTTAATATTTGTTATTGCCAGTAATGTATCCGAGACGGTCATATATATATATATATATATATATATATATAAGAGTAGATTCCCTACAGTGTGAAACCAGGCCCTTCGTCCGAACAATTACACACTGAGCCTCCGAGGCCCATTTTCCTCTGACTAATGCACCTAACACTATGGGGAATTTAATATGGCCAATTCACCTGACCTGCACATCTTTGGACTGGGGGAGGAAACCCACGCAGACACGGGGAGAATGTGCAAACTCCACACAGAAAGTCGCCTGAGGCTAGAATTGAACCCGTGTCCCTGGAGCTGTAAGGCTGTAGTGCCGACCACTGAGCCACCGTGCCATCCAAAATTGGACATATAACATAGAACAGTACAGCACAGCACAGGGCGTTCAGCCATCGATGTTTTTCTGACCTTTTATCCTCCTCTAAGAACAAACTAACCTACATACTTGCAATTTATATCGCCTATGTCTATCTAAGAGTCTCTTAAATGCTCCGAACGTATCTGACTCTACTAAAACTTCTGGCCTTGCATTCTGCACATGAACCACTGTCTGAGATAAGCCCCAACCTCTGACATCTTTCACAACTTTCTACACTACTGACAACTTCACCAATCTTTGTATTGTCTGTAAACGTAACAGCCCAGCCATCTACATTTTACTTCTAAGGCATTGATATGTATCACAAGCAGCTGTGGTCAAAGAACACTACAATTTACAGACCTCCAGCCAGCGAACACATCCTTCCACCACGTCCCTCTGCCTTCTCGAGGCAAGTTAATCTTGAATTCACATGGCCAGGCTACCCAAGTGTCCTAATACTCTGGATGATCCTAAAATGAGAAACCTTGTTGAAAGCCTTACTAAAAGCCATGTTGACAATTTCCCCCCTCATCAATCACCTTTGTCACCTTCTCAAAAAGAACAATCAAATTAGTAAGACATGTCTTAAACAAAGCCATGCTGACTGTCTCTAATTCAGTTTTGCTTTTCCAAATGCACATAAATCCTTTTCCTAAGCATTCTCTACAATAGCTTCCCAAAACACTAATATGAGAATAACTGGTCTCCCTATTTCTGGAATTATCCTTTTTTCTTTTCTTGAAGAGTGGAACAGCTTTATCCGCTTGGCAGTCGCCCAAGACTTCGCCAGTGGCTAGCGAGAATAAACTTAACTTAACCAAGTTGTTAGCGATCTCCTCAATTGCCTCTCCAATGATCTGCGTTTGATACCATTGTGCCCTCGGGACTAATCCATCTGAATATTTTTGTATGATACTAACCCTACTTCTGTCTTCGTCCCAGAATATCTTGGCATATTAGGATACTCCATACAAATCTCACTATAGTCTGCATCCTTTGCTTGGTACAAAGTATTTAATTCGAATCTCTGCCACATTCTCTACCTTCAAACACACGCACCCTCCTTTATCCTTGACATTTTTCCCAGTGATCGTGTTACTTTAATTTTGCATATAGAATGTCTTGCTATTCTTTTGTCAAGGTCGTTTCATGGCTCGTTCTTACTCTGCTAATTCCTAGCTAGAGTTCATCCCTGCTTTCTTTATTTTCCTGACATTTTAGCTTCCTAATCTTACTTAAGCTTCTTTTCCGTGTTGACTAAATTCACAACTACCCTCCTTATTCAAGGGTCCCTTAACTGTCCAAACCTTTCTTTCCACTTTGCTGGAAAGTTCTGCTCCTGAACTCTGATAAGAAGGACTTTGAACAACTCTCCCATGTCCAATGTGATGTTGCTCAGTAACAGCTCCTCCCAATTAACACTCACTTGCTTCTGCCTAATTCTGACATAATTTACCCTCCGCCAATTTTGGACCATACAGCAAGGTCTTGAATTATCCTTCTTCATAACTATCTTAAAACCTGAGGAGTTGTGATCACAGCTTCCAAAATATTCTTTCCACCTGAAAGGTCAACACCCAGAGGTATTAGCCAACAAAAAGTCCAGTATGGTGAATCTTCTCATTAGACTGTGCACATGCTGTTTTCGGAGAAACGTTTGTGTGTACATGGATGCTCGCAGAGAATACCAGTCAAAATTGGGGAAGTTAAAGTTTTACACTGTGACAACCTTCCCAATATTGCATCTTTCCATAATCTAACTATAAATCTGTTCAAGGAAGTCTCTGTGGCTATTGAGGGACTTCTAGTATAATGTTATCAGACTGATTGCACCCATTCTATTACTGAGATCTTCCCACATTATCTCAGTGGTTGACCCCTCTCACATACCCACTCGATGTGCACAAGCAACATGCTCCCTGATTAATAATGTAACACCTCCACCTCTTTGAACTTCCTACCTATGTTGTTTACAACAACGAATCCTGGAATATTGAGCAGCTAGTCTTATTAGCATTTGAAATATATTGCCTTTGAGAGTGGTCATTTCACATTCTAAAAGAGATTTGAAACGAGAGCTGAATGCATGTTTGAACGTGATGAATCTTGAGGGCCACAGTTAGGGATGTGGATGAACTGGGCCATTCCATTTGAAGCCAATACAGACTCGGTTTTTCATTCAGTTTTCTCCTGTATTGCAAAATCCTTTATTCTATGAATTGTCGCAACTTTCCTGCCTTGCCTTGCCGTTTCCCACTTTGTATCCTCAGCCAAGGATTGCAGGCTCATTTTGCTACTGTCTTCCTCAGGACAAACATAAAGCCAAGAAGCTGGTCACAGTTTTCAGCAAACCTCAGTCGAGTGAAGGGATATATATCCTACAGTCGGGGTTACCTGACAAGATAAATCAAGGTTAACCACTGATATAAGTCCAGGCCTGCTCAAGACATCCAAAGCGAGGATGATCTCCGCTAAGGAGTGAGGAGCAGAATGCCACCCAGCATACGACATGGCCGAACAATTTCTTCCCGATTGTGGGTTTATTTTCTCCTGGAACTGGAGAACGATGACTTTTGCACATGATTTAAAAAATGAAAGATGCACCTCTTACATTTGTCGTAGGTGCATAGTTTTCACATATGGTTGTATGATCCATACAGATGACATATGAAGTAAGTGGATTGGTGGGGTTGATGCTTCCTGCATTGTCAGCGTGTAGTCCCTGCATCTTCGAGGCCAGTGGGTATTGTAGAAAATATAGAGTGAATGTAAGATATTGGAAGGTTGGTGCTTATGTTCTTGAAGTAGCAATTATCATTGGTCCTTTTTATACAGAACTGGACATATCTCCAGGCATCTGAGACTGCTTTGAAAAAGGTGTCACATGGAACCATGGTGTGCTGCGGTGTCCTCTATTGCTGGCCTTAACGAGAAATCCGACCTCTGCACCACTCTGAAACAACAACTCCAGGATCATGGTCACGCAGTAGGCTGCTGAATTCCTCAGTCTGCGATGTCCGTGGTAGATACGAGGAACATGGCAACCCCAGAATGTCAATTCCTATCCAATGATCAACTTTTATCTCTTGCACTAGTGCAATGGATGCTGGTGAATGCTCGAATACCTGGTGAGACGTTTTGGAAAACGTACTTGAGAAGATGAGTTGGAAAAGTGATTAGTTTTTGGGAGCTTGAAATTGCAATTCGAGACGCGAGTTTCAGAAAATAGAGTGAGAATCATCTCATGCTGGTGCATGGCAAGAATTGCTACCAAACTGAATACAACCGTGCTTATTCAAAAAAACCCGGCACTTTCCGCCTTAAGGATCTATTAATTGTAGTGTTACATCATTTCTATTCATTTGGCAGGCCACATGGTTAAATAGGCCTCATGGGGAATCATGATCTGAAATGCTGCTTTGGTTTGAGTTGTGATATCAAATTATAATATTGGCGAACTTCCATTTGGTAGATGGTTGTATCTTTAGTTGTTGAATAACCATGGTTTGAGGTATCAGTTTGACATCAGTTCTGTTTTCATAGTGGGTATATTTATTGAAGATACGTTTAACTGAATTTGAGCGTTTGTGTCAGTTACTCGTCCAGGTAAAAACAATGACTGCAGATGCTGCAAACCAGAATTTAGATTAGAGTGGTGCTGGAAAAGCACAGCAGTTCAGGCAGCATCCGAGGAGCAGTACAATCGACGTTTCGGGCAAAAGCCCTTCATCAGGAATAAAGGCAGACAGCCTGAAGGATGGAGAGATAAGTGAGAGGAGGGTGGGGGTGGGGCGAAAGTAGCACAGTGTGCAATAGGTGAGTGGGGGAGGGGTTGAAGGTGTTATTGTTGGGGGGAGTGAATGGGTGGGAAAGAAGATTGGCAGCGAAGACAAGTCATGGGGACAGTGCTGAACTGGAAGTTAAAAACTGGGATGAGTTGTGGGAAGGGGAAATGAGGAAACTGTTGAAGTCCACATTGATGCCCTGGAGTTGAAGTGTTCTGAGGTGGAAGATGAGGCGTTCTTCCTCCAGGCGTCTGGTGTTGAGGGAGGGGCGCTGAAGGAGGCCCAGGACCTCCATGTCCTCAGCAGAATGGGCGGGGGAGTTGAAATGTTGGGCCACAGGGCAGTGTGGTTGATTGGCGCGGGTGTCCCAGAGATGTTCCCTAAAGCGCTCTGCTTGGAGGCGTCCAGTTTTCCCAGTGTAGAGGAGACCACATTGGGAGCAACGGACACAATAAATGATATCGGTGGATGTGAAGGTAAAACTTTGATGGAAGTGGAAGGCTCCTTCAGGGCCTTGGATTGAGGTGAGAGAGGAGATGTGGGCGCAAGCTTTGCAATTCCTGCGGTGGTAGGGGAATGTGCCAGGATGGGAAGGTGGGTTGTGGGGGGGGCGTAGAACCGACCAGGTTGTCACGAAGGGAACAGTCTTTGCGGAAGGTGGAAAGGGGTGGGGAGGGAAATATATCCCTGGTGGTGGGGTCCGTTCGGAGGTTGTGGAAATGTCGGCAGACGATTTGGTTTATGCGAAGGTTGGTAGGGTGGAAGGTGAGCACCAGGGGCGTTCTGTCCTTGTTGCGGTTAGAGGGGTGGGGTCTGATGGCGCAAGTGCCGGATGTGGACGAGATGCATTGGAGGGCATCTTTAACTATGTGGGAAGGGAAATTGCGGCCTCTAAAGAAGGAGGCCATCTGGTGTGTTTTGTGGTGGAACTAGTCCTCCTGGGAGCAGATACGGCGAAGGCGGAGGAATTGGGAATACAGGATGGCATTTGTGCAGGAGGTAGGGTGGGAAGAGCTGTAATCCAGGTAGCTGTGGGAGTCGGTGGGTTTATAAAAAATGTCGGTGTCAAGTCGGTCTTCATTAATGGAGATGGAGCGGTCCAGGAAGGGGAGGGAGGTGTCAGAGATGGTCCAGGTAAATTTAAGGTCACGGTCGAATGTGTTGGTGAAGTTGATGAATTGCTCAAACTCCTCATGGGAGAACGAGGTGGACCAGGAATATTTAAAGAGTTAGTGTTGTTTCACTGACTACTTTCATTTCAGGAGCTCTGCTTTTTGTAGAGCTTATTTCAGATTCAAACTGATATTACATTGTGGTTTGACAGTACAACTTATGGAGTTTTCTTTAATATCTAAAAGATGTCCAAAATCATTGGTAATACTGCAGGCCATCTGCCAAGTTTATATGATTTGCCTGGAGTTTATTTTGAAACCTCATTCATGCAAAGCACTTGTACATGATTAATATCCAACCTGGAGTTTGACACTTTGTTAGCAAACTATCTGACCTCAGCGAAAATTGCAACTTCATCCCATAATGCGAGGATTTGGTCCTGTCAGTGTGATTCCGAGTGTACAACTGCTCGCCTTCAGAAAGTATGCAAAACAATCTGAAATCTGAAACAATTTTGATGTTGTTTGAAACAAGAAAAGAAATCATCGGGGAAAATTCAGCTTCGATTTTAATTCATTTTCCATGATTAAAATTGATAGTTCTTTGAACTTTTCACTATATATTATGTTGTCTAACATGATTTTCACTAAGCTTCCGCGATCTGTTTTCTTTTTGAAACGTAAAAAGGATTAGTAATTAACTTGAAGGGTGTTGCAACTTCAATAACATCGTGAAGATTGCACCCTTTATTATTACTGGAGTCTGCATGTATGATTCAGAGTTTATTGCGGTGATATTCTGTTCAGGACCTAGCGACAAAACAGTACGTACGACAAAAATGCTAGAAATGTTTCATAGCGTCCGAAAAACATGTTATAAGACGCTTGTAGCTATTGGCGTGCCTAGTACATTTTTTTCCACACTGCCCACCTCCATCGCCTTGCACTTTCGCTGAGCCATAGTCATACTAAGGTTATGATGGCCACCAAGTTCTCTTAACGGTGACAGAAAAGGACTGTAGGTCTCCTGAACCAGGCTAACTTTCTGTCTAAATTGATTTGTGACTTGGTCTGTGTTATCGTACATTTATTGGCAATGTGACACACTGACCTTACACTGATCATTTCAACAACAGCTGATGCTACATCATTGGTGCTTAATTTATTGGAATTCAGGGCTCTTGTACCAATGTCAAAAGCAAAAATGTTGACATACTTGACTTCGCACGGTTAGTAACCTACCCATTCATTATTTGCCAGAATATCCTGCATTGTCAAATCAGATTTCATGATGTACAATTCACTGAGGGAAGGCCCAAACAGCGGGTCATTGTAGAATTGCGTTGACAGTGTGAATCAGACTGACCATATCTTCTTGGGGTTGTATTGAATGGGGGCAACCAGTCGAAATGGAAGCTCAATGACGTTCGTCTGAGTGATATTGCTCGGTGTGAGAGCATTGAAAATATTCTGCCAAACGTTCAAATGATAATTTCAGGCAAGTGTGCCCTCAACCGTATTTGTGTTCCCTTTTATTAAAAAAAACACAATTGATTTCAAATTGGCAGTGCCTTTTTTGTAAGTCCTGAAGATATTTCACAACAAGTGCAGAGAGTGATGTTCACTACAGATTACATTGAACCAAACAGAATCCAACGTTAACTATTCATGGCGAGTTGAGTAACAGAACGGAATGGTTGCCATTTGAAAGAAGAAAGGAAAGCCATCGTTAAAAGTAGAAAAAAAAAGATGGAGAATCTCAGCAAGCATGGCACATCGGAAAAGGTAATAGCACAATTAAGATTCTGAGCCTGATATGATTCAAATATCTTTCATCTCACTGCGTTTGAAAGCAACTTGCAGCCGTTAGGAAATCGTCTTGAACACTCCACTTTCAGAGAATAAGCTTTGTCCTTCGTGTCCTTTACACTGCCGCCCCTTCCAGTATATTATTTGTGTCTGGTTGACTTTTCACTCAGCAAAGACTCAGTAACTTATTTTCACACCGATCTTACAAATCTGTCAAAGTGTTTAGTCCTTTTTCTCTTTTCTCTCTTTGCAGCCTCCAAAATGTTTCAGTCCTTCCCGTCTGTCATCATGAAAAATAAAAGTCTCTCTCAAACCAGGGTGATATCTGAACGTGCACTCTGTTTCTTTTCTCACTGATGCAGCGTGAAATACTATGTATTTACATTAGACTTTCCGTTCTTGATTCAGGTTTCAAGCATCGTTGCGATTGCATTTTAATTTTAGTTTTCTTTGTGTGATTGAATGCAAGAATGACGACGTGAAAACATTATTCAAATGGTAACTCGGATGGAACGGAGAAAAATATATTGATGTTACCTGACAGGAATACATGAAAAGAGATTTTGTTTCGAAATGGAAAATGCACTGGATCCAATATTACATATTTTCTGCTATTTTATCACATATTAAATTATTTAACAGCTCTTCAATGTATGGTTTCAATTACATTTTAACTCGAACTCATTTGCTTTGTTTGCATTTTAATGCTTTCATTACCTGTTTGTTGTTGTTAATGATCTGTGAGCGTGCATATCTTACAATATCAAAAGATGGATGGCACCGATGTTATTTGTTATTTACATAAATGATCTGGATGAGAATGTACAAGGCAGATTTTATAAATTTGTGAATCATACAAAATTCAAAGTATCATTGATAATGAGGATCATTATTCAAAATTACAGAGGCAAATTGAAGAGATAGGGAAAAGGGTTGGGGACTTGAAAAAAGAACTCAATACAGAGACGTGTGAGTTAACGCACTTTGGAAGTGAAACCAAAGTAGGACTTCTCCAGTAAGTGCTAAGGTCCTGAGTAATGTTTTGGAACAAAGGGTATAAGAAGAACAAGCACATAGTTCAGTGAAAGCAGTCTAACAGGTTCACAGGTTGGTCAATAACGCATTTGGCATGCGAACCGTCATTGATCGACGCATTGACGAGGTCGAGTAGTTGGGAAATTACGTTCCAGTTGCATAGGTCACTGTTGAGGACGCACTTGGAGTATTGTTCACCTTGTTATGGGAAAGGCATAGTAAAACTGGGAAGAGTGTAAAGAAAAATTAAAATAATGTTACCAGAACTAGTGTGCCTTGTTTAATTGGAGAGTTCAGTCAGAATAGGACTTTATTCCTTGGAACGTAGGAGAATGAGGTATAGCATAATTGAGATGTGTCAAATTATGACGGTACTGATAGGATGGATGCAGGTAGCTCTTTTTCCCCCAGGGATATGAAATGAAAACTAAGGTGAGAGGGCAAATATTTAGAAAGGACCTAAGGGGCAAGTTATCCATGCAGAGATTGGTGTGTATAAGGAATGGGCTTCCAGAGAAAGTGGTTGAGGCTGGTACAATAGAAACATCTAAAATGGCATTTTGACAGGTCCGAGGATGTCAAGGATTTAGTGGCACATGAATCAAATCCTGGCAATTGAAACTAACTGCACGGGCACCATGGCCAGCATGGACCAGTTTGTGGCGAAGGGCCCGTATCCAAGCTGTGTTACTCTCCCACTCTATGAAGACAATTTCACTTCATTCTTCCTCGCAGAAGCCAGCATTACATGGTTCGATTCAGTTAAATCCATGTTTCCAGTCATTTTTTTTCCGTCAAATTCCATGTGCATTTTCTGTGTTTCACCTGTGCTTCAAATGCAGTCACACGTTGAATACATCTCTAAATGTTAAAGTCATGCATCTTGTAGTTTTTGATGGATTGCTGTTTAAGATATGGTCAAGGTTTCTACAGTCTTGTGCTATAGTTACCTTTAAAGCCATTTGAAATCCAGGTATCATGCCAACAGTTCTCTTGTCTTTTGACACTATTACCACTGTTGATCAATATCTAATAATGGTGTTGGTACCCCACCGATTTTGTTATGCAGGAATGGAAAATTTCTGAATTAGAGCTTTTGTTTGTCATTTTTGTTATTTTTAATCAGTTATCTGACTCTTCCATGCAAAGTGTTTCAGCGTTTTTTTGGTGAATGAAAGCACATATTATTTGGCATTTTGTTTTTGTCTCCCAGCATTTTTCACGCCGAATTCTTATCCATTCTTCAATTCTATCGTTAGCTTTACAGGGTTGGATGAGATCACTTTCTTCTGCCCGCTTATACCCATTCTCATTTCGACCTCCTGCAGCAGTTTTATCATATTCCTTGTTGACCAAACAGAGCCTTAAAATTAAAATCGATTGAATCCCTCCTGAACAAAAAAAGGCATTCATAATGGAAAGCCATGCATTTCGCAACAGGTGTATTTAAATAGTAATTCTCAGCATTACTTCCCCTTGTCTTGCAACAGCTTTGGTGGCCTTTGTCATTCTCTTCCATGGTGAGTGTGGACTCACGACCTTTATCACTCGATACTTGGTGGCCATGACAGTGACAGAACTCCTGATTATTATATTTGATGTCATGATGAGGCGAATCAATGTTTACTATCACACAGGA
Organism: Chiloscyllium punctatum; assembly: GCF_047496795.1. Classification (NCBI taxonomy): domain Eukaryota; kingdom Metazoa; phylum Chordata; class Chondrichthyes; order Orectolobiformes; family Hemiscylliidae; genus Chiloscyllium; species Chiloscyllium punctatum. The sequence goes on from NC_092773.1 coordinate 26,945,464, forward strand.
TTTTTCTAACTAGACCTTATGTCTGCACTGGATTTACTGTTCTTATTCATGTATCCACAGACTGGTCAGACTGTTTCACTGTCACTTTCACTTTTCGTCAATTTGTGGCAATTTTTTGCCAGAAGCTGAAAATTAAATGCTGCACTGACAAAAGCGTAGCCATCTTGCTTCCCGCAATTGGCATTGTGCTCTGAATAATAAAGAATGTTCCGAATTAGTATTAATTTGGAACAGGAGAAACAAAATCAACAAGCTACCATGCAACAAGATGATGAGCGGCATAGATAGAGTCGATATCCAGAGACTATTTCCCAGGGAAGAAATTACTAACATGAGGGGTCATAGTTTTAGGCTGGTTGGAGGAATGTATACAGGGGATGTCAGAGGCGGGTTCTTTACACAGAGAGTTGTGAGAGCATGGAACGCGCTGCCAGCAGCAGTTGTGGAAGCGAGGTCATTGGGGACATTTGAGAGACTATTGGATATATATATATGGTCTCAGAAATTTAAGGGTGCATACATGCGGATCAGTGGTCGGCACAACATCGTGGGCTGAAGGGCCTGTTCTTTACTGTACTGATCTAAGTTCTATGTTCTACCATGCCTCTGAAAGCTGTTTCAAGGAGCCCGGATGAATGTGATATGACTGGTTCGAAGTTGTTAAAACCATTAAAAAGATTCTTATTAGTTATGGTGCTGAATGCTTTGACAGTCAATGATATTTAATTGGCTAGTTGAGTCCGTAAGATACTGAAAAGTCAGAACATGTGATCAAATCGCGGAGAGTCAGAGGTGCAGATAAGAAGGAAGGCCATGGTGTTAGTCTTACTATGTTTGGCAGCTTCACACTTTTATGATTGATGCATACTCTGCATTTCTTATATTATACCATTACAGGAATTAGTCCCAGGTACAATATCAATAACCATTATGTTTTTATGGATGTTAGATTGATACCATGGATTTTAAGATGTTGTGCAAACGAGTTTATTTATGCAGTGACTCAGTCCAAATTCACGGAGCAGCTTATGAAAGCAATGGTATATCCACTTAAATCAATTATTCAAAACATGAAGGATAAAAATTAATAAGCATACTCCATATCCTCGTCTGCATATGTCCAGTGGTCGGATTTAAGATTTGGATTTAAGATTTCATTCAAATGAACAGTATTGCATGTGGAATAGCTGACCAAATGACGTCGCAAGCACTGCAAATGTGATGCGGCACTATTTTGAAATCAGTGTTCTGACGATTAGATTGGGAAAGTGCCATTCATGGGCATTCCCCCAGAGCTACTCCGTGGAGATTCAGTTCAAATATTTAAGACAAAATACAGGCTTTTGCTGCAAATAAGTAAACTTGGCAGGAGATGATAAATAAAGGTGCTGGAGAATTGAATGCACTACTTATTATATTTTTGATCTGACCATCCGCCGGATTTCAGCACCTTTCTGTGGTAGCCTGTTCCACACTTTAATTACATACTGAGAAAAGCATATTCACGCATCTAAACTCTTATTCTCCCAAACTCCACCTTTGGCTTTTACCGCATTGGCAAGTTTTGCTCCATAATCTTCCACGTACAATCGACTCTTAACTTGAAGGAAATTTCTTACAATTACTTCACATGTTGTAACATTAAGAACTAAAAAGTAGTCAAACTCTTTCCATCTTTTGACAGTTCGGTTTTCCAATTTCTGATAAATTCCATCGAAACAATAACAGCAAAACTACAGCTGTTTTACCCACTAGGGGCCCAGTTCTACATTCATCAGCAGAAATCCCCTTCCCTGATAAATTTCAAAAGATTGAAGCATGACTGTACGTAACGCTGTGTTTGAATTGTGCGACTGACTGCATAAATACTGCACAACCAATGTGATCTACGTAGAAATCCACAGACCATTAACTTTGATCTGACATGCGTAATGATTCTGTAACTTTCAGAGGTGTGTGGTGTCCAGCTTTCCTCAATTGGGCGTGTTGTCAAAGTTCTGTTGAGTTGGAGTCTGATGACTGGCAGTTGGAGCTAATAGCTGAAGATTAATAAGGCTAGATCACATCAAATACAGGGAAAACTACCCATTTGGATATACAATTGGCTCGAAGATGGAAGATAGAGAGTGGTGGTGAAGGATTGTTTATCAGACTGGAAGCCAGTGTCCAGCAGAGTGACGCTAGGTTCAGTGCTGGGTCCACTGCTTTTGGAAATCGAATTAAATGATTTGGATGTGAATGCAGGAAGTTCACAAATTTACAGATGAGACCAAAATTGGTGGCGCAGCGGACAACAAAGAAGGTTACTGCAGAGTGTCCTGGGACCTTGATCAGATACCTCAAATGGCCGATGAGTGGCAGTTGGCGTTTACTTTAAATAAATGTGAAGTGCTGAAGTTTGGAAGATAAATCAGGGCAGTGGTTATACGCTTAATAGTAAGTTTCTGCGGAGTGTTGACGAGCAAAGAAACCTGGGGGTGCAAGCTCATATTTCCTTGAAAGTGGACTAGTGGGTCGACAGGGTAGTGAACAAGACATTTGATACGCTTGACGTTACTGATCACTGCATTTAGTATAGCTGTTCACAAGTCATGTTATAGCGAAGCATGGCATTGTTGAGGTCACTTCTGGAATACTCCGATCCCCCTCCTAACAGGAAGATATTGTGAAACACGAAACGCCTTCGAGAAGATTTACAAGGATGTTGCCGCGTTTGCTGGTTATGAGCTGTAGGGAGATGCTGAATACTGTGTGTTTGTTTTGTCTGTTTGTCGGAGAATGAGGGGTGAACTTATGACGAGCACGTTTACAGTGAATTGTCAAATTCTTTTCCCTCGGACAGGGGAGTGCAAATGTAGAGGTCACAGGTTTATGGTGAGAGGGGAAAGATTTTAAAAGGAGTAATGAAGGGATAACTTTATCAGAAAACATTATCGAAGTGGGCACCGTTGGAAGATGCATTGTAGTAAGGTTATATTCAACTGCAAGAAACTGAGAGCTACAGATGCTGGAGATTAGCGTCAAAAATATGGCGCTGGAACAAAATACAGGCAGATTCGTGGAGCATGAATGTCGACGTTTCGAGCATAAGCTCTTCATCAGGAATTTATCTTCCAAGGATACCCACCTTGACAAAGATCTCCTCCTCCCTCAAGAATCTCAGTAAGTCTCTCTCTTACTGCTCCACCCGCGAGCCTGAACCTATAGCCATTTATCTCGGATCCTTCTTGGCAAAACCTCCAAATCCCCACATTCCTGATGAAAAGCTTCTCCTGCTCCTCTGATGTTGATTAACCGGCTGTGCTTTTCCAGCACCAAAGTTTTTGTCTCAGATCCCAGGCATCTTAATATTCATTCTTTCATAGCTTCTTTGTACGCAAACGAACCTCAAGGAATTAGGAGGTCTTTAAATTTTTAATAGCTGGATTTGAAGGCGCATATGTTCATGGGAGGGTGAAGGGCAGAGTAGGAAGGAAGAGGAACCCTGGATGACAATCGATATTAAACTTTCGATCAGAAAAAAAGAGGAATGGCTCAGATACAGGCTTCTGGGATCACGGGAATCTGAAGATACGGAGGGGATACTGGAATGTACTGAGGAAAAAAAGAAACAGTATGACATAAAGGAGGCACGAAATAGACTTGGTTGAGAAAATTAGTCTGAATATAAGGAGATGCTTTCAGTATATAAAAGGAAAAAAGAATAACTGGGAAGAGAATGGAACCCCTCCAGCTCCGCAGTGAACATGTCTGGAAAAACCACAGCAAATGGGTAAGATCATTAATGAATATTTCTCCTTCGTGTTTACCATGGAGAGGGACATGAAGACCTGTGAACTTGGGGAAGTTGGAAGTGATATCTTAGGGAGAGTTCATATCGTGGTAGAGGAGTTTTTGGACGTAATAGAATGTATGAAGGTGGATAGATAGCCTGGTCACGACTAGATATTTCCAAAACTGCTGCAAGAGTTGGCAGAAGCAATTGCGAGGGCGCTGGATGATATATTTGCATCATCAGTAGATCCGAGTGAGAACCCAGTGGACTGGATTATAGAGAACATTGTGACATTATCAAAGAAGGGCTGTGAAGAGAAACCTTGGAACAATATACCAAAAGGTCTCGTATCTGTAGTAGGTAGGAAGATTCTGAGAGATCGCACGTGCATGCTCTGATTCTGTATTTCTTTCAATACATAAGAAACAAACGACAGGCAAAAGTAGACATTGGGTCACTTCAAACTGATGCTGGAAGGCTATTGATGGGAGATAAGGAAATAGCTGGAGAAGTTAATAAGTACTTAGCGTCAGTCTTCACAGTGGAAGACATGAGTAATATTCCAACAATTCAAGCGGGCTGAGTTGAATATGGTTGCCATTACAAAAGAGCTAGTGATAGAAAAGCTAAAAGGTCTTAAAATTGACAAATCTCCTGGCCCCGAAGGGCTACATCCTAGAGTTCTGAGGAAGGTGGCTGAGGAAATAGCGGAGGCGTTGATTGAGATCTTTCAAAAGTCACTGGAGTCAGGGAAAGTCCCGGATGATTGGAAGATCGCTGTTGTAACCCCATTGTTCAAGAAAGAATCAAGACAAAAGATGGAAAATTATAGGCCAATTAGCCTAACCTCGGTTGTTGGTAAAATCCTAGAATCCATCGTTAAGGATGAGGTTTCTAAATTCTTGGAAGAGCAGGGTCAGATTAGAACAAGTCAACATGGATTTAGTAAGGGGAGGTCGAAGAATACAAGCATGGACTACTTTAAAACCGTGAGAAAATTCATAAAGCCAAAGTACAAAGGGAGTGATAGTCGAGGATTCTCTAAAGGTAAACATGCAGGTTGAATCCGTGATTAAGAAAGCGAATGAAATGTTGTCATTTATCTCAGGAGGGTTGGAATATAAAAGCACCGTTGTGCTACTGAGACTTTATAAAGCTCTGGTTAGGCCCCATTTGGAGTACTGTGTCCAGTTTTGGTCCCCACACCTCAGGAAGGACATATTGGCACTGGAGCGTGTCCAGCAGAGATTCACACTGATGATCCCTGGAATGGTAGGTCCAACATACGAGGACCAGCTGAGGATCCTGGGATTGTACTCATTGGAGTTCAGAAGGTTAAGGGGAGATCTAATAGAAAGTTACAAGATAGTACATGGCTTGGAAAGGGTGGATGCTAAGAAATTGTTTCCGTTAGGGGAGGAGACTAGGACCCGTGGGCACAGCCTTAGAATTAGAGGGGGTCGATTCAGAACAGAAATGCGGAGACATTTCTTCACCAAGAGAGTGGTGGGCCTGTGGAATTCATTTCTGCGGAGTGCAGTGGAGGCCAGGACGCTAAATGTCTTCGAGGCAGAGATTGATAAATTCTTGGTGTCACAAGGAATTAAGGGCTATGGGGAGAATGCGGGTAAGTGGAGTTGAAATGCCCATCAGCCATGATTCAATAGCGGAGTGGATTCGATGGGCCGAATGGCCTTACTTCCACTCCTATGTCTTATGGTCTTATGATCTTATAATCTCCTTATTTGGGGACCACCTCACATGTACACAAGTAAACATCGGGTAACTTAATGACCGGACCTGGCCTCTGGCACTGACATCATGGCACACGGGAGAAAACAAGACCGACCTAAAGAACGTTGGCTTGCAACTGTCATCCTGGAGTTGGGGTAAGAATTTCTCACAATATGCCTCTATTTGGGAAAATTGACTCATTTGATCTAGCTGTCAAAAACTGGGTCCAGTACTTGGAATGAATGCGATTTTATTCCCAGTCAAATGACATTGAGTCAGATGAAAAGCAATCTTTCTGACTGCATGTGGACCTGCAGCATTTTCAGTTAACTTTCCTAGAGGCACCAGACACTAATCCCTGAATTAGATGTTGAAACACCATTTGGTATGTGGTAAAAAATGACCTACATTATCGTGGCGAAGAGGGAAGAAGAATTGACGTGGCCGGCCTCAGGTGGTGGGTTTTTTTGTGCATGCCCCCAAGAGATGTTGTAGTGTTGGCGTTCTGTCTCCCCAAAGTAGAGGAGACCACATTGAGAGCAACGGAAACAATAGATGAGCTGTTTCGATGTGCAGGAAATATACTGACTGAGAAAGTGTTCTTGAACACTCTGAAATTCCTCCCCACTGAATTGTAACACGATGGCAGTCCCAGCCTATCATTGGAAAGTTAAAATCCCCTGTTACCTTTGATAACTCTATAACTCTTATAGGTATCTGTGATCACCCTACATATGCAATGAGGGGGACGTCAGGTTTCAAGAGATCAATTGTATTCGGGGACTCTCTGGTCCGAGGCATAGACTGACGTTCCTGTGGCCAGCAGTGAAAGATCAGAATGGTGCGTTGCCACCCTGGTAGAAGGATCAAGAATGTCTCAGGGAGGTTGCAGAATGTTCTCAAGGGGGAGAGGGACGAGAAGGAAGTCATTGCATACATTTGAATCAATGACATAGGAAGGGAAAAGGATGACATTGTGAAGGGAGAATACAGAATTTGTGGGCGGCACGGTGGAACAGTGGTTAGCACTGCTGCCTCACAGCGCCAGGTTCAATTCCCGCCTCAGGTAATTGTCTGTGTGGAGTTTGCACATTCACCCTGTGTCTGCGTGGGTTTCGTCCAGGTGCTCCTGTTTCCTCCCACAGTCCAAAAATGTGCAGGTTCGATGAATTGGCCATGCTAACATTCCTCTAGTGTTAGGTGAAGGGGTAAATGTAGGTGAACGGGTCTGCGTGGGTTGCTCCTCAGAGGGTCGGTGTGGACTTGTTGGGCCGAAGGGCCTGTTTACACACTTAAGGTACTCTAGATAGTTAGGCAAGAATTTATAATGGAGATCCTCGAGAGTACTAATATCTGGATTACTACAGGTGCTGCGAGCTATTGAGAGTAGGAATAGGAGGGGAGACCAGATGAATGCGTGGCTGAGGAGCTGGTGTATGGATCATTGCGATTTCTTATGGCGTAGAAGTGACCTGCAAAAAAATGTTGGATGGCATCTGAATTGGAAGGGGACTAATATACAGGCAGGGAGATTTGCCAGAGCTGCTCAAGAGGATTTAAACGATTAAGGTGTGGGGTGGAACTCAGGGAAGTCGTGAGGAAAGAGATCGATCTGCGACTGTTAGTGTTGACTAAAGAAGCGAGTCAAACACTCAGGGCAGGCAGGAACAAAATGGAGGACAAGGTAGAACTGATAAATTAAACTGCATTTATTTCAATGCAAGAGGGCTAACAAGTCAGGCAGATTAACTCAGGGCATGGTGAGGAACATGGGACTGGGTTTACAGAAACGTGACTCAGGGATAGGCAGGACTGGCAGCTTAATATTCCAGGATACAAGTCATACAGAAGGGTTAGAAAGGGAAGCAAGCGAGGTAGGGGAGTAACGTTTTTTTAGAAGGGATAGCATTACAGTTGTACAGTGGTAGGATATTCCTAGAAATAGATCCAGGGAAGGTATTTGGTTTGAATTGAGAAATGAGAAAGGCATGATCACCTTATTGGTAGTGTATTATAAACACCCTAATAGTCAGAGGGAAATTGAGAAACAGATTTGTAAGGAGATCTCAGGTATCTCGAAAAAATAATAGCGTGGTTATGGCAGGGGATTTTAACTTTACAGCATAGGCTGGGACTGCCATAGTGTTAGGGTTTTAAATGTAAAGGAAGTTAAATGTGTACAAGAAAATTTTCTAATTCAACTGTGGATGTACCTACTACAGAAGGTGCAAAACCTGACCTACTCTTGGGAAATAAGTTTGGGCAGGTGACTGAGATGTCACTGAGGGAGCACTGTGGGGCCAGCGACCACAATTCTATTTGATTTAAAATAGTGATGGAAGAGGACAGACCAGATATAAAAGTTTAAGTTCTAAACTGGAGAAATTTTAACGGAATTAGGTGAGAATTTTCAAAAGTTGATTTTTGAGCAAATGTTCACAGGTAGAGGGATGGCTGGAAAAGGGGAAGCCCTCAGAAATGAGGTAACGAGAGTCCAGAGAGAGTAGATTCCTGTTCGGGTGGAAGGAAAGGCTGGTCGGTGTACGGAATGCTGGAGGACTAAAATAAAATGAACGTTTCGTTTGGAAAAAGAAGGAAGCATATGTCAGGTAGACAAGATAGATTGAATAAAGGTAGTAGGAGTATACTTAACAGAGAAATCAGGAGGCCAAAAAGTGGACATGAGATAGCTTTAGAAAATAGAGTTAAGGAGAATCCAAAGGGTTTTTACAAATCGATGAAGGTCAAAAGACAAACGTGGGGAGAACAGGACCCTCCAATGATTAGCAAGGTGGCATTTGTGTGGAGCCACAGGAGATGGGGGAGATATTAAACGAGCATTTTGCATCAGTGTTTGCTGTGGAAAATGACACGGAAGGTATAGAATGTAAGGAAATAGATGGTGACATCTTGAAAAATGTCCATTCACAGAGGAGGAAATGCTGCATGTCTTGAAACACATGAAAATGGATGAATTGCCAGGACCTGATTAGGTGCACTCTAGAACGCTGTGGGAAGCTCTGGAAGTGATTGATGGGCCACTTACTGAGATATTTGTATAATTGATAGTCCCAGGTGAGGTGCTGGAAGACTGGAGGTTGTCTCATGTGGTGCCACTGCTTAAGAAAGATGGTAAGGACATGCTCGGGAACTATAGATCAGTGAGCCTGACGTTGGTGATGGGCAAGTTGATGGAGTGAGAGACAGGATGACATGTGTTTGGAAAGGCAAGGACTGATTAAGGATAGTCAACATGGTTTTGCGTGTTAGAAATCATGTTTCATAAACATGATTGAGTTTTTTTGAAGAGCTAATAAAGAGGATTGATGAGGGCAGAATGGTGGACGTGGTCAATATGAAGTTCAGTAAAGCGTTCAACAAGATTCCCCACAGGAGTCTGATTAGCAAGTTTAGATCTCATGGAATACAGAGTGAACTAGACATTTGGATACAGGACTAGTGCAAATGAAGAAGACAGAGAGTGGTGGTGTAGGGTTATTTTGCCGACTGGAGCAGTGGATACCGCAAGGATCGATGCTGTGTCCACTACTTTTCATCATTTACATAAAAGTATTTGAATGTGAGAATAACAGGTATAGTAAGTAGGTTTGCAGATGACACTAAAATTAGAGGTGTAGTGGACAGTGAAGAAGGGTACCGTAGATTACAACAGGATATTGATCAGGTGGGCCAGTGGGCTGAGAAGTGGCAGATAGAATTTAATTTAGATAAATGTGAGGTGCTGCATTTTGGGAATGCAAATCTGAGCAGGACTTATACACTTAACAGTCAGGCTCCAGGGAGTGTTGCTGAACAGAGTCGTTTGAGTGCAGGCCAATAGTTCCTTCAAAGTGGAGTTAAACGTAGATAGGATAGTGAAGAAGGTGTTTGGTATGCTTTCCTTTATTGGTCAGACCACTGAGTACAGGAGTTGGGAGGTCATGTTGCGGCTCTGCAGGACATTGATTGGCCACATTTGGAATATTGCATGGCGATCTGGTGTCTTTCCTTTCGGAAGGATGTTGTGAAACTTGAAAGGGTTCAGAGAAGATTATCAAGGATTTTACCAGGATTGGAGGATTTGAGCTTAAGGGAGAGGTTGAATAAGGTGCGGCTGTTTTCCTGACAGGGCCAGAGGCTGAGGGGTAACCATATAGAGGTTTATAAAATCATGAGGGGCATGGATAGGACATATGGACAAAATCTCTTCCCGAGGTTGGGGGAGCCCTGAACTAAAAGGCATCGGTTCAGGGTGAGAGGGGAAAGATATAAAAAATTCCTAAGGGGCAAATTTTCCACGCAGGGTGTGGCACATATATGGAATGAGCAGCCAGAGGGAGTGGTAGAGGCTAGTACGATTGCAACATTTAAAAGGCATCTTAATGGGTATATGAATAGGAAGGATTTTGAGCGATATGGGCCGGGTGCTCGCAGGTGGTACTCGATTGTGTTGGGATACCTGGTCGATATGGATGATTTAGACCGAGGCTGTACATCTCTATGACTCTGTGACTCGATTTGCTTCTCAATTTCCAGCTGACTATTTCCTTACAGTTAAGAGTGGACTGCACATGGTTGATACAGAGGGGAACTTTCTCACTGAGGTAAAAGCCAAAATTGGGGTTTTGGGATAGAATGCTTTCCCAAGAGTCCTGATGCAGGAATATGTTTTTCTCAGTATGTAGTTAAAATATGAATTTGGCAACCACAGGAATGTGCAGAAAGCCAGCCGAATGGTAAGCTCATTTATTTAACATGTGGTGTATTTAATTCTCAAGCAGCTCTATTCATTGGCTCATGGCAAGTTTATTTCTTTGCAACAAGAGCACGCATGTTGTCTTTAAAAAATTGAACTCATTCAAATGTATTGTTTTCCCTGTATTCCACGTGACCTAACTTTACCAACCATTCCACCATGTGGACCTCTGTGGAATACCTTGCTGAGGTCATATATACCAACCTTTTTCGCAACTTCTTCGAAAATCTCAATTTCTCGAGGCATGATTTTACGTGCAGAAAGTCATGATGAATATCCCTAGTCAGTGCTTCACTTTCCAAATACATGTAAATCCTATCCCTCAGAATCCCCACCAGCAACTTACAAACCACTGATATCAGACTCATTCGTCAAATGCTACTTGGCTTATTCTTAACACTTTTCTTACTTGACAAGTTAAGGTGTCAGTTAGGCACAAATCAGCTGTTTCATTGTAGCAGCACCCAACAAAGAAATCTTTGGTAACGGCAATTCAGTAAAACAGTTTTATTCTCACGAGCTATTTCTCTCCAGTTCACTTATAATAAACAAGGGGAAAAGGCACCAAAACGACTCTCTTTTGATTCCTAAGTAGAGTTTATGACTAAGACTTCACACGAGCAACAGAGAATTCAACTTTTAGCTCGAGCAGCGAGTCAACCAAATCCAAATCAACTGAACTGAAAGCAAAACTAAAGAACCCTGAATATGGGTGAGCTAGAATCCACCCAGTCACGCAGAGAGCTGTTTGCAACTGTATACTTAAATTGGACACTTTTACATAATTATTACTACATCCTCCTGTAAGGGAACCAGTTAACTACAAACACGTTTTGAAAGCGCAGATTCATGATATTTGTCAAACCAAAGTCAATAGTTTGCATATTTGAGCGCAGGTCACATTTGGCCAGTGGTGCTTATGCTTTGTGTACCACAATCCAAAGACAGAGTTACAGTCATAGTTCAAACTCTGAAATTTAGCAGGGAAGAGGGTTGTGTTGATAGATGAAGAACTGAGTGCCTCGTGAGAAACGTTTTGATGATATTATTGAGATATATTTTGTCAGCAGTTAGAAAACGTAACTTTCAGAAAAATGGAAAGTTTTTGACTATTTTACTTTATACAAATACAGCATGGCGAGTCAACGTAAGAACTTTCCTTCAAGTTAAGAGTGGTTTGTACATGGATGATATGGAGTGGTGTTTTTCTCACTGAGGTAAAAGCCAAAACTAGGGTTTTGGAGATAGAATGCATTCTGAAGAGTCCTGATGCAGGAATATGTTTTTCTCAGTATGTAGTTAAAATGTGAATTAGGCAATCACAGGAATGTGCTGCAAGCCAGCCGAATGGTCAGCTAATTTATTTAACATCTGGTGTATTCAATTAACAAACAGCTCTATTCATTGGCTCATGGCAAGTTTATTTCTTTGCAACTAGAACACGTATGTTGTCTTTAAAAATGTACTGGACCTGCACGGAATAACTCCAGTGGAAGACAAATGAATGACACTCTTCCAAACTAATTGTCAGATTTCAAAATGTTGTCGCATCCTATTTGCAGTGGTTGTTCGGTCATTTGCTCAGCCATTCCACATGTGACACTGTTCGTTTGATCGAAGAATAGTTCTAATATTACATCAACCACTGGAAGCATGCAGACATTGATATGTCGTATGTTCATTTGTTTTTATCGTCAATGTGCTGAATAATTGATTTAAATGGATAAACCACTGCTTTTGTAAGCTGCTCCCTGAATTTGGACTGAGTCACTCCATAAATAAACGTGTTTGTGCAACAACTTAAAATCCGTAACATAAATCCAACTTCTTTAAAAACATAAATGTTATTTTTATAATATCTCGGATTCATTCCTGTAATGGTATAATATAAGAAATGCAGAACATATGTCAACCATAAAAGTATGAAGCTGCTGGATATCGTGAAGAGTAACACCAAAGATTTCCTTCTTGCCTCCATCTCTGGGTCACTGTGGTTCATTCCATTGCTCTGGCCTTTCAGTCCCTTACGGACTTGACTAGCTAGTAAAATATATCTGACTGTCAGAGCATTCAGCAGGAGAATTAATACAAATGGCAGCAATGGGTTTAATACAGTGTCAAACCAGTCATATCCCACCCACCCAGAGTCAGTATAACAGCTTGGTTTTATCTTACAGAACCATGGTATTTTGTTGATTATTTCTCCTGGTTCAAATAAGAAGTAGATTGGAACATTCTTCAAACCTAGCAGGACGCCAGTTGTTGAAAGCACCATGGCAGCGCTTTTGTCAGCGCAGTACTTACTTTTAAACTTCTGGCAACAAATTGCCACAAATCGATCAAAAGTGAAAGTGACAGTGAACCAGACTGACCAGTCTGTGGATACATGAGTAAGAACCCTAAGTACAGTACAGACGTAGGTGACATTCAGCCAAGATCCTGGGAAATAGTAAAAATTGAGTCGCTTCATCATGACATCAAATATAATAACCAGTAGATCTGCCACTGCCATGGCCACCAGGTACCGCGTGGTACAGGTAGAGAGTCCGCACTTACCACGAGAGAGAATGACAACAGCCACCAAATTAACTGCAAAACAAGGGGAAAAGCAACGCTGGGAATTAGTACTGAAATATCCGCCACACTAAAGACATGACTGCCCATTCTGAAAACCATTTTGCTTGTATGCATGAAGGATTCAACCCATTTTAATTATAATGATCTTTTCATTTGACAAAGAATGAAATTTCCCCACACCCCATCTTACATCAGTTGCAACCTTCCAGATCAGCACTGTCCTCATGCCCTGTCCTATCTGCGAATCTCCCTTCCCACCTATCCGTTCCACACTCCCCTCTGGAACTATCACCTCAATCCCGACCCCCGTTCACCGATTGCACTCTTTGCTACCTGCTTCCCAGCATCTCCCACCCACCCCCCAATTTAACTCTCCACCCTGGAGGCTACGTGCCTCTCTTCCTGTTGAAGTGCTTTTGCCCAAAACGTCGATTTTCCCGCTCATCGGATGCTGCCTGACATGCAGTCCTTTTCCAGTACCACTCTGATATAAACTCCCTAAAGAACATGATAAACTCTGCCGTGGTAGTTAAAATGATGAGTGGGCATAAGCGGACAGAAGGAAGGCAGGTACGCTAGCTGTGTAAAACGAATGCTAGAATTGAAAAACTGGATAAGATTTCAGTGTGAAAAATGTTGCGAGAAAAAAAAGCAAACCGCTAAATTATACTTACCTACATACACCAAAAAAAAACTTGGCAAAGTTTTATGTGGAAGACAACTTTTAACATAAAAGAAATGACAAGAACTCCAATTCAGAAACATTCCATTCATGCAAAACGAAGTTGTTGGATTGAGCAGAACTATCATTATGTTGATAAACAACGATAGTAAAAGTTGAATAGTGTCGACAGACTAAAGAACAGCTGACATTATACCTAGATTTGAAATGGCATTATCAATAATCATGGATTTTGGAAATAATGCAGGCAACTTTAACAAACACCCACCTAGAACTACAACCGGTAGTAAAGAGGAGTTCTCATGCATTCATCTTAAGCATCCTTTAAAAGAGTGGTTGCAAAATAAATAAATAAATTTGCTGAAGAACTTCAACAGAATTTTACATAAAGATTTCATACTAATCTCAGAGCAAGAGGATTTGAATGACATAATCCACCATTGCTAACCCGTTCGAATATTTACCGCAGATTGGTGGAAAGGTAGAAGCCATATTGCATACAAAGGAAAATCCACGAGATCACGGTTGCTCATCAGTAAGATCCACAGCATAGTCCAGGGACGTAGATGCACAATTGCAAAAATTAAAACATGTAAAGAGTACGTGAGAGCAGTTAAATCACAGGTGAAACACAGAAAATGCAAATGAAAGTATGATTCCAAAACATGGATTGAAGTAAAGCGAGCCATGCAATGCTGGCTTACGAGATGAAGAATGAAATGAAACTTATTTTCACACCATAAAAGTTTTGTTATGTCAAAACAATGTTCCAAGTATGCAGGCTCACAGATCATTGAAAACAACAAAGAGTACATGATAGCATGAACATGGAAATAAGAGCAAATCAGTTCCAGAGAAAAAGTAATTGAAACCATCCATTGAAGAGTTGTTTACAATGTAATAGCACAAAGAAGAATATGTAATATTGGATGAATGTACTTTCAATGTCAAATAAACTTCTTTTCTCATCTTTAAGGAGTGGAACAGATATGATGATACCAGAGGAATGAGAAAAGGAGGAAAAGGTGTGTAAGGCTTTTTAGACAGGTGTGAAAATCAATAAATAATATTTTGCTGCAGAGAAAAATCATAAGACACAAAGAATACGCAGTGGATGGATGGCATGGTAAATTACATGAAGGACAAAAGTTATTCTCTGAATGTATATCGTTTAACATGAAGTCTTAATGATTGCAAAGTTCTTTCATTGGCACGGAGAGAGAACATATTCGATTCAACTTTACCTCAAAGTGTTAACTATGCTTTTTCTATTCCCAATGGTGCCAGCCAGACCTGCTAAGACTTCCATCAATTTCATTTTCTTTTCCTTTTTTCTTTCAAACATAGGAGATTGAGGTGGATAAGATCATGAGAAGCATAGGGTCAATGTACTCACATCTTATTAACAGTGTTGGGGAATCGAGGACCAGAGGGCATCAGTTTAACGTTAGAAAGGTAAGAATAAAAGGGAACTTGAGGTGCTTTTTTTTATACAGAGTATGGTATGCATATGGAATGAGCTGCCAGTGGAAGTAGTTAAGGCGTGTATTTTAACAATATTTATGGGGCATTTGCAAAAATACATGGATAGGAAAGGAATATAAGGATACGGGCCAAGTGCATGGAAATAATGTTAGCATTGATTGACATTTTATTTTTCATGTTTCAGTTTGAGCCAATGGGCCTGTCTCCATGCTGTAGGACTCTAACACTCTGTGATAGTTTTAAGTTGTTCTTTCACATCGTAGCAGCTCAGTTCTGCTCCTCAACCATCTATAAATTGTGCATGTTGCATTCTATTGTTTCAATTCAATCCACACTGAACAACATCACTCTCTGCACACATTATCAAATATCTTCATGACTGGCAAAAAAACTGTCTCTTTGACAGCAGTTGAGTCTTTTAGAAACAAAAGAAGCGAAGTAAATAGAGTGGAGGACTCAGTTTCCTGAAATAATCATTTGAATCCTTAGCGGGATTGCTTAGTTGCATCAACACTGATTACTGTCATACTTCGATCAAAATTTACTGCAGAGGGAATTCTCTGATATTCCATTTCGATTGATTGAACGCATTCAGTTTAAACCCATTTGGACATGGTCATCCTGGTTCACCCAGTCAAAGAAAATCTACAAAGACCCATTGTTTGAATGACCCGTAATGAATTATACATCTGATCTGAAAATTGCAGGATATTCGGCAAAATAATGAATGGCAATTTCTTAACACTGAAAACTCAAGGAAAAAAAGTCCATTTTCTCTTTTGATATTGGTATAAAAGCACAGATTTATTTTAAGAACCAAAGATGAAGTTGAAAAGATAAGCGACATTATGTTACTTCGCCAATCAAATTACAAGAAAACATATCAAGTCCAAAATTGATTTACACGGTATGTTGAGCTGTTCCAGAGACGCACAGTTCAGTTCTCTCATCAGTACGAGGTCTTGGTGGCCATCTTAATACATATATCACCAGAACTCAGGCAAGAGAGAACGTTGAGGAGATGAGCAGTACAGATAAACACTTACCAGGCACTCCAATAACTGCAAGCAGCAAATACCATGCTTTCCGGATATTATAAAAAAAGTCGAGCATTTCTTTTAGCGTACTTGCTTGTCGACTGATCCTGAAGACAATGCATTCGTATGAAACTCTGAATTGCAAATTCGAGAGTCCTGTAATTATAAATAGTGGGATCTCCAGGGGGATTTTGAAGTGGCGACATACTTCAAGTTAATTAGCAATATATCTGTTTTGCGTTTGAAAAAGAAAACAGATTGAAAAATCTTAGTGAAATTTCTGTCATGAAACGTATTATGAATTGAAAAATCCCCAAAACTGCCAATTCTCGTTATGGGAAATTATGTAGAATCGAAGATGCATTGTCTCCGAAGATGTTTTTGATGTTTCAAGCAACATTGAATCTGTTTCTGATTTGACATTTTTTTGTGTAGATTCTGAAAGCAAAGGTTTACCCAATTGAAATTACGCTAACAGGACAAGATTCTCGTGTTATAGAATGCAAGTGTTCTTTTATTGAGATAATTCAGTTCGCACATGAAATGTGCGAGATATGTTTTTACTTTAGGCACATAGCCTGGAGAATACCAAATGATTTCAAAAACCTGTTGAAAACGAAACAAACTTAAAAGCTCTACTGCTGCAGCGCTAATAAATATAAGACAGAAATTAAAATAGAAGCTCGACAGATAGCAGAACCACTGAAACAAATATATGGGTAGCTTCGGGATAGAGCTATTCAAAGCTATTTTATACCATTCATAATGGCGCTGGCCAAGGTTTCAGTCAGTGAAGCTTACCCACAGTAATAGTACCAAGACTAGACAGAACCCAACGTTTATGTGTGAACTATCTCAACATCAATGCAGTACAAAGACTTATTCATATCTGATTCCACATTTGGAAGACCAGTACGAACAGGTGGGGCAAGCAACCTCTATTTCTATGTTGGACTTGCTCAGATGATTCCATTGGGTAACTTTCGCTGAAACAGCGAAAACAATTTCAGCTAACATTACGCCGAATGGACTGTATCAATTTAAAGTTTTGTATTTAGTATCTCACACTATTTGAAATGAGGAATGTGCCAGCCACATTTCAAACACTAAGCAATAAGGTTATTCCCTGATTCGAAAATTCTGCAGATTATATTGATGACCTGGTGAGTTTTAGTCTCACATGGAAGGTATATTTGGAACATTAATCAGAATTGTTCAATCGACTTCAGGATACAGTTTTGTTGATAAAGATGGCTTTACGCGAATTTCCCAAAGCCCAAGTCATCTTCCTGGTCCATGTTATTGGAAATGGACAAATAACTCCACGGAATTCAAAAACAACTGTCTCTGGGGAGGTTCCCATACCATCGACAATAACAAGCCGCTCTACAATTCCTGGAAAAAAAGTACGTTTTGTAGGAAATTATTATACTGTATCAGCAGTGTGGCTGCTCCACCCTCTAAATTAATAAATAAAGGAAAGACGTTTCATTGAACAGTGGGCTGCCAGAAGGCACTTTACAGCCTGAAAATTGCGTTAACCACTGCTCCAGTAGAAGCCACACCTAATTCCGTGAAGCTGTTCGAAGTGATTATCTGTGTGAGAGATGCAGGTGCCAGTGCTGTACTGTTATAGGAAGACAATGAGAAAATTTGAAGACCTATCGGGTATTTCTCCAGGAAACTGAGCATTCATCAGCATAAATATTCGACAGTTGTGAGGGAGAATTTGAGGTTGGAATTGACGTTACATTTCATCATAAACGTTGCGAATAATGTATCAGAGGCAACCATATATACTATTCCTCACCCAATGAACTGTTCGGGAGGAAATTAAGAATAAAAATGCCTTACTGCTTAGATGGCACTTGTTCTTGTAGCCATTCAATTTAAATATACTGCCTGTGGCAGGACGAGAAAATATGTATTATCGAGACTTGGATAAGAAATGGAGAGGTTTGATTGCAAAATTGAGCAGGAGTACACTGAATAAATCTTTTCTGTGTTGCTGGGTTGAAAAAAGCAGGAATTTCTAATCCGTGTCGTAACAGTCTTTTCGAATTAACAAAGACATTAGATTTGGATTTAACCAAGGGCAAAAGGAAAAGATGAAATTATCAGGGAATTACTCAAACACTTAAGCGTGTCACAGAAACAGACAATTGCAGTAGAGGTAGAAAAGATTAAATTACTATTGAGAAACATGGTCTTCGAAGATAAATAAAGCGAGAGAGAGGAATGAGAGAGGGAGACAGAAAGGGAAGGAGGGCGAAGAAAGCAAAAGAGAGAGAAAGGAGAGAGAGAGATGAAAGAAGAGAATGTGAGGAAAGGAAGAGAAAAACGAGAGGAAAGATGGAAGGGGAGGAGGAGAGAGAGAGAAAAAAGAAAGAGACAGAAAGTTCATGGCTGAGCAAAAAGAGAGAGTATTGATCTTCAGAAGTTGCGACTTAATCAGCACATTTTAGTTGACAGGATGGAGATAAAAAGAGAAGGTAGTGATTTGGCAGAAACATCAAAGCTCTGTCACATTTTGTTGAGAAATATCTTGAAGCCTTCTTTATTTCACTTGGAAAAAAAAGGGCTCGGCAGAAGATGTAGTCCGTGGATTTATGGGTAATGCTCGTTCAGATTGAACTGGAAGGCGTAGTGAGTGAGGCATTTGTCGCACTGGTAAGAACTTACATCCGGAGGAAAAAAAAATCCCAAGAGGTTTGCAAGGAGGTAAAAGGCGTTAGGTGTTTCCACTGTCTTAAAGTGGGAAATCATAGTGCTGATTTTTAAAGAAGGGTGGTGTGGTAAAAGATGTGGTAGAATTTAAGCCCGTGACATTAATGGAGGTTGTAAAGTAAATCTAAGAAGAGCCGAGGAGGTGCAGGAGAGTGCACGGCTTTGCCAGGTGCTGGATATGGGAAAACTCGCCTATCTGGGTAAAAGTTACTTCGAAAGAACAGGGGAAGAAGGACAACAAGTTAGAATTTTGAGAGATACAGGATCTGACCTGTCGCTGATAGTAACAGATCACAAAATATCTTTCCGATATATTACACGAGAGTGTGAAAATTTGTGGGATTATACCGATATAATTTAGCTTTTGCCTATATAAAGTCAGGTTGACGTGCTAAATCAAGACTGGCGAAGGTACAGTGTGACTGATTGAAAGAGTGATAGATCCAGAAATTCAGTTTGTTCTTGGGAATGATTTGGCAGGGTCGAAGGTGGGAGTGGCATCCATTCTTGTGGAGTACCTTAAGGATGTCCTAGAAACTGAAGATTAGAACAGAAATATCCTGATATTTTCCCAGACTTTGCGATATACCAATCCCACTATCCTAAGTCGCAGCCCGAAGCGAGAAATAAAGAGAAAGATTAAGGAGTTGAGGTTCAGTCAGTGGCTACCCTATTTTACGTAATGTTGCAGGTAAAAACCCGAACAGGTAGAGTTCAGACAAAAGTGTTCAGTCCTGGAAGGGTAAGAGTTTTGCAACAACAAAACAAGATGACAAAATAAATATATGTGATTGCATACTCTGAAAATGAGGCAAAGAATATTCAGGAGGGTTATTATCTGAAATTGAGAGTCTAAAAATGGATATGGAGACCACACTTGGTCAGTGCAGAGAGGAACTGGGCCAAAGTTCACCAGATTGTGTTGCCGGCAGCATACAGACCGGAGGTGTTATGGACCGCACATGAACTACCTGGGGTAGTTCACCTCGGGCTACAAAAGACTCAGACAAAGGTACAGAAACATTCTATTGGCCTGGAATGCACAAGGTTGTTGTTAACTTTTGCTGTCCGTGTCATACATGCCAAATAGTAGTTAAGCCACATGCAGTTATAAAACCAGAACCTTTGTTGCCAGTTCACACATTTGAAGAACCTTTCAAGCGGGTTAATAATTGACTGTAGAGGTCCCTTCCATAGAACTAAAAGTGGGGACCAGTACTTGTGAACCATAATGCATGTGCCTACCAGATTTCTGGAGGCACTTCCATTGCGGAGTATCAAGGCAAAAAGGTGGTAAAGGAGTTAGCAGCTTTCTTCACACGGTATGAGCTAACCAGAGAGATTCAGTCAGACCAAGGGTCAACGTTTACTGCTAGGCTGTTAAAGGAGGTTATGGATAGCTTAAGTACACAGCACTTTAAATCCATGGAGTATCATACTGAAACTCATAGTGCTTTAGAAAGTTAGCATCAGAGCCTGAAGAACATGTTGAGAGCACACTGTCAGGACTACCCGAATGATTGGGATGACGGTATCCCATTTGCATTTTTGGTCATTAGAGATGCCCCCAAGGAACCAACTCATTTCACTCGATTTGAGTTAATAATCGGCCACGAATTGAAATTTATTAGAAAAAATTGTGACAGGACCACAGTCGGAGATCTCACACGTAATGTATGTATCGGTGGTAAGGGAGAGATTAAATCGAGCAGGTGAGTTTGCTAAACAGCACCAAAAGAGGACACAGAGACAATGAAGCAGGTGATAGATACTGACATTTTCCAGAGGGGATAACGTGTTAGTCCTGTTACCAGTGATAGGTGATCCCTTCAATTTTTAGTGGCCTCAGTCAAATTCAGAAAACGTTGAGTAGGGTGAACTAGTTAGTAAAGATGCCAGATAGAAGGCAAAAGTATTGGGTATGTCATGTGAACATGTTGGAAGCGTATCATACTCGAGAGAAAGCAGGTATTCGTTACTGCCCAGCTGGTTGAGAAATCAAATCAAGGTGATATGTATTTTGAGGTGCCTCAAAATCGATTAAAAACTGAAGAAGTATTCGAGGAGTGGGATAGGTTAGTGAGCTATATATCTCTGGAGCGTAAAACGCAATTTAAAGATTTGTTCCTTCAGTTGATAGAGATATGTAAGAACCAGATATGAAGAACTAATGCTATTGTGCATGAAGGGAGGGAATACTGCTAAGGTAAAGCAACACCTTTATCGGTTTAACCCTTTCAAAGCCAGACAGATATAGATAGTGGTGGAGGCCATGTACGACAAGGACATAATCGAACTAAGGCAGACTGAGAGAAGTTTGATGATCCTCTTAGTTCACAAACTGGACGGTACTAAACAATTATGCGTGGATTATCTGTTGGTCAACACCGTTAAAATATCAGACTCATCCAATTCTAACAAGCCAGTTACATCACCAAGTTGGACATATTGTTTTTTTGCTGGAAGGTGCCTTAACCAGAGATGGCGAAATAAACGTCTGTGTTTGTAACTCCAAATGGGATGTATCAGTATAAAGTGATGCCTTTTGGAATGAAGAACTCACCCACCACATTCCAAAGACTCATGAACAAAGTTGTGGCTGAATTGACAAACTGTGTCGTCTATTTGGACGATGTAGTGATCTTGAGCGACTGCTGCAAAGATCACATGGTTGTACAGGTCGCAGAGCTCTTTGAATGAAGACAAGAAGCAGAACTGTTTATAAACTTAAATAAAACGGAACTCGCAAAAGTTGAATTCAAGTTCTTGGGGCATAACATCATAGAAGTTACAAAAGGTTGAACGATGGAACATGAAGACGAAAGTCGTCGAGGAATTTCCACAATCAACTTCCAAGAAAGAGGTCCTTTGATTCGTAGGACTCAGGGGTTCTGCCGGAAGTTTATTCCCAACTTCAGCAGTGTAGTGGCAAGGTTAAGTGATTTGCTGAAGAAGAACACAAAGGTTTGGTGGACACAACTATGCCAGGAGGCAAGCAATCATTTGAAAGCCATGTCAACAACCAAATCCGTTTTAACTTCACAAAACCTTTCAAATACCTTTGAAGTCAAAACGGATGCTCGTGACATTAGAGTTGGAGCTGGACGGCTACGTGAAGATGATGATGAGATTTAACTGCCAGTTGGTTACTTTTCGCAGAAGACCAACATCCACCAGAGGAAACACTCCACAACAGACAAGGAACCATTGAGATTGCTACAGAGCTTAAAACATTTTAATGCATATATCCCGAACAATGTATCAGAGATGGTTGAACACGGATCGCAATCCACTTACATTTTTAAAAAGCTTTTAAGACAAGAGTATAAGATTATTCCTTTGCAGTCTTATGTTACAGACTTTTAATTTATAAATCATCCATGTTGTCTGTCGTAAGAATGTAACCGTGGATTTAACTGATAGAGTTTAGAAGAGATTTGTATGTATTTAACGTTTTACACACACACACACACACACACACAACATATGGAGAAAAATGGTACGTTATTTGCATGTTAGGGTAATGTGTTAATAGAATAGAAAGAAAATTGATGTAATGTTTTCATTATGATGGTTCTTGTTTTACTTATTAGGGAGATGTTATCAAGGTGTAGAAGTGTAGTGTACCTTCAAGACAGTGAAGGACTTGGCAAACATACCGAGAGCTGGAGAGTTTACAATCTAACATTTGACTCAGAAAAGATAGCACTGGCTGAGTTGGTATGAGACAAAAGCAAATTCGAATTTGGCCAACCAATTTAAATGAAGACCGGAAAATAGCAAATTCCAATCAAGTTTGATTTTAGAATATTGATAGCCTGAAAAGTCAATGACTAGGTCCGATGCATTGTGGGTACAATGCATGGGAAAAGTGAACAGTTGGGAGGGGAACTGCCAAGGTACCAAAAAAGACTGCCTGAAAATTAGCTCTCTTACAGGTACCTTTGTCGATCAGTAACCCATGAACCAGAGTCATCAAGAAGAAGAAAAGATGGCAGGAATACAGAGAAGAACTGAAAGCTGCCTGATTTTGCGAGAAGAAGATTATTTTGTAAACCTTAATGGGGAGTTTAATCGGACTAGTATTATACAAGGGAAGATGGAAGATAAGGTAGAGCAAGGAACTGAAATAGTTGTCAGTTAATCAATCTCTGTTATAGTTTTAGAAATAACGTTGTCAATTTTTACTTTAAATAGTTATTGGCCTCTCTAATCTTTACAGATTACTGTACGGGATATATCTTTTCTGGGTTGCTGTGTTAAAATAAGCGGGAGGCTGGACCCCGTGTCGTAAAACCAGGGAGAAAAACCGTTCACCTGCTCTGACTGCTGGAAGAGTTTGGTTCAGAAATACAAATAATCTGTGCACCAGAGAACTCACACTAGAAAGAAACCGTTCGTCTGCTCTAGTTGCAGGATGGGATTCACGAGGTCATTTACTTTACTTAAGCACCAGTTAACTCACACTAGAGAGAAATCATTTCCTTGCCCTGAATGTAGCAAGGGATTCGCTCATAAATTCACTTGCATCAACATCACAGAACTCACACTGGAGAAAATGTATTCAACCTCTGAGTGCGGGAAGAAATTTACTCAGTTAGTGAACTTAAAATCACACCAGGGAACTCATAGTGGAGAGAACCGTTTATTGATCGAAGTGTTGGGAAGGGATTTTCAGAGTCTTCCAGGTTATGTGAGCACCAGAGAACGCATACTGGGAAGAAACTGCTCACCTGCTGTGACTGCAGGAAGAGATACGTGCCGTTACCTGACCTGCATTTATATTAGAGAACTTAGACTTGATAAATACTATTCACCTGCAGTGAATGCGGGAAAAAGTCACTCAGTCATCCCACTTACATTCACACGAGTGAACTAATGCTTGAAAACAAAACCATTCATCTGAAAATCAATAGTTAGAGGAACACATCAGGCATTCTGCAGTCGTAAATGAGACTCTTGGCTTGTGTGTTGCTTCCCGGCTTCCAGGGTCAAGATTATCTCGGATTGAGTTTATTGGATTGTTCAGAGGGAACGTGAGCAGCGAAAATTCATCTCACACTTCTCTATCAATGACGTAGCTAGGAAAAAATGATGAGGACCTGAAAGGAGTTAGGTTGTAAGCCGAAAAGCAGGATGAACAAAGTAGGAATCTCAGGTGCCAATGGCGAATGAAGCTAAGAACAGAAAGCGAATGCATTTGAACACGTGGCTGCGGAGCTGGTTTAGGAGGGACGGCTTCAGATATGTGGATCATATCTGCAGGGATGTGACTTGTCTCAGGATACCAAATATCCTTGGCAGGGGGCTCTCTATAGGTTTTTTGAGTGTTTAAAGTAGTTACAAATCAGATGATCAAATGGGCAGTGACCAGCCGGATACAACCGGCAGTGAGTTTATGAGGAGGTATAGACAGTTGAAAGGGCGGTGTGATTGTTTTAAGTGTCTATTTTAACGAAAGAAGTGGCAGTAATAATGTTAATGAACTTAAACTGGAGTCACAATGTTGTGGCCATTACAGAAACTTAGATATCACAGAGGGAGGAATGTTTGTTGGATTTTCCAGCGTTTATAGGTTTGAAAAGAAATTGGGAGGGAGGTAAAAGAGATTGGGGAATGGCATTGTTAGTCAGAGATAGCATTACAGCTGCAGAAAAAAGTCGTCGGGGATGGTTTGTCGACTGAGACATAATTGGTGGTGGTGAGAAACAGGAAAGGAATAGTGACTTCATTGGAAGGTTTCTAAAGATCCCCAATAGAAACGGATGCCTGCGTGAGCCGATTGGGATTTTGAAAACAGATTTTGGAAAGGTTTGGAATTAACGGGTTTGTTGCCCTGGGTGATTTCAATTTCCCTGATATTGATGGAACCTCCTTCATGCAAGTAGTTTTGACAGAGCAGTTTTTGTCAGGTGTGTCCAGGAAGCTTTCTCAACTCAATATGTAGATAGACCGACTAGAGGTGAGGCCAGATTGAATTTGCTGTTTAGCAACGAAATATGTCAGATGTCAGAACTCTCCTTTGGAGATCATTTCGGTGATTGTGATCCCAACTCCAAGACCTTTACTACAGTAAAGGAAAAAGATAGCAGCAGCTGTTATGGGAAAGTATTTAATTGGGGTGTGGGAGGGGGAATTACAGTAGTATTAGGCAAGGACTCTGCAGCATAAATTGGGAGCAGATATTGTCACGTAAAGGAACGACAGAAATGTGGAGGGAGCACTTGCTGATACTGCTGGATAGGTTTGTCCAACTGAAATAAGGGAGCGATGGTTGGATAACCTTGTATGACAAGAGATGTGTTACATTCAGTGCAAAGGAAGAAGGAAGCTTACTTAAAATTGAGGAAGCAAGTATCAGACAGAGCTGTTGACTTTACAACGTAGCCAGGAAGAAACTGAAGAGTGGATTTGGTGAGCGAGAAAGGCAATGACAAAACCTTGGCGGTTATGATTATCGAAATCTCCAAGGTGTACTACACTTCTGGCCAGTGATGAGGTAAGGCCGATCACGGATAGTGAAGGGCATTTCGATGTAGAGGTGGAAGAGCTGGGGCAGTTTCATAATGAAAGGATGTTGCAAAGCACATTGCTGAAGTCGAGCAATGGATTTGGTGCATATGGATTTTAGCAAGGTGCTTGGTAAGGTTCCCCATGATAGGTTCATTCAGAAAGTATGGAGGCATGAGATAGAAGAAAACGCGATGTCTGCATTCTGAATGTGCTGTCCCATATGAGAGAGAGTGTGGAAATAGATGGAAGGTATTTCAGCCTGGAGCTTGGTTCGGAGTGGAGTTCTGCAGTGATCTCTTCTGGGACCTCTGATCTTTGTGATTTTTTAAAATGACCTGAATGAGTTAGTGGAATGGTGTGTCAGTAATTTTGTCGATGACACAAAAGTTGGTGTAGTTATGGATCGCGTGGAGGGCTATTATGAGTTGAAGGAGGACATTGACTGGCTGGAGAGCTGGACTGAGAAATAGCAGATCGAGTTCAACCTGTAAAAATGTGAAGAGATTCATTTCGGAAGATCAACTGTGAATGCAGATGAAGGATTAAAGGCAGGAATCTTGGCAGTGTGGAGGAACAGAGGGATCTTCAGTGTTATGAAGGGACTGCACCTGTATGAGTGACTGGAAGCTGGCACGGACTCAGGGAGACACACAGTGTGCTGGAAGAATTTAAAATGTAATACCTGATTGTGAAACTAATTGTGTAGCTGAGGTGCCATAATATGAAAACAACTTCAAATTCGTCCAATCAGGTTAAATTATGCCCCAGATACCAAACTTCTGCCAAATTTGGATTTAGTATTTTGACAACATCAGACCAATGAAACGAAGCAAGGTTTTGTGTAATGAACAAGACATTTTGAACAGTTATGGAGAGAACTGCCAAGAAAAACAACAAGTATAGATTGCTAGCCTAAAAGCTCTCTGAAATGTACCTGGTCATATGAAAGACCTGTGAAGCAGAGTACTGAAGAAAAGATGACAGAGGAAAATCTATACAGGAAGGTACAAAGAGAACATTCAGAACTGGCTGGTTTGAAAACTACATTTTTTTATACATCATAATCGTTTTTTTTATCGGACCTGTATTGCAGGTAGGGAGGAAAGAGATAGTTATCACAGAAAGAAGCTGCAAATAATTGTTGGTTTTAATATTCTCTGTTGGACTTATGGAATACAATTATTAACTTTTACTTTAAATAGTGACCTTTGAAATGTCTTTGTCTGTCGAAATTTAACAGATTATGGTACGAGCGGAGCTTCTCCCTGTGTCGTGCTTAAATTAGCAGAGCGTTTTACCCCGTGTCATAACATTGGGGTCCACGTCCTTACATCCCAAAATGTTGCCAACTCAAGTTGGTAAGGTTGTTAACTATGTTTATGGTGTGTTGGCTTTCAGTAGCTGCGGGACTGATATTAAGAGTCGCGACATTAAGTTGCCCGTAGGACCACACTTGTGCTCAGTTCTGGTCGCCTCATTAAAGGAATGGTGAAGCTTTAGAGAGGATGCAGACGAGATTCACCAGTATGCTACCTGAACTGGAGTCCATGTCTCATGATAGAAGGTCGAGGGAATGAGGGCTTTGCTCATTGGACCGAAGAAGGTTGCGTGTGCATACAAGCTGATGAGAGGCATAGATAGAATGGACGCCAGAGACGTTTTACCATCGTTGAAATGGTATCACGAGGGTGAAAAATTTTAACAGTAATTGGAAGAAGATTTCAGGGAGATGTCAGAAGTTGGTGCTTATCTCAGAGAGTGGTTAATCTTATCCCATATAACCTTTTTCTAATGTTTAACAAACAACCGACATAAAGTTCACTGGTATATAATCATGAGGGTTTTCTCGACTCCCTTTCTTGAGCAAGGGAACAGCATTTGCTATCTTTCAGTCTACTGATACTAATCCTGTAGACAATGACGACATAAAGATCAGAGTCAAGGCTCGGAAATCTCCTCCCTGGCTTCCCAGAGAATCCTCAGATAAATCCCATTTTACCCATGGTATTTATCCGTTTTCACACTTCCCAGATTTTCTGACACCTTGTCCTTGTGAACCTCAATCCAATTTCGTCCAATAGCCTGTTTCACAGCATTCCACTTGACAACCTTGTCTTTTTACAGTGTGATTGTTGATGCAAAATATTTGTTTAGTGCTTCCCCAATTTCCTCAGACGCCATGCACAATACTCCAAGTGTGGTCAAACCAGGGCTCTATAGAGATGTAGCATAACCTCTTGGTTAAGAAACTCAATCCTCACCACCACATGCCTTCTTATCAATACCATCAAACCAGTAAGATTCATCTGCTTCTCCACACTGCCAACATTTCTGCATTTAACCGGGTGTTCTGCATTCAAATTCGAAAATCCAAAGTGAATCACTTCGTGCTTTTCGAGGTTGAACTCTATCTGCCACCTCTCAGCCCAGCTGCGCATCCTGTGAATGCCTGTTGCAAACTACGTCATCCATCCACACTATCCACAACTCCATCAAAATTCGTGTCATTGACAAAGCCTTCCACTTCCTCATCTGAGTCATTTATAAAAATCGCAAAGAGTAGAAGTCCGAGAACCAATCACTGCTGAACACGTCTATCACTAAGCTCCAGGCTGAATACTTTGCATCTACCAGCACCCTCTGTCTTCTGTGGGCCGGCCAATTCTATATCCAGACAGAGAGGTTTCCCTGTATCACAATGCCTCCTTACTTACTGAAGAAGTCTACATCAGGAACGTTGCCAAACACCTTGCTAAAATCCGTGTACATCACCTCGACTATTCTGCCTTCTTCTGTGTGTTTTATCACATCTTCAAATAATTCAAAAAGACATGTGATGCATGACCGGCCCCTCACAAAGTCATGCTGACCATCTCTAATCAAACTGTGGTTTTCCAAGTAATCATAAATCCTGTCGCTCGCAATTCTCTCCAATATTTTACCCATCACGGACGTAAGACTGACTGATGTGTAATTCCCAGGATTTTCTCCATTCCCTTTCTTGAACAAGGTAATAACATTTGCCAAACTCTAATAACCTGTTCGCACGCCAATGGACAGTCAGGATGCAAAGATCATCTTCAAAGGCGCAGGAATCTCTTTCCTCACTTCCTGTCATAACCTCGGATGTATCCTCTCTGGCCCAGGGAATTTATACATCCGTATGTTTTTCAAAGTCTTCGCCAATCAGTTCCTTCACAATTACATTGTACCCCTCTAAAGTTCTGTATGATTCCCTACCTCCTTAACCTTAAGTAAGCTTCTTCTTCCACCTGATTAGATGCACGACATCTTTGTCACGCAAGTTTCTACCATGCCTTCCTTGCCTTAATGGGACAAGCCTATGCTGCACTATCAGCAGGTGCTTCCCAAGCAACTTCCACATTGCTGTTGCTCATTTCCCTGAGACCATATGCTCCCAGTTTGAGCGCCCCAGTTTCAGCTTAATTGCATGATAATCCCCCCTTCCCCAATTAAATACATTCCCATACTACCAGCTCTGACTTTTCTCTTTGATCATAAGAAAGGTCACTACTGGACTGAGGATGGTGTACTTCAATGCATGCAGTATACGAAACAAGCTAAATGAGATTGGAGCAAAGATTGAAATTGATAGATATAATTTCGCGAGTATCAGAGAGATATTGCTCAAACAAGGTGAGGGTTCAGAGCTAAATTTCCAAGGGTATGCATTCTATGGAAAGGACAAGCAATTGGGCCGCGAGGATCGGTTTGCCCTGTTAGTGAGAAGTGAAATCGATAGGAGAAATGGTTAAACATATGGATGATAATGGAATAGTGTAGGATAGAAGGGCTTCAGATTGGTTTCACAGATCTGCGCAACATCGAGGGCTGATGGGCCCATGTTGGGCTGTAGTGCTCTATGTTCTATGCTATGTATTCTATATACAGGTGGAAGGCTTGGAGACGTTATATGTGGAGTTGAGACTGTAAAATGCACATAAAAGTGACACTACTACTTTTATAATAGGGCCTTCAATTTGTTATACTGGGAAAAATTATTTGACAGTGGATCCTAAGAAAAGGAATTCGTAGAATGTCCAACTTGTTTTGCAGTAACTAGTAGCAGAGCACACGAAGAAACAGGCAATTGTGCATTCCGTGATGTGTCATGAAGTAGTCTTGAGTAGGTACCTTAACATGAACAAATTCTCTGGAGCAGACGCCACAATATGGTAGAAGTCACCCTGAAGTTTCAGATGGCAAAATTAGACTCAGATGCAACGGTTTTATAATTGAGGGATATTAAAAACAAGGACAGAAGGAAGGAGCTGTCCAGAATGGATCAGAATGGGAAGCTAGCAGGCAAAATGGTCGAACTTCAATGATAGGATTTTCTGGGGTAATTTGGGAGACACAGCAGAAATTCATCCAACAGACACCGGAATAACCACTCAATCAGACGCTAAGAGCAAAACCATTGGTACGTAACTTAATGATTTTTTTTTCATTGTGTTGCAGGAAGTATTTGAATTTGACGTGCGTCTACATTTTCTCTCCCCGAGTTCTACATATTATCAAGACTTCTGACAACGTTTACTTTATGAAAAAAAAGGAATAACTATTCACTCCGCCAGTGAAACCCACCAAAAAAAATTCGAGGAATGGCTTGATAAAAATTCACAAACCACAAGCTAACAACCTGAATTATTAGCCAAAATTCCCCCTTTTTCCCCAAGCCAGTAATTCAATTTGACAGAAAGGGCCAAAGGTTGATAGTAGAGGATAGTTGTTAGGTGAAAGTTAGAAAGATGGAGAGATATGTTGCCGGATTCAGAGTATTTGAATCACAGGCTAGCAGCTTCGATCTCCAAATGTGCTAAACCCCACTGAGCAATTCTATGACAGCTTGGTGAGAAAAGAGATGCAATTGTTGAACAAGTTAGTGAGTTGGGTTGATTCTTCTCAGCAGCCTCCTCCTACTAACCGGCCAATCTGAGTCGCTCATCCAATGCTCCTTGCCAAAAACTTTCTTCCAGTTCAACCTTTAACCCTCCAGTCACAAACATCTGTTCTTTGCTTCAGGCAGTCTCCCTTTAGCGTTTACAATTGCGCAATCAGTGCGTGTCTCCTCTCTGGCAGCAATTCCTTCTTGGACATTGCTGTTCAACTCCAGGCAGCTACTCAAAAGAGATGATGTACTCTCGAGGATATATAGTAATATGACCTGGAGGTTAAATTCAGATCGTGTTATATGGTGGTGCAGACTCGAATAACCTGGTGGCATATATTTGGTCCTTGCATAGCGAAATGTTGTATTTGTTATATCTCTCCAACAATCTATCTTCCCGTTCCTGATGTTGCTAATCTGAAAAAAGGAGAAACTGCTCCCAGGAACTGATTGTGCAAAGCATGCCTGATGCCTGATTGTCCATACTGTGAGGAAATCATTACACAGTTCAGTCGATCAAAATCCTACTTACTTCTTTAGCTAATGATACTGCAAATATGGCTATCTGGAATTCTAATGGCATTTCACACCATGACGCATTTTGTAGCAACAACCTGCCCAAGGCGCCACGGTAGTCCAGTATTGAATCTTATAGTTTGCAATTTATTTTGGAGTAAATGCTATGATGACTCTTGCTTTGAACGGAAACAAGAAAATTCACTAATAACTGGGATAAATCAAACAAAAGAAATCCTCCTTTCCCTGCTGTACTGAATTGTCCTTAATGCCAGGTTTTCCATTTAGCAGTGGTTTCATGAAATACTCTAGACTCATATTATTCTGGAAATAGAAAGCCCTGCCTATCATGTAGACTGGTTTACCCCGGGAAAAGGAGAAATTGAGTACTGCAAATGCTGCATGGCTGATTAAGGAGTTATGAAAGAAAAGTCAACTCTCCTGTTCCTCCGATGCTGCCTGACCTTCTCTGCTTTCCCAGCGTGACAGTTTTTGTCTCGTTACCACAGGAAATGTCAAAGGAAAGAAAAATTAAAATACCACTTTTCAGATGGTGGACAGTTATTTATCATTTGCTGTCAGTATTTGATTCGTCGTCAAATTAACTAATTGCAATGTCTTTTACAATTTAAGTATTTTAAGTTTGAGTATAAATACGGGTACTGCTTACTTGATTTGAAACTTGAGAAATACTTGGATTCCCTACAGTGTAGAAACAGGCCCTTCATCCCATCAAGTAAACACTGACCCTCCAAAGAACAACCCTCCCAGACCTATTCCTTTACATTTACCCTTGCACTTAACACTACGGGCAATTGAGCATGGTTAATTTACCAAACCTATACATCTTTGGATTGTGGGAGGAAACCGGAGCACCCAGTGCAAACCCGCAGACACGGGGAGAACATGCAAAGTCCACAGAATAGAACCCGGGTCCTTGGCGCTGTGAGGCAGCAGTGCCAACTACTGAACCACCATGACGCCCCGCACTTGCCAGACCTGTACAAAATTCAAAATGTTTCTCTCTATTTATGAATAACCTGGCATTATTCTGTGCTCTCCCCCTGCATCAAGTTACTCAAGACAGAAATTGGGAAAACTTTTCAGGAAGAGGAGAAGGCCAGAATGAATGCGGTCAGACATTAAAGACATCATAATGGAATCAGACCATTAAATATGGTGATCAGTCCCAATTGGTAGAATGATCGTGGACCAGAGGGCATAGTTCTTCAGGGTTTGAAAAAGAAAGAAGCAAACGCGACATGAGAAAGCATCTTTTAACGGGCGAGTCATTTGGAATTTCAATACTGTACATAGATGCAAGAAAGTCAACTGAAGGATTGAACTGGGCATCAGATGATTATTTAAATAGAAACAATTACCAAGTTACAGTGAAGTGGAAGGATTGCGATATTAACTAAACTTTCCCAGTGAGCTTGTGAATCATGGGATGACTAGACCTCTTTTGCATTGTCACGATGATTTGGTGATTTCACAAGGCTAGGAATCATTCTTTCTCAGAAGAGATTTTAAAGAATGCTGCAACTGATTCATTAATCAGGATTATTTCAAAATGTCCTAATATTAGAACAATTGCAATTGTGTTAAGTTTGACCATTGATCTACGAGGAAAATATAGAGATAGGAAACAAAAAATAATTGTTAAAACATGTGAGACTGCTGAAGATAAATGAATCCTCAGACGTGCGTCAAACACATCCAACATTGCAAGTCTCCTGATCAAACAATCGAGTTAGCTTGGTACTGCAAAGCTCAGTGGAATATTTATCAGAAGATGCTATGCCTGCAGTTATTTTAAGAACAAATCTAATAGTGCCCTATATTATTCGGTCATGAAATCCGTCTCGTCATTGACATTTGTAAAGTTAAGGAAGGGCATTGACGTTTGGGGGATTTAAAAAAGACTGTTCCTGAGGCATAGTAATAAGTAAACCTTTCAAAAATGAGCAAAAGATGCCCAAAGTATGACGAAAAAGTAAACTTACTTAGGTCTAACTTTAGTTTAACTAGCTCGATTTGAATAACAAAAGGATAAGTTTTGAACAGGAGCACAGATTTTCATTTAGATTATTTCTGACTTGTGGGACATTTTCAGATATTTGCGCCTGATTCTCCTTGGAAAGAACTCCCATCTCAAGGGATATAAAATAAGGCGGTGTCCCATTTTCTGGTTTTCACTTGTTACTTGCTTCATTTTTCATTTAATTACCTTATGTATCTGGGGAGTAAAACAACTACGATGAGGACATTGCTTTGATAAGCACCCCTAAAAAAAATCCTCCGTGGAGATTACACACCTGTACAAATATGAGATACTTTTATTGTTCTTGAGTGCACTCGGCAGAGTCTTACAGAAATTATAGAACTCATACACTGTCAGCAAAAAACAAAATGGTAAAACCAAGCATTATTTTGGTGAAGGAGATTTACTACCCAATTCTTGCAGCCGTTGCCCTTCCTGGTGAGTCCGCGTGAATTGTTTCCTGTTCTTCGATGTTTCGCATGTTTAATCTTCAAGTCATATCTCTTATCATGTACAATGCGTCCAAGATGTTAGTCAATGTTTCATAATAGATAGGTCCGAAAGAAACTCACCAGCTACTGTTATTTCAAAGTTACAACTTTTCCTTCATCGAAGCATCTCTCTGATATACTCAGTATGTAACTCCAGAGTTCATTTCAAAAATGCATGAGAAATTTCAGACAGCCTTGTAATTCAGTGAAGATTGAACAGAACAGAAAAATGTACAGAGAGCTATGCTACTATGCTAATGACATAATATGGATTCATTTGTTAACATCTGATAGTGTCACATATATTTCAGACGGATACAGGAATTTTAATACATTGTCTTGCACACTCTATTTTTATCTTACAGCAAACTTGATGTCATTTGCAATTCTCTTGCGAGGAAACTGTGGCCTCTCCAGGTGTATCACTGTGTACATGGTCACCATGGCAATAGCAGATCTTCTTGTCCTAAGCAGCTATGTAATATTGTATTACATTTTGATTTACCACTTTCCACTTCTATTCCTGTCCTACACGCCTGTTTGTACCGTCATTATATACATAATTGTTGTTGCTCTCGATTTATCTGTTTGGAGTATCGTCTCCTTCACCTTTGATCGATATGTCGTCATCTGCTGCCAAAAAATTAAAACAAAATTTTGCACGCAAAGAACTGCAACTGTTGTTGTAACAAGCATCTCGATCGGCATTGTGTTGAAAAATATCCCTGTGTTGTTTGCATATGAGCCTCAGCATATTATCAACAATGTGCCGTGGGGTTGCCGATCAAGTGAGGCTTTTTTTTATTCAACTATAGGTACAGCTTTTGTCTGGTTCCATAGCGCCTGGGTAGTTTGGCTTCCTTTCACAAATATTGTCTTGTTTAATTCTTTAACTGTCCAGCGTATTATAGCGTCAAATCGCACCCGAACAGAACTTAAAAATCGCAGGGGTGAAAATCACAGCGATTCAGAGATGGAGAGCCGAAGGAAGTCCATAATTTTATTATTCTCCATATCCATCAGTTTTATACTGCTTTGGTTGACATTTGTAGTCAGTTTTACGATTACCAGAATGACAAGTACGATTTATTACCAAGGTGACCTTACAGACCCTAAATATATCGCCACTGAAACTGCAGATTTTCTGAGGCTGTTGAGTTGTTTTCTAAACCCATGTATTTATGCAGCGACTCAGAGTAAATTCAGAGAAGAGCTGAAAAACCTGTTACAAACTCCGTTCAGATTACTTCAGAAATGAATTGTAGGAGTATAAACATAATAAAAGTTTGAAAAAAAGATACATTTCAGGTGCAGAGCCACTTGATCTTTAAAAAAGCCTTTTTTGAGATCTAAGAAACGCTTACCTTTTCGTGCACACAGGTTTGGTGTTTCACTGTGTCACATCGTTATTGTTTTCCCCATTATTTCATGATTGTAGAAGTCCTATTCTGTTCTAAGTAGTACTCATCACATTCGGGAATTAAGTAGGTAACATGATCAACTTCAGCATTAATATTGGAACGGAAGTTGCCAGGCGATGAATCCACATCAGGTATTGACATAGAACATACCTTATTAAAATAACTAGCATTTGTGTGAGCACAATGAACATCTCATCACCAACTGTTTGTCGGTGATCAGCTTGCAGTTTACAGTATATATTACAGACAATGAACTCCATTTCTGAAAAAAGAAGCCTCATTGAGAACATGAAGTTTGTTTTCCCCTTATAATTATGGACATTTTCAGATGTAGCCAATCGTTACAATTTTGCATACTGATACCTAATCGTCTTCTGCTCATTGCAATATTTCAAATGCTTGTTGCATTCTACTCATAACTCAGCGATCAAGCTTAGAGTCATTAAAAAAAACATAAAAATAATGCTACTCTAACCATCCCTGATGTTTTTGTTTTGCATTGAGGTTTAATTATGAAGTGTTTTGTCTTTTATTTATGTGTGTTTCTGTGTAATCAAAATCAAAAGAGTGGAGTTTTTGACAGCGTGGGGAAGCTACTAGAAGCAATATGATTATTGAAAATTCAAAAGCATAATCCTCGAGAGATAAGTGTTTTGATTTTTTGTCAAAGATGTCAAACAAATCATGAGAAACAATTATCAATGAAATCTAGTTCTTTGACTCCTCTGTCAATTTTGGAGGAACTGGTTAAAAAGATTTTAGTGGATTGCATGTTATCCCTAAAGAGAAACAAAAATGCTCTTTGAGCATTACCAATTATTTCTGCAGCTTATTAAGGGGTGCCATCCAGAAAAAAATTGGACATACAGATTCGATGCGATGCAAGAACATCATGGATTCAGATGTCACATTACTGGAATTGGTAAGAGGTGCATAATGCATCAGACAACCAAAACAAAATGGTCATTAGCCATACAAGCATAACAGAGAGACAACATATAGAGTCATCGCAGTCCTATCAGACTGTGGGGTTGCTCTTTGACCGAACACTGTAGTTTTAACCCAAGGATCACCATAACTCAGCTGATTCAAAAAATTGATGACTGGCATTCTCCTAAAGATGTTTAGCTGGTCCAGGAATAGAACCCGCATTTTTGGCATCATTATACATACCAAAGCAGCTATCTGGCAAACAGATCAAACCAGGCAGAGGATACAACGGTTTATAACACCTGCCACAATTGTTAAGAGCAGCTTCTTCCCTGCTGATATGTGACACATGGATGAAAAATTCCTACATATGGAATGATTCTTCTCTGCATTTTCTCTGTGGTTGTTACACCATATCCTGCATGGTTTTCTACTAACCTCATGCATTATATAAGTTATAAAGGACAAGGAACAAAGAAAATTTACAGCTCAGGAACAGTCCCTTCGGCCTTCCAAGCCTGTGCCAATCCAAATCACTGTCTAAACCTGTCGCCCAATTCCGAAGCATGTGTAAGCCTCTGCTCCCCACCTACTCATGCATCTGTCCAGACGCACCCTAAATTAATCTACCATGCCTGCCTCAACCACCTCTGCTGGCAACGCGTTCCAAACGACCACCACCCTCTGTGCGAAGTACTTGCCACATAAATCTCCCTTAAACTTTGCACCTCACACCTTGAAAGAGTGACCTCTCGTTATTGAATCCCTCACTCTTGTAAAAAAAAGCTTGTCTCCATCCAGCCTGTCTGTACCCTTCATGATTTTCTAAACCTCAATCAGGGGCCCCCCCTTAATTTCTTTTTTTCTAATGAAAATAAATCTAACTTTGTCAATCTCTCTTCATAGCTAGCACGTTCCATACCAGACAACATCCTCGTAACCTTTCTCTGCACCCTCTCTAAAGCATCAACATCCTTTTGATAATGTGGCTATCAGAACTGTACACAGTATTCTAAATGCGGCCGAACCAATTTCTTGTACAATTTTAACATGACTTGCCAGATCTTATACTCAATACCTCGTCCAATGAAGACAAGCATACTATATACCTTCTTGACCACTCTATCTACCTGTGCAGCAAACCTCAGGGTACAATAGACCTGCACTCCCAGAACTCTCTGCCCATCAACTTTTCCCAAGGCTCTTCCATTTATTGTATAATCCGCTCTGGAATTAATTTTGCCTAAATGCATCACCTCACATTTATCTGGATTGGAAACCATCTGCCACTTTTTTGCCCACCTCTCCAATATATTGATACCCTCCAGTACCCTCTGACAGTCCCTTATGCTTTCTGCTACTACACCAATTTTCGAGTCATGTGCAAACATGCTGATCATACCAACAGTGTACTCTTCCAGATCATTTATGTGTATTACAAACAACAGTGGCCCCAACATTGACACCTGTGGAGCAGCACTGTTCACCTTACTCCATGTCGAGAAACTCCCTTCAACTGCTACTCTGTGTCTCCTGTTGCTCAACCAGTTCTTTATCCACCTGACTGGAACACACTGCACACCATGTGATTTCACTTTCTCCATTAGTCTGCAATAGGGAACCTTATCTAACGCCTTACTAAAGTCCATGGATAGGACATCAACAGCCCTTCCTTCCTCTATCAACGTGGTCACTTCCTTTAAGAACACTATTAAGTTTGTAAGGCACGACCTCCCCCGCAGAAAACCATGTTGCCTATCACTGATAAGCGCATTATTTTCTAAATATAGTTAGATCTTATATCTCAGTACCTTCTCGAGCAACTTTCGCACCTCTTGTACAGGGCGACAACATGACTAACCCTCCAGTCCTCCAGCACCTCACCTGTCTTTAAGGAAGCGACAAAGATATCTGCCAGGGCCCCAGTTATTTCCTCTCTCGCCTCCCTCAGCAACCTGGGATAGATCCCACCAGGTCCTGGAGATTCCTCCACCTTAATAACCTCTAACGTTCCCAACACATCTTCCCTACTTACGTCAACGTGATCCAGACTAATCAAACTTTTATCTCTAGTCTCAAATTCATCATGTTCCTCTCCTCAGTGAACACTCATACAAAGTAATCATTCAGAACCACACCCATTCGCTCAGGTTCGACACACAGCTTTCCTTCATTATCCTTTAATGGACAATCCTTTCTTCAGTTACCCACTTGCTTCTTATATAAGAATAAAATGCTTTCGGATTCTCATTAATTCTGCTCGCAAAAGTTATTTCATGACCCGTTTTATCACGTTTGGTTCCTCGCTTAAGACTTGTCCTACTCTTTCGGTATTCCTCCAAGGCCCGTTTTGTTCTTAGCTGCCTAGACCTTATGTGCGCTTCCCTTTTCCTCATGGCTAGTTGTGCAATTTCTCCTGTCATCCATGGTTCACGAATCTTGCCCTGCCTCTCCTTTGCCTTCAACGGGACATGACTATCCTGCACTACCTTTAACCTATCTTTGAAAGCCCTCCACATCTCAAATGTCGACCTCCCTTCAAATAGCTGTGAACAATCCAAATTTCCCAGCTTCTGCCTAATTTTGATGTAATTGCCCTTGGCCCAGTTTAGCAGGATGTGGACCTTCGGACAGCTCTCTTCTTTGTCTACGAATATTCTAAAACTTGCAGAATTGTGGTCATTGTTTCCAAATAAATCTCCCACTGCAACTTCTACCACCTGTCTTGGCTCGTTCCCCAGTACCAGGTGCAATATTGCCCTTTCCGCGTCGGGCTATTGACATACTGATTAGTCTGGATAGCACGCAACACAATACTTTTCACTTACCTCGTTAAAGGCTGACATATGTCCTAATCTAATGTATTGGAGGAAGTTGAAGGAAATAAGGGAGGAAATTGCAAGATCCGTTGGAGAAACATTTGCATCAACTGTAAGTAAATGACTGGAAGGTAGCGAAGTTGTACCTTTGTGAGAACCCGGGGATGTATAGACATGTGAAACCAAAACAGAAAGTGCTGGAAAATCTGAGCAGATCTGGCAGCATCTGTGAGGAGAGAAAAGAGCTGTCTTTTCTAATCTAACTGACCCTTGGTCCTTCTCTCCTTACAGATGCTGTCAGACCTGCTGAGATTTTCCAGCATTTTCTCTTTTGGTTTCAGATTCCAGCATCCACATTAATTTGCTTTTATGTAGACTTCTGAACTTAATTTCAATTTTGGATAAATTGTTGATTAGGATAGACAAAATTGATTATGGATAGTCAACATGATTTTGTGTAACGCAACTTGTGCCTCACAAACTTGATTGAGTTTTGTTCAGGAATTTACTGAATAGATTAATGAAAGCACAGCAGTAGACCTTTTTTATTTGTACTTTAGCAAAGCTTTCTACACGATTCTGCTTGGTAGATTAGTTAGCAAAATTAGTTCTCATCTAATTCAGGATGAGCTTGCAAATTGGATGCAAAGTTAGGCTAATGGCAGGAGATACAGTCGTAGTGGAAGATTAATTTTCTGCAATAGGTCTGGCAAGAGCAGCGTTCTGCAGCAATTAGTTCTAGACCCTGTCTTGTTTGTCATTTATATAAATTATTTTGATGAGCATATAAAACGCATGGTAAGTAAGTTTGCAGATGACAACACAATTGGTGGCATAGTGGAGACTGTGGAACATTTTCTAAAATTACAAAGAGACCTTGATCATATCGATCAATGTGCAGTAAATGGCAGATCAAATCAATCTGAGTAAATGTGAGATATTCCATTTTGATGCAACAGAAAGTGATAGCGCTGATTAAATTAATGGTAGTGTCTTCAGTCGTGTGGGAAAACAGAAGGATTTGGGGCACAGGTACATAATTCTTTGACGTTTCTGTCACATCCAGACAGGGTGTTTAAAAAGGCGCTTGGCACATTGCCTTCATTAATCAGCCCTAGGAGTACAGGAGTTGAGAACTGATGTTGAACTTATGCAGGACTTCTGGAAAGCCGTGTCCTGTTCTGGTCGCCTAGTTACAGGAAGGATAAACGATAAGCTGGCGAGGGTTCAAAAGAGATTTACCACAATGTTGCTAGGTATGGAATGTTTGAAATATAAAGGAAGGATGCATCGACTTGGACGTTTTCATTAGAGCATAGGAGGTGGACAACCAACCAGATAGACAATTATAAAATAATGAGAGGTGTGCACAGAGATAATTTTAGCTGTCTTTTTCATAGAATGATGATATTAACGTGAGAGGGGAGAGATTTTTGAAAAAAAGGATATGAGGGGCAAAGGTTTTCACAGAGGATGGATAAAAACTTACAAGGTTTAAAATACATTGGAATAGTAAAAGAGTCAGTGACTGGGATAGTCCCAAGCAGATGGGACCCGATTAGTTTAGGATATAGCTCAGCAAAGAATGATTGTACCCACGGGAGTCTTGTCCGTGCTATATGACTCCATTTATCAAATATAATCAAGACATCATACGTGTACATTGCGATTCCACCACATTGCAAACCAGATATAAAACTGGCAGGAGCCTGATAATACTCTGACACGCCATACACATGATGCTGCTCCTTTAATAAGGTTTGTTGTCTTTTTTTTCCAAAAAAGTCGTAAAAACAGAGGTTCTGATATGTCTGAATTTCTCTCTTTGAAGAAACACTTTTTCAAAATAAACCTGTACAATGAAAGGAGAGTGGTCAATTCTCCCAGTTCATGGTTTGGTTTGGTTTGGTTTTATCAAGCAACCATTTCTGAGGCTGCTGGTCAAAGGAACAGTTCTATGCTGATTCCTCTCTTCTCGCTCTGACATCTCTCCTGTAAGAAAATATGTTTGTTTTTATTTCTATTTTTGCCAAGGAGATGTTGTTGTGAATGTTCCAATTATTTCGAACAAATCATTATGTGGCAACAGAGTCAATTGGATTTTCAGTTAGGTAAGGTGATTCTAAATTCGGTTTTGTTTTGTTTGTCGGTGAATAAAGTCTGTTTTGGTTAAAATTGAGAGGTTTGGCCAATTGTATCATGGCTGGAATATCCACCATACACCTGCTTAAAAGAGCTTCAAAAGGTAGCATCTGACTTACCTTCTTGAAATGATTTAAGTGTATCTGGCCGAATCCACAGCAAATTGTGGGCTCTTTGAGGGATTTGTCCTATAGTTCCAAATTGGGATTGGGCCTCTGGACTCAAAAGCAGCGAATGGTCGGGTCTGGATGTCTTTTGTCCTGTTTGTTGAATTCGATTGTTTTAAGTAGCGCTTGGGGGAGCAATGAATTTCAGTTACAAAAAGTTTTCTCGAGCTTGAAAAGTGACTTTGGTGATTTTACAAAAAAGTGAACAAGGAAAAGCTGCTGGAATTGACAGTTAAGTTGACGTTGGAGCTGCCTTCTTCCGTGAAGAAAGGAGAGATAATTCCAGCTGTAGCTCCGCATTTACATTTGCTGGAAAGGCCAACATAATCTTTCGAGATAGCTCCAATTCAATTAAGATTGAAGAAGCTTGAGTTATAGGCAAAAGAAAAAGGAAGGGAAGAATAAGGGGAAGGGGGAAGGGGGAAGGGAAATTACGATGCAATTAAGAAAGATTTAGGAAGCGTAGAATGGGGTAGGAAACTGTATGGGATGAGCACACTAAAATGTGGAGCTTATTCAAGGAAAAGCTCCTGTGTGTCCTTGATAAGCATGTACCTGTCAGGTAGGGAGGAAGATATAGAACGCGTGAGCCGTGGTTTACTAAGGAAGTAGAGTCCCTGGTAAAGAAGAAGAAGAAGGCTTATGTTCAGACAAAATGTGAAAATCAGTTAAGGCGCTTGAGGGTTACAAGGACGTCAGGAAAGACCTAAAAAGAGAGCTCAGAAGAGCCAGGAGGAGACATGAGAAGTTGTTGGTGGATGGGATCAGGGTTAACCCTAGTGTTTTCCATAGGTATGCCAGAAATAAAAGAATGACGAGAGTTAATTTCGGGCCAATCAAGGATAATAGTGGGAAGTTGTGTGTGGAGTCAGAGAAGATGGAGGAAGCACCAAATAAATATTTTTCGACAGTGTTCACTATAGAAAATGAAAGTATTGGCGAGGAAGATACAGAGATACTTGCATCTAGACTGGAAGAGATTGACGTTCACAAGGAAGAGGTATTAGAAATACTGCAGAGTGTGAAAATAGACAAGTCCCCTGGGCGGGATGGGATCTATCCTAGGATCCTCTGGAACACAAGATAAGAGATTGCCGAGCCTTTGGCATTGATCTTCAAATCCTCATTTTCTACAGGAATAGTGCCAAAGGACTGGAGGACAGCAAATGTGGTTCCTTTGTTCAAAAAGGGTAGTAGAGACAACGCTGGTAATTACAGACCAGTGAGTCTCACTTCAGTTGTTGGTAAAGTGTTGGAAAAGATTATAAGATAAAGGATTTATAACCAACTAGAAAAGAATAATCTGTTCAGGGACAGTCAGCACGGCTGTGTGAAGGGTAGGTTGTGCCTCACGAATCTTATTGAGTTTTTTGACAAAGTGAACAAACAGGTAGATGACAGCAATCCGGTTGATGTGGTGTATATGGATTTCAGCAAGGCATTCGATAAGGTTCCCCATTGCATGCTATTATACAAAATGTGGAGGAATGGGATTGTGGGAGACATAGCAGTTTGGATCAGTAATTGGCTTGCTGAAAGAAAACAGAGGATTGTAGTTGATGGACCATGTTCATCTTGGTGTCCAGTTACGAGCGGCTTACCGCAAGGGTCGGTGCTGGGTCCACTGCTGTTCGTCATTTTTATAAATGACCTGGATGAGGGCTTAGAAGGGTGGGTTAGTAAATTTGCGGAACTCACTACGGTCGGTGGAGTTGTGGATAGTGACGAAGGATGTAGTAGGTTGCAGAGAGACAGAGATAGGTTGTAGAGCTGGGCTGAGAGGTGGCAAATAGAGTTTAATGTGGGCAAGTGTGAGGTGATACACTTTGGACGGAGTAATCGAATGCAAATTACTGGGCTAATTCTTGGGAGTGTGGATGAGCAGAGAGATCTCGGTGTCCACGTACACAGATCCCTGAAAGTTGTTAAGAAGGCATACAGTGTTTTGACCTTTATTGATAGAGGGATTGAGTTCCGGAACCAGGTGGTTATGCTGCAGCTGTGCAAAGCTCTGGTATGGCCACACTTGGAGTATTGTGTACAGTTCTGGTCACTGTATTACAAGAAGGTTGTGGAAGCTTTGGAAAGAGTGCAGAGGTGATTTACTAGGATGTTGCCTGGTATGGAAAGAATGTCTTACGAGGAACGGCTGAGGGCCTTGAGGCTGTTCTCGTTAGAGAGAAGAAGGTTGAGAGGTGACTTAATAGAGTCATACACGATAATCAGAGGGTTAGATAGGGTGGACAGAGAGGGCCTTTTTCCAAGTATGGGGACGGCAAAAACGAGGGAACACAAATTTAAAGTAAGTGGAGATAGGTATAAGACAGATGTCAGAGGTAGTTTCTTTACTCAGAGAGTAGTAAGGGTATGGAATGCTTTGCCTGCAACGGTAGTAGATTCGCCAAGTTTAAGTGCATTTGAGTCGTCATTGGACAGGCATATGGAGGTACATGGAATAGTGTAGGTGGGATGGGCCTCAGATTAGTATGACAGGGC
The DNA here is from genome assembly GCF_047496795.1 of Chiloscyllium punctatum. NCBI lineage: Eukaryota > Metazoa > Chordata > Chondrichthyes > Orectolobiformes > Hemiscylliidae > Chiloscyllium > Chiloscyllium punctatum. Next base: position 26,988,688 of record NC_092773.1, read on the forward strand.
AGCGCAACATCGAGGGCTGAAGGGCTTGTACTGCGCTGTAATGTTCTATGTTCTATGTTATATTAAGAAATGAATTTTTTTGAACTCTGATTAAAAGCAGAGGATTCAGAAAAAATGCAAGATACGAGAAGAACAAAAAGAACATGATAGAATCGTGTTAGAAGAACAATAACAAAGAAAGAGAGAGAAGAGAGAAAGAAAGATGGTGAGATAATTGACAGAGAGAGATGAAAGGAAGAAACAGAGAGAGTTTGAACTACAGAAATTGGCACTTAGACAGGAAAGTCAACTTAAGATGATGGAAATGAAGGCTGAAGGCAGGCTTAGTGAGAAGAGAGTGAGGGTGAGCAAGCCCATGGTAGACAAACACTTGTTGGGGATTTGTATAAATATATCCAAGCACTGCCGAAATTTGATGAGAAGGATGTAGAAACATTTTTCATTTCTGCTCGCTGAATAAAGGCATTAAAAATAGCACACGTCTACGACGCTCTTCAAGAGATGATTATTTTGGAAGAATTTACAAATTTTCTTCCTGAAGTAATGGGAATGCATATGGAAGAGCAGAGACTTGAAACGGCATAATTAGCAGCAGGAAGAGCAGATGATAATGAGTCGTTCAGGAATCATAATTTGGTTTGGAACATCAATTTCATGGTGGCATCGTGGCTCAATGGTTAGCACTGCCGCCTCACAGAACCAGGGACCCCAGTTCAATTCCAGCCTCAGGCTGTGTGGAGTTTGCAAATTCTTCCCGTGTCTGCATGGGTTTCCTCCGTGTGCTCCGATTTCCTCCTACTGTTCAAAAAAGTGCACGTCAGGTGGCTTAGCCGTGCTAAATTGCCCATAGTGTTAGGTACATTAGTCATAGGGAAATGGGTCTGGATGGGTTACTTTTCAGAGGTTCGGTGTGGACTTAATGAACCGAAAGGCCTGTTTCCACACTGTAGGGAATCTAATCTAATCAGTCTTTGAGGAATAGAAATGGGGAACACTTAAATCTTTCAGTGAAAAGGGAAAAGTAAGTTCCCAGTTAAGATCATAAGGATAGCTTACCACCCTCCGAAGGAAACAGCAACAATAAAACCTGAACTTATCCCTACATTTTGCAAGTGTCTTCATTGATTTTGTAGGACCCTTACCTAAAACAAATGTGAGAATCGATTATTTTTTTAACAGTAATGGATGTCTCCACTAGACTTCCAGAGGTCATTCCAATATGAAATATCACAGCCCAAAGGATTGCACAGGAGCTCCATATGGACTACCCACAGAGATATAGTCACATCAAGGGTCAAACTTTGAACCACATTACTCAAGTAAGTTAAGGACAGTTTATGAATAAGTCAACTCAAATTTACTGCATACAATCCAGAATCGCCGGGAATGCTGGAAAGGTGGCATCAGACATTAACAATCATGTTGGGGGCTGTTACTCAAGACTATTCGGATTATTCGAATAAAGGAATTCTGTATTTTTTTTAGGCATCGGAGGTGCACAAAATGAATTGAACAAATGTAGTATGTTTGAATTAGATTTCGGGCTTGAAATGAGACGACCGTCAAAATTGAATAAGGAGAATTAATGGGCCAGAATTCAGAGATCACGTAGTTGCATTATGTGGCAAATTTTAGGAAATTATTAAATCGAGAGGGGTAATTGGCTATCAGAGCATGCAGTGGAATGGGAAGCACACAAGCTATCCAAATCTCGCAATAATGCTATTGGGGATGAGTTGTTAGTGTTAGTTTTAAAAGTTGAACCTTTATAATCAAGGTTTAGTGTATCCTGTCAAGTCGAAACGTGATTGAATGATGTGAAATATTTGATAAGGACTACAGCCAGAGAGAAATCTCAAAGAGTGTGTCATGTGACATTCTTAAAATGCATCCTGACACAGATGGAAAGCAAAAGATGATTATAACACAGAGTGATGAACAAAGTTCAGAGAATTTTGAATTGGACATTCCTCAAATTGCATTGGACAATACAAGAGCTTTCAGTGGTTAGGATAAATCATAGAGTTACCTACCAGAGGAAAAAATAAATTGACCTCAAAGAATTACTGTTAATGCATGGGGAGATATGTGGAAAAGAACTAAGAAGTACTAACCAAATTATGCATATACAGATATAAGAAATGTTGTTCCGATTAAGGAACATCCTTATAGGCATAGACATCTAAAATTGGCATAAGTTCAGAAGGAGGTTAAACGCATGCTCCTAGATGCTGTAATCGAAGTGACTGAAGCTCAACCGAAATAATGGCGCCAATACCAGATGGTACCCAACAGTTATGTGTGGACAATCGCAAAGGCAAAGACTGAAGCATATCCGATTCTACGTTTAGAAGTCTGTGTTGAAAAGGTTCGACAAACAGCTTATGTTTCTAAGTTGGACTTGCTCAGAGTGTACCGGTCAGTAACTTTCCATGAGACATCGAAATCAATTTCGGCTTTCCTAACTCTGAATGGACTGTCGAAATTTAAAGTCATGTCATATGGTATGAAACATGCACCAACTACATTTCAAAGACTAAACAATAAGGTTACTTTTGGATTACCCAATTATTTGGTATATATTGATGACCTGGTGACTTTTGGTCACACATAGAAGGAGCATTTCCGACATTTATCAGAATTGTTCGATTGACCTCAGAAGGCAGACTTGTGACATTTGCCACAGCCCAAGTCACCTTCCTTAGCTATGTTATTGAACATGGACAAATGCACCCATGAACCCCAAAACACAGATAATTGGTGAGTTTCCCATGCCATCGATAAAAAGAGCAGTACTACGATTCATGGCATTGAGTGGATTTTAACAGAAATTCATACCAATTTTAGTAGTTTGACTGCACCACGCACTGAATTACGAATGAAAGGTAAGAATTTTCATTGGACAGCGGACTGTCAGAGGCATTTGACAGCCTGAAAGCTGCGTTCGCCACTGCACCAGTGTTAGTCACACCTTGAATGGCGCCAGGCCATTCAAGGTGTCTATTGACATGAATGCTGTGGGTTTCGGTGATGTGCTCTTACAGGAAGAAGATGAGAAAATGAAAAGACCAGGATGTTGAACATTCATCGACAGTTGAGAAGTAACTTTGAACTTGATGTTGGTGTGACAACAGTTCAACACTTATGTTAATAATAATGTATCTGAGATAGTCTTGTACACTGATTGACGTTTGTGGGAAAAATTAAGGGCACAAATGCCTGACTGTTTGTTTGGAGCTTGTTTTACGTGATAATTGTGCATGTGGGAGGACGTGGAAAAGTGATCGCATAAGAATTGTCGATTCTTGGATGAGAAATGGAGGCATTCAGTGGCAGAAGTAAACGAGTTGAAACAGCATGTTTTTTATGTTTAGAGTCAATGTAAATGTGTTGTCCTGTATTAATAATTTAAGGTTACGCGATTTTAACATAATGACATCATTGGATATTGACAATTAACTTTGTTCAGGGTAGAGTACGACAATGCTACTCCTATAACTAGGTTATGTTGTCCTTGTTTCTTTTTCAGTGCAATCGTAATATCAGACGTTCCAATATGTCTCGGTTTACCTAACTGAAGAAGCTTTGAAATAGCTTTTCAAAACATTTGTACAATTGAAAGGGAGCGCCCAATTGTCCAAATTCAGGGTTTGGCTTGATTTTAGTAATCAATCTGTTTTGAGCCTTCTGGGCAAAGAAACATATCTATGCTGGTTCTGTCTCGCTCTTTCTGACAACTCTCCTCTAATAAAGTGTGCTTGATTTTACCCCCTTTTTGCCTAGAGGGTGTTTATGGGAATTAAGCAAGTATTTGGAACAGCATCATTACGTTGTGATAACGTGAACTGGATTATGACGTAGGAGGTCTTATCTTCACCATGGACATCCAGTCCTGAGACACATTCATCCGCTATGATGAAGACCTCCAATCTTCCATTTCTTCCTTTTTCGCCGACTGAAGCAGTACACTCCCACTGACACACTCATTCGAATTGGTTGAACTGTTTTTCATCCGCAACAATTTCTCCTCAGAATCCCACCACCTCCGCTAGACCAAAGGGATAACCATGGACACCCGCATGTGCCCCAGCTATAACAACCTGTTCGTCGTATATGAGGAACAGTCGATCTTCTGAAGCTGCATCAGCACCCTTCCCCACCTTTTCCTCCGCTACTTCAATGACTATATTAGCACGTTCTCGTGCTCCACAAGGAGGTTGAACAGTTAATAAACTTCACAAACACCTTTCACTCAGAAGTCATGTTTACCTGAACCTTTCCATTCCTGGACCTCTCCATGTCCATTACCAGCGACCAACTCATCTATTTCAAACCCACTCACTTCCATAACTAATCATACTACACTCCGCCCACCTGGCTCCTGTAATAAACGCTATCTCTACTCCCAGGAGGACCAATTCCACCATATGAATTCGCATTTGATCTTCTTGTGCATGAAGAGCAAGGTCCCCTCCCACTTGATCAACGATGCCCTCCAGGGCATTTCCTCCAATCCCCACAGCTCTGCCCTTGAACACCCACCCATCCATTCACAGCAAGTGGGGAGCACGCCCTCCCGATTCTCACCTTCCACCCCACCAGACTCCGGACAACGCATGATCCTTCAATATTTCTGCCACATACAAATAGGCACCACCACTAGAGATATAGTTCCCTCCCCACCCGTACCTGCATTCCACGGAGATCATTTCCTCCACAACTCCCATGCTCGATCCATTCCCCCGACCATCAAACTCCACTCCTCCTACCTTCTCTTGTGTAAATCCTGCGCCCAAACCTCCCCCTCACCTTTATCCAAGGCCTCAAAGAATACTTCCACATACGACAGTGATTTTCCTGCACCTCCACACTGTGTCTGTTGCTCCCAAATTGGTCTCCTTTACATTGTGGAGGCATGATGTTTTCTTGTGGAACATTTCCAAGAACAGCTCTGAGACACACGCAATAAACAACCCCTCCTCCCTATGACTGAACACTTCAACTTCTCCTTCCACTCATTCAAGGAAAGCAAGACATGTTCATCCTGCACCTCTATATTCTAGCCACCTGACGCCTGGAGGAAGAACGCCTCATCTTCAGCCTTGGAAGACTCCAACCACAGGGGATCGATGTCGATTTCACCAGTTTCGTCATCTCCCCTCCCCCTACCTTATCTCAGATCCAACCTCCAACACTGCAGTGACCTCTTGAACTGCCCTACCTATTTATCTTCTTTTGCACCTGCCTGCTCCACCCTCCGCTTCAACCATCACTGTCGTCCCCACCTTCATGCACCTATCGCATTCCCAGCCGACTTCACCCAATCCTTCCCCCTTCCCATTTATCTCGCAGTAACCTTGGGCACCCACATTCCTGATGAAGAGTTTATCCTCGAAACGATGCCTTTCATTCTCCGCAGATGCTGTGTAATCGGCTGAACTTCTCCAGCACCACACGTTTGGACTCTGATCTCCAGCATCTGCACTCCTCACTTTCTCGTAAGTTGTTCTTAATTCAGTTTTCTTTGGTCGTCTGTAAATTAAGTCCGTTTTGTTTAAAACTGAGTGTTTGGGCCTGCTGCATTATTCTGGAATATCCACATTACAACTACTTAAATGAAGTGGAAATGAAAGGGTCTGGGCAATCTCTTGAAATGTTTTGACGGTGTCTGGCCTCGTCCATAACAACACCTCTTATGAGTCTGATACAATCTGGTGCGATGTATATACTTAAACGTTGTGCATAACTGGCAGGATCCTGGTAAGTTTTGAAACCCTGGACAGAAATAATAGACTCCTGATACACTGCGCTGTCCTCAAAATTCCTGACAGGGTCTTTATAAACTTTGAAACTCCAATCACAGACGTGATATGATGCACTGTAAAATCCCTTACAAACTGGCAGCATGACCTCTTTATACAATGAACCTCTGTAAATTCAGGAAGCGATCGCGATGCACTGTGAAACTCATCCACACTTGATAGGATCCTTTTGCACTGTGAAACTGTGTACACACCTAGCAGGTTCATTATACAACGTAAACCGATGTGCACATCTGTCAGAACCTTATAACACTGTTCAACACTGAAGGATCCTGACAGATTATGAGAACTCACGCGCACCTGGAAGGATCCTATTCCAATGTGTAATTGCATTCAAGCCTGGCTTGGTCCTGATGCATTATGAAATCTCCTAAATAGCTGAAAAGATCCTGACACCCTGTGAAACTCTGAACATATCTGGCAGGATCCTAATACACTGTGAAAATTGATTCACATAAGACAGAATCATGATATGTTGTGAAACCCGGTATACAACTGACAGAACGTTTATAGAGAATGAAATTGCGTACTGACATGTGGCCATCCTGATATATTGTGAAACCCTAAGCGCAAATGGCATGATCCTGATACACTGTGAAAACCAGCACATATATGAAAGGATCTTGATAAACTGTGAAAACCTCTTCATATCTGAAAGGATCTTGATATACTGTGAAATCCAGTCCGATTGATTCTGTCCTGATATAGTGTTAAAAACTGCACACACCTGGTGAGATCCTCATACATTTTTAAACCTCGTACAGATTAAATATCCTGGCACACCATTAAACACTGTGAATACACATCAGGACTGTGATGTACTGTAACGATTCTTTTACATATGACAGCAGCTTGAAACAATATGAAAACCTGAAAACACCTCTCTGGATCCTGACACGCTGTGAATCTCTTATACCCATGAATATACTCGTATATTCTGGAACTTTTTTTTAAACCAGACAGATCCTGATAACATTGGGAAACCCCAAAGAACACCTAGCCGGATTCGAATAAAGTGTGAATCCGCACAAACACAAGTTTCCCCATGTTATACTATTGCAGAAAATACGGAGATATGGGATTGAGGGTGATTTGGTGGTTTGGATCATAAATTGGCTAGCTGAAAGTTATCAGAGGGTGTTGATTGATGGGTGATGTTCAACCTCGAGTTCAGTTGCTGGTGTTGTCCCGCAAGGATCTGTATTAGGGCCACTGCTGTTTGCCATTTTATAAATGACCAGGATGCGGGAGTAGAAGGATGGGTTAGAAGATTTTCGGGTAACACTAAGGTCATTGGAGTTGTGGATAGTGCCGTAGGATGTTGTAGGTTGCGAAGGAACATAGTTAGGCAGCAGAGCTGCTCTAAGATTTGGCAAATGGTGTTTAATGCGGAAAAGTGTTAGGTGATTCACCTTGGAAGGAGTAAAAACAATTCAGAGTATTGGGCAGATGGTAAGATTCTTAGCAGTGTGGATGAGCAAAGTATCTCCGTGTACATGCACATATATCCCTGAAAGTTGCCACCAGGTTGTCAGGGTTGTTAAGAAGGCATATGGCGTGTTGGCGTTTATTGGTATATTTCCAGAACCATAAGGTCATGCTGCAGCTCTACAAAACTCTGGTGCAGCCGCACTTTTGAATTCTTTATTGTTCTGTTTGCTGCATTACAGGAAGAATGTGAAAATGTTGGCAAGGATGAAGAGGAGATTTACCAGGATGTTGCCTGGTCTGGAGAGACGGTCTTATGAGGAAGGGATGAGTGATTTTGATACACTGCAATGCAGGTATGCCTCGCTATGATCCCAAATGGTCTGTGAGCTCCTATTCAAAATTGGCAGGATCCCAAACACATAGAATCTCTGTATACATATTAATGGAGCCTGATGCACAGTCAAACCTTGTGCGCACATGAACGAGTTCTGATAGAAACCTGAGTATGAAAATCTGGGCACTCATGAAAAGATACTGTACACTGTGAAACATCAGAGACACGTAACAGAATCCTGATGCATTGTAAAACGATATGCACATTTGACAATGTCCTTGTACACTTTGAAATATTGTACAGACCCAGTAGGTTCCTAATACATCGTGAAAACTTGTGCACCCATCATAATATACTGATACACAGTTAACACACTATACGCCTCGAAGGATCTTGTTAGACTGCGAAATCTCGTACACAGATGTTTTAGTCACGATGCACTGTGAAAATCGTGACTCACAATGATGATGATTAAGTGTGAAGACAGATAAGTACTTCGCAGGAACCCAATGCCCTGTGAAATCCTGAACACACTGGGCCCACTGGCGATACACGGAAATCCTGAAAATATCAGCCAGTTCCTGACACGCAGAGAAATCCTGCATGCTCATAACAGAATCCTGATATCAGTTTCAAAGTATTGCACACATATCATGATCCTAATACACTGGAAAATTCGTTGCAGACCTGGAAGGATTCTGATACACTGTGAAACCCTGACCACACCTGACAGATGCTGATGAGCTGTCTATTAACATAAACACATGCCAGGATCCCAATGCCCTGTAAAAACTTGAAAGGATCCTGGTGAACTGCAAAAATGGCGCACACAGCACAGAACCTTGAGGCGCTATGAAACAGGATGCTCACCTGACAGGATCCTAATGCACTGTAAAAACTGTTTCACACATGAAAGGAGCCTGATATATTTTGATCCTGCCGGATCCTAATACAGAGTGAATCTTCGAACAGGTTTGTTAGAATACTGATGCAATTTTAAATACTGCACAGACCTGGCAGGATCCTATTGCATTGTGATAATTCATATACACATGAAAGAATCCTGATACGCAATGGAAACATTTGCATGCGTGTCAGGGTCCTGTTAGTCTGTGAAACCCCGTACATACATATTGCGACCTGATTATACTGTGAAACCCCTGTGAAGCGTAGCATGATCCGTATACATGTGAAACCTTACATATATCTGGCACGAATCTAATACACTGTGTTACCTCACTCAGACATGACAATGTGTATTTTTTAAAATCACTTAACCTTTTTCTTTCTTTTTACCTTGTTCTTAAGATTCCGTACTTGTAAATCAGATGGTGACTTTTACTATACTGCTCTAGCTTTTGTACTTGATTACATGTGAGAATAAAATCAAAATCGGAATGAAACACTGTACGCACCTTTGAGGATCGTGACGCGCTGGGAAAAGTCTTTCACATATGACAGGAGCCTGATACACGGTGAAAATCAATATGCGCACTGCAGGATATTAATGCAATGTGGCACTCCATAGATACCTGACAAACTGAAATACTCTGTAACCACATACACCTATGACAGGACACAGATATATTGTGCACCATGTGCATAACCGGCACGATCCTGATAACATTGTGAAATTATGTACATACTTGTTGTGACCCTGATGCAGTGCAAAATACCATACAAACCAAGCATGAGTTAACGTAACTGTGAAAACCCATACACAAGGCTGGATCCTGATAACCATCACATATTTGAAAAGTGCCTGTTTTACTCCACAAACCTGTACTGATCTGGCAGGATCCTGATTACACTGTAAAACCCCGTGCACATAAGAGCATAAGCTCATATGACATCGAAGGAAAAATTATGTCATTCGGCCCATCGTGTCTGCTCCTCCATTCAATCGTGGCTGATAAGTTTTTAAAGCCACTTTCCCACTTTATTCTCGTAACCTTTGATTCATTTCGCAGTTCAGAACCTATCTATCTCTGTTTTAAATGTACTCAATGACCTAACTTCCACAGCCCGCTGTGGCAATGAATTCAACAGATTCACCATTTTCGGACTGAAGACGTTTCTCCTTATCTACGTTTTAAATGGTCTTCCATTTGCTGAATGGCTCTGCTCACGGATCCTAGTCTCTCCTGCCGATGTAAACATTTTCCAAACGTCGACACTGTCCAAGCCATTCAGTATTCTGTAAGTTTCAATCATACCCCAGCTCATCCTTCTAAACGACATCAAATTCAATTCCAGCGTCCTCAAATGTTGAGACTTTCATATCTGCGATCATTCTCGTGAAACTTTTCTGGAGCTGCTCCAGTACAAATAGATACTTCCTGTGGTGTCAAGCCCCAAATTGCCCACAATACTCTAAACTTGGTCTGATCAATGTTTTATAAAGCCCCAGAAATACATCCCTGCTTTTATATTCCGTTCTTCTCGAGATGAATGACAACACGGCATTTCCTTTCCTGACTACTGACTCAACCTGCAAGTTTACCTGAACGGAAGTCGGGGCGAGAACTCCAAGTCCCTTTGCACTTCAGATTTCTGAATTTTCTCCACAGTTAGAAAGTAGTTCATGCCTCTCGTCTTCTTACCAAAGTGCTTGACTTCACAATTTCCCAAGGTATATTTCATGTGGCACTTCTCAGCCAAGTCACCAAATCTGTCCAAATCTTCCCAAAGCCTCCTCGCCTTCCCATATGGTGTGTCCCTCTACCTATCTTTGCATCACGTGCAAACTTAGCCAGGATGCCCTCAGTTCCTTTACTCAAACTAATAATGAATAAAGTGATATAGTTATGTTCGCAAGATTGATCCTCGTGGAGCACTACTAGTCAACAGCTTCCATCCTGGGAAGGATCATTTTATCTCCACTCTCTGCCTTCTGCCAAGCTTCCAATCTATTATCCATGATTGTACCTTGCCTATAAAACTATCAGCCTTTACTTTACTCGGCAGCCTCCTGTGCAGCATCTTGACAATGGCCTTCTGGAAGTCCGGTTAGTTAATATCCATTGGTTCTGCTTACTCTAACCTGCGCATTACATCTTCAAAGAGCTTTACCAGATTTGTCCGACAAGACCTCCCTTGATTAAACTATGCAGACTTTGTCCTATTTTAGCATGCATCTCCAAGAAATTGCATCCCTCAAAATCGACTCAAAAATCTTACCAAGGACTGAGGTCAGACTAATTGGCCTATCATTTCCCGTATTTTGCCTTACTTCCTTCTTAAACATATAGATTGCTTTAACGATTCTTCAGTCCTCTGGGACCCTCCCTGTCTCTAGTGATTCCTTACTCAAGCATCCACTATCTCTTCAGTTATCTCCGACAGAACTTTCATGTCTCACCCACCTGGTGAACGAATCTCTGCCCTTGAACTCTCTTGAGGTTTTTGGATGTTTTTGACGGAAAGTATTATTCAATTCCTCAACCATTTCTTTGTTCCCCGTTAATGTTTCTTCCACGTCAATTTCCAGACACCCAATATTCACTTTTGCCTCTCTCTTGCCCTTTGTAATGACTATGCAAATTTACAAAAACACCCTGACTAGCTTAACTTCATATGTAATCTTCTTCCTCTTTATTTCTTTCTTCGCTGTCCTCTGTTGGTCCTTGTAGGCTTCCCAAATCCTTTGGCTTCCCATTGCACTTTACCACATTAACTGATGTGCCCTTTGCTTTTGTCCTGGCCCTGACCTCCCTAGTCAGCCATGAACAAAGAAAATTAACAGCCCAGGTACAGGGCCTTCGGCCCTTCAAGCCTGAGCCGATCCAAATGTACTGTCTAAACCTTTCGGTAAATTCTGAAGCATTTGTATCTCTCTGCTCCCAATTTACTCATGCACCTGTCCAGAGGCATCTTAGATGGATCTGCCGTGCCTGCCTCTACAACCTCTGCTGGCAATGCGTTCCAAACGCTCACCACCCTCTGTGTGAAGTACTTGCCTCGTGTTTCCACCTTAAACGTTCCAACTCTCACCTTGAAAGCATGACCTCTAGTTAGTGAATCCTTCACCCGGGGAAAAAAAGCCTGTCTGATGGTTACTTCATTTTCCCTGTAGTATGCTTAGTTTTCCTCGGGATGAATTTTTGCTGTGACTCCCAGATTACTCTCAGAAACACCTGCCATTTCTGTTCCACTGTCAGTCTTGCAGAAACCTTTCCCAAACAATTCTGGACAGCTGCTCCCTCATGCCTCTCTTGTTGCATTTAATCAACTTTAATACCGTTATACCTGAATCTAGCTTCTCCTTCCCAAGTAGCACTGTAAATTCTACCATGATATTGTCATTGCCTGCGAAGGGTTTCTTCACCATAAGCCCCTATATCAAGTCTAACTCATTACATATGAATCTGGAATTGTATGTTCCCAAGTGGGCTCCACCACAGACTGCTCCAAAAAGTCATTTTGTAGATATTCGACAAATTCCTTTTCTTGTGATTCCATCCAACATGGTTTTCCCAGTCCACCTCCATATTGAAATCCCCCATGATCACTGGAACTTTGCGTTCCTTACACAGCTCTTCACACTCTTTTCTCTCTTGCCCAAAATCCTCACTATTGTTTGGATACTTGTAGATACTTCCATTATGTATTCTTGTAACCTTTGCAGATCCTTAACTGTACCCTCACAGAGTCTACATTATCTTCTCTTTTATTGCTATTGATTTAACTTTAGTTTTTACTAACCAGGAAACACCCAAATTCCCCGTGCCCACATACCTGTCTCTTCGATAGGATGCATGCCCTTGGATATTTAGCTTCCGATTCTGATTATTTTGCAGCCACGTCTGCGTGATGCCCACCGTATCACAACTATCAATTTCGATTATGATACTCATACGCTTGCAAAGTCACACATGACATCATCCTGATGCACTCTGAATCCCCATTCAAGGATGAAAGGATCACAATATACTGTGAAATCCCATATATTTTGGCAGGACCAGATGCACTGTGAAATGCCATCTACACTTGGCAGCCTAGTGCATCTCTAAACCGTGTAAACACATGCAAGAATATTGGCACGGTGCAAAAACCCATGCATATATTAAAGGATCACAGTGCAATGTGAAATCCCATAGACACTTGGCAAGCTCCTGATATACTGATAATCATGATAGTATCCAGAAACATTTTTAGCAACTGTACGTTCCTGGCAGGATCCTGACACATTGTGAAAACTCGTTCACACATCACAGGAACCTGATATACTGTGAACCTGCACACACCTGACAGGATCCTAATCGATTGTTAAATGCCTTGAAGTCAGTAGACTGGTCGATATTCAAGACCCCAGCAGCCAATCTAAATGTGCATGTCATTGCTGCCACAGACTTCATTAGTAAGTGTACAGTGGACTCTGTGCCAAAGTCGTGAATCCAAGTTTTCCTCAACTCCAAGCTATAAATGTACCAGAATATCCTGTCCCTCTGCCAAAGTATATTATTGATCCAAACCAAGAACCAGATAAATTATTATTCATTTGCCCAAACCAATCTTCACTTTTCTTACATGCAAGGGCTAAGTACCTATTCACGCTATAGGTAACAATACCAACAAGCAATTCAAAATGCAATGTTTTCATAACATAGACATGGGGACATTTTTCCGTGACTATTCAGCGGAGCATTAAGTACATAATTACAATAACAGCCCTGACTAGTAAGAAGTGAGAACTGGCGTAGTTCTGCCTGTTCTTTACTAGGGCCGTCTGCGAATCCATGGATTCTGGTCAAAAGATATATGCTTGTTTCAGCTGCAGTTTCCTGCTCACTAGCTTATAGCAATACTAAGTTTCATCCTCAAGCTACTCCATCCTTTATGGGCTGGCTTCCAAGATATTTTATTCTTCTGCATTGTTGAAGGCTATGTCATAGGATCAAAGAATCTCTACAGTATGGAAAGAGGCCATTTCACCCATCGAGCTCACAACGATCCACTGAGGAGCATCCTTCCCAGATTCGACCAATTCCTATAACTATGCATTTCCCATGGCTAATCCAACTACCCTGCATATCTTTGAACCCTTGGAGGAAGCTGGAGCACATAAACGAAACCCACACCGACATGCAACTATGGTGAAAACTCCAAGATATCTTTTGAGGGTGAAATTAAATCTGGGTCCACGGCACAATGAGGCACCAAGCCGACCCACGTTCTGAGGTTTCAACCGAAGTGGCCTTGATCCACAAAGAAAATATGGGTGTGAGCTTCGGAAACCAATAACGACACCAAGGGGCAATGCCAGACTAAACAGGGATCCCAGGCGAACCGCTAAAACACATGTCGAATATGACAAGGATTAATTGATGCACAGGCTACTAAGTAAATTCAAATAGAATCGCAACCAACAATTCATCTCACCTGATAAGCTTAATGGTTTTTTTTTAACAGAAGGTCAGTGAAATAATTGCACCTGCTCTGACAGGCTCAGGTGCACCTATATCCACAGTTACTTCCGTAGATGTCAGCTTTGAGGGTGAACCTACAGAAAGTGACCGGACCTATATCCACAGTTTTTGGCTGTGCAGTCAGACCACTTTAAATCTCTTCGGATTTTGACATGAGATTCCCACCTGCTTCAAGGAGACCACTATCATCCTGCTGCCAACGACAGTTTAGGCAACGTGCCTTAACCTCTACCACCCTGTGGCTATGACATCCCTGTGGCTATGAAGTGCTTTCAGGGGTTAGTAGTGGTGCATATCAACTTCAGACTCCCAGATTGCCTTGATCAATTACAATTCACCTACTGTCTCAATATGTCCACGGCAGACACTATCTCCCTGACCCTACCCTCTTTCCTGGAATATCTGGATTATAAAGACACAAATGTCAGACGCCTATATATTGGTTTGACCCCCCGGCAGGATATTGATCCAATGGTAACCCCTTTGAAGTCAGGACATTGATACACCGTGAATTCCTCAATGCATCTGCTACAACCATGACACACTCAGAAACCTCGAACACACATGACGGGATCCTGATGCACTGTGAAATGCTGTGCACACTTGGCATGATTATGAACCAACGTGAAAACTCGCACAAACAGGAAAGGACAATAACAGTGTGAAAACTCACTTGAGGCTCACTGTGAAACGCCATCCACATATGACAGGATCCTAATACATCGCGAAATGATATGCACATGACGGGGTACTGATACACGGTTATGTACTGTGCACAACTCGCAGGATCCTGATGCAGTTTCAAAATTCTTTCACTCATGAAATGAGTCTGATACACAATAAAATCCTCTGCATATTTGCCAGGATCCTGATACACTCAAAAACGTCGTACACATTTGATCATAACCTGATACACTGTCAAACACAATACAAACTTTGCAGGATCCTCACAGGTTGTGAACGCATGAGCACACATATAGTGATTCGGTTCACTGTGAAACCCTGAAAACACATGGCAGGATCCTGATGCACTTTGCAATTGAGTTCAAGCCTGACATGATCCGATACACTGTAAGAACCTGTGCATATCTAAACGGATTCTGATACACTTTGAAACATAATAAACGCATTTTCGTATCTTGATATAATGTTTAACAGTGCGCATACTGGGCATGATCCTGATATTTTGTGAAATATTGTACAGAAATGGCAGGAACTTGTGACACTGTTAAACACTGTGCACACTGTCAGAATCATGACATACTGTGAAAACTTGTTCACAGATGATGGGAGCCTGATACAATGTGGAAACCTATACACCTGGCAGGATCATGAAACACTGTGAAACACTGTAAACCGTGGCAACTGTCCACCTTAATGAAAAAGGCTTCTGTCATATTATGGCCACTTCTCGCCAAGAGATCATGCTGAGCAAGATTGACAATTTGTCCTTCTGATTACACAACGCCCAGTCGAAGATAGCCAGTCTTCTGGTTGGTTTTTCAATACATCGACACAGTAAACCAACTGCTACCCAACCTGGAAAGTCTTCCTTTATGATATTATTAAAAGTTGATTTGCTCAGTTTAACAATGATAAAAACTGCCTGCGATGTATCTGTGCTGACACTTCGAATTTCTGTTTTATATATTCCCTGTTTATATATGACACTGTAGTGGTGTCATATACAACCCCATTGTAATTTCACGTCCCTTCGTGTTTCTAAGCTGTACCCATACAAATTCCACACCAGCAGATCTAATTCCCTTCATCATTACTGAGGCAATTTCCTCTATAACCAGCCTACTCCTTTTCATTTGTCCTTCTTAAATACTAAATTCTCCAGTTCTTGAATTCTCTGCCTATTGTATTTTTAATCCATTTCAGCTCTTTTGTTTTTGAACGTGTTTACCTCTCTTCTGTCTCTCTGTAGGGAGTCGCACAATCGTGCTATTTTGGTTTAAACCCTCTAGAACTACTCTCCAGTTAAACACCCAAGTACATTACTTTTATTGTGTATACCAAACTTGCAAAGGCGCAACCCAGTTTAGTTTGTATTTGCTCAGTAGCCACCTCGCGACTCAAAGACCTCTCTGCAGGAGTTCCTCACAACAGCATCTTAGGTCCACCAATTTTCAGCTTCTTCATCAATGCCTTTTCCGCCATCATAAGGTCAGAAGTGGGGAAGTTTGCGAGTAATTGCACAATGTTTAGATCACGAAGCAGTCAATGTCAAAACGCTATAATAATTGGATACTATTCCAGTTATTGTTGACATTTGACATTCACAGCACACAAATTCTGGGCAATGACCATCTCCAAAAATAGGAACTTTATTTGTTTCCACTTGATATTACCATTGCTGTATCCACGACAATGTACGCCTTCTGGGTTTCTGATGGCCAGAAATCAAATTGGACTCATCATATCAGTAATGTGGCCACAAGAGCGAGTCGTGGCAAAGAATACTGCGATGACAAACTCACCTCCTCACTTGGCCTGTCCACAAGTCAAGAATTGAATGCAATACCCCTGAACAGTTTCAGCCCTAAAAACATTGAAGAAACTTGATATCATTCAGAACAAAACGTCCCACATGATAGGACATCACATCTAGAAACGTCCACTTCTTCCAACAACAACACACAGTAACAAGTTCATGAACAATCTCAAAGATTCATTGCAGAAGTTAACAAAACATTCTTCGACTGCATCTTCTCAAACCACAAATAATGCAATCAAGAAAGTCAAGGGCAGCAGATCCATAGGAAGGCCAGTACCTGCAAGTTCCCTTTCAGGGCACATAGAATCCTGATATGCAAATATGTCTTCGCTCTTTCATTGTCACTGAGTAAAAATATTGGATTTCCCTCCCTGAGGGCATTGTGGAATTTACCAGCAGCATATCAATTGCAGCAGTTCCAGAAACTAGCTCACCACCACAGTTTCAAGTGCAATTAGGCACGAGAAATGAATAGTGGCCTCGTTAGGGATGCCTATGTGTCATGAATAATTTTTTTTGTAAAACCAAAACTGGTCCCTTCAGAGCAGCTGTGCTTGAAATTTCTACTTGCTGCTTTTAAACATGACCCCACCATTACTTGAGCCAGAACTTCCTGCCCTCATGACTTCTTTGCTATTGATAAATTCAGAGGCTTGCCCGTCATCTCCACTGTGATGCCCATGTACGAACCACCCACATTTTCATGGACTTCACGAATTACTCAGTATGCAGACATATGTTTGCTGAAAGTTTCTTGGGCACCATCATGTCTTTTGCTATTCAGTCACCCAGCCCTTCTATTTTGTTCATGCTATGACACTGCGCATCCATTTTCTTTTTTTATTTGCTTCTATTTCTTAATACTAATCTATTCTGACATCATCCTTTTTTTCTGTCTTAGTAAATAATTCCTGA
Organism: Chiloscyllium punctatum; assembly: GCF_047496795.1. Lineage (NCBI taxonomy): Eukaryota > Metazoa > Chordata > Chondrichthyes > Orectolobiformes > Hemiscylliidae > Chiloscyllium > Chiloscyllium punctatum. Next base: position 27,006,121 of record NC_092773.1, read on the forward strand.
GCTGCTTAATAATTCTGACTCTTCCTATTTATGTTGCAAACTTATTGCATTGCTTCAACGTAAGTTCAGGTTATCCTTGCTGCATGTTTCATGGTAAATGTTGTTATTTTCATTAATCCTGTCCAAAAAAAAATCAGTGGGGCTTTATCCTGGTTTCTGTCGTTTTTCAACCAATGTCAATAATTAATGACCACAGATTTTGCTGTGAGGGATCTTTCCTCAGTCATAGTTAAAAACCCGTCACTAACTGACTTCAATCTGTGTTTTAATTAATGAAACTTCTGTCCACGGGCACTGGGAACAGCCGAGTGTAAAATAAAACAGTGGTTAGCACTGCTGCCTCACAGTCCCGGAGACCCGGGTTCAATTCCCGCCTCAGGCGACTGACTGTGTGGAGTTTGCACGTTCTCCCCGTGTCTGCGTGGGTTTCCTCCGGGTGCTCCGGTTTCCTCCCACAGTCCAAAGATGTGCAGGTCAGGTGAATTGGCCATGCTAAATTGCCCGTAGTGTTAGGTAAGGGATCGATGTCGATGTAGATGTAGATGTAGATGTAGGGGTATGGGTGGGTACGCTTCGGCGGGGCGGTGTGGACTTGTTGGGCCGAAGGGCCTGTTTCCACACTGTAAGTAATCTAATCTAATCTAAATGAAATGGAGTAGTGCCAAATTGTATGAGCTTGTGTTTACAAAGTCTGATACTCTTTACTGGTGTTGGAAATGTAACATTATCATCAATACACACTGGGAGTTTATCTGATTCCTTTAATCTCCCTTTATGTTAGTCTTGAACTGAATCATTACTCAGATTGTTGTGCTGAAGACCTCATTTCCACTCATCGTACAATCCAATCATTGATGGAGCTGAACATGAGATAAAACTCCTTCGCAAACGAATATGCGCCTGCACACTGCCACTTTATTACAAACTGAAACAGATCAATTAAGTGTCTGTATTCACTATTTAATGTAATAAATCAAATGATAATGAGATTCAGTAACATTTGTGTTTTATATTCATTGGTGATATTAATAGAGTATCCCTATATGTTGTTAATTCTTTAATCTGTTTAGCCTAAATCTGTTTGAGGCAGTAGATGAAAACGTTCAGATCAGATGGAGAAAATCAACTTCAGTCATTTCAGGTTGTAAGAACTTAACTGAGAGTGGAGCTGTCACAACATTCATTATTCCTGTTATTCATGAGTATATTTGTCCAATTTTCTATCCGTCGCATTTTACTACCAGTACACCAGGTTGAAAGACGATTGACCATGTTCTAGTCGCTAGCTTAAGCAGAATAAGAGCCATCTCCCATCAGAGCTGTGAAGCTCAGAAGCAGCGCCCCGTATCTCGTGGTCAGCCCCAAAGTGTTATCCCAAGGGGGGCATGCAGTGGCTCAAAGGAGCATCCTGTGCTGTAGTGGGACAACAATAAGTCCACTCAGCATCCCGGTCCATTAGCGCTGCTCCAGTGGGATATCCCAATCGGGATACACGCAGACAAGAAGGGCTCAGTGTGGGCTGTGGTGGGACACAGACAACCACAATAAAGATTTCTGTTCTCCACGTGTCTGCATATGTTTCCGTCAAGTGTTCCAACTTTCCCCCCTCCGTCTGAAAATATTCACATTAGTTGGATTGGCCATGCTAACTTCGCGCCTTAGTGTCCACACATATGTATGCTTGGTATATTAGCCGCATTTAAATGTGAAGTTACAGGCAGAGGTTGGGGTTGAGGTGGGTCTGTGTGCGATGCTGTTTTGGAGGGTTGTTGCAGATTTGATGTGCCTAATATTCCCTATTTTAGGGATTTTATGCTGCTATCTAATGATTTTATATCCCATTAGGGGAACACTCAATTAGAAAGGAGCCAATGTTGGACTCATTATGAGCTGGGCTGGGGCATGGAAAACGACACACAATATTTTGCAACTGAAAGAACTGTGGATGTAATTTATCAGAAACAAAAATAAAACGGAAATTGATCGAACAGCTCAGACGGCCGAGCAGCATTTGTGAAGAGAAATCAGACTTAAAGTTTCTGGTCCAATGATTCTTTCACAGAAACTCATTATTCACCCAGAGTTCCCATGAAGCATCATTGTCATTAAACCTGCGTGGTTCAGCAAGTGCTAGATTCCGTTCAACCACATTATATCCCACTGTTCAACTGGGATAAATACTGCATGAGTTGACTTGGGAACAATATCCTGCCTTAAATATTGCACCATATTTTTCAAACCTGGAATTGATGGCATGAATGTTATTTTTTCAATTTTCTACACGTCACGAAACAGTAGTGAACCCAATACACTTAATGCAACTTCTGTCATATTTGTTACAGCTCCTGAGCTCACATACTCCAGGCCGTAAGCTTCCATCCTTCTTTCTATCATTTTATGTCCTTACCTTTCATTTTCTTTTCTTTCAACTTCTGATATTGTGGGGAAGTCATATTAGTGTTGGAGTGTTGTCAACAGCAGTGGGAATGTGAGCAGGGGCTTTGGCATTGATAGACGTGGAGCTTGGTCTCATGAACTCGATAGGCCATTGGCTGTGGCAGAGCTCAGTGCCCAAAGCGAGTCTGTAATAGGCCCACAGCATGGATTTGATATGTCATGGAGCAGATGTCCTGGCACGGACTGCAGGCAAGCTCCAGTGCACTCTTGGGGCCAGAGCCGGTGCAGACTGGAGATGAGGCCTGACTTTGTATTGGAGGGAAGTTCATTGATGGACCAGTTGAAGGTGGTTTGGTCGAGAGTTCTCCCCAATGGAACAGAGATGACCTGTTATGGGCATGACCGAACTCCAAGAACCGCAAACGTTCCATATGTGGCAGGTATGACGTCACCCAGCTAAGATAATAATTGATTCCACTTTTTCAAAAACATTTTGTCCTATTTTGAATCCAGGTTGTAATAAGGTCATTAGCTGCATGGATCTGGCAGAACCCAAACAGCGAAGTTTATTGTTGAGTAGTTATTGTATATGCAGCTGATGACACCTTTCGTCATTTTTCTGGCTGATCGAGATGGGGTGGTACTGAACCGGTGTGGGTTTCTCTGATGATTTATGTACATTTCTGGGCAAATTCTGGGCAATTTTCCACGTTGTTGAATAGATGTCAGGGTTGCAATTGTACTGGAGGAGCTTGGCTAGGACAGCAGGAAGTTCTGGAGCTGACACCTTCAGTGCTATTTCCGGAATAGCCTTCCGGAATATCGTGTGCCTCCAACTATTATTTAGTGTCACATGGCGTTAATTCAGTTGGCTCAAGACTGGCATTTATAATGCTGGGAACTATAAAAGGAAGTTGCCACGGACCTTAGAATCCATACTGTGTGGAAAAAGGCCATTTGACCGAACAAGTCCGCATCGACTGATCTAAAAGTAAATCCCCCAAATCCATTCCCCTACTGATTTTCTCTGATTACTGCCCATGCCTGAACACTATGCACAATTTAGTGCGGTTAATTTACATAACCTACACATATGTGGACTGTGGGAGGAAACTGGCCCACACGGAGGAAACCGAGGCAGAAGCGGGGAGAATGCAAGAACTCCCCAGTAACTGTCGTCCACGGCTGGAATCGAACCCGGCTCTCTGATGCAACAGGTCGAAGCAATGTGCTGTCGTGCTGTCCAATCTACTAGTTGAATATTGCCACGAATGTTTGAGCCTTATCTTTTGTTTTGATTTCTTGCACTTTCTGAACATTGGGGATGGGACAATTTGTGGAGCCTCCCCCACCAGTGACTTGGTTAAATGTCCAACATGATTCCTGACTAGATATGGCAGGACTGCAGAACTTGAATCTTATCTGTTACTTGTGGGATGGTTTAGCTTTATTTATCATTTGCTGCTTATACTGTTTTGAACGCATTGTAGTACTGTTTGGGAGCTTCAACAGGTGGACACCACACCTTTTTAAACAAAAGTGATCCTTCTTCCGATGTACCATTCTCTACGGAGACGGGATGGAGGGGTGCAAGCCGTGGCACCAGGTCGCTGATTGTATTTGAGTATAATTCTGCTGCTGTTGATTGCTCACAGCGTCTTATGGATGCTCAGTTTAGAAGTAATAAGTTATAAATCATATAACACTAGTTAATATTACAACAAGTTTATTTGGAAAGACAAACTTTCAGAGAGCTGTCCCTTAATCAGGTCGCCAGTGGAGGTAGGTACAGCGCTCTGAAAGCCTATACTTCAAAGAAACCTGTTGGATTATAACCTGGTGTTGTATGATACTAGTAACAGTCTCCATCGGCACCTACTACTTCATAGAACTACTCAAGGAATTCAAAGTCTGTCTCAATTAGTAAACTGATACTGCAACATAACACGATGGTGGTTACTTTCAATAGGAAAGCGGAACTTCGACTCACTACGGACTGTGCCTTGGCCCCTCTTATCGGTACTGCCTTGGACAGTTATGTCTGCAGTTGATAAATTCTTAAGCAACATATTAAGTATGTTTTTCTTCCTTAGGGGTTCCCTAATCATCTTCTACAGAGCTACTACAGCAAAAATAATCATTAGGGCCCAATCAGTTCAATCAGTCGTGCTGCTGTGGAGCCCATCTTGGTGATGGACATTGAAATCACTGACCAAGAGTAGATTTTACATTTATGCGACGCTCAGTGCTTCCTCCAAGTGTTGTTAACCACTTAGATATACATATCTGGGGCCATGGACAAGAGTCGAGTTTGGTGTGTTGCCTCCCTGGTGCTCGAGTTCTGGATGTCTTGAGTGTTTGGAGGACATTCTGGACAAGGAGGACGGACAGACAGTGAGAATTAGAATTACTACAGTGTGAAAACTGGCCCTTCAGCCCAACAAGTCCACACTGTCCCTTCGAAGATCATCCCACTCAGACGAATTTCCTAAATTTCCCCTGATGAATGCACCTAACCTATATATCCCTGAACACAATGGGCAATTTAGCATGGTCAATTCACGTAACGTCCATATCTTTGGATCATGGGGGGAAACGGGAACACCTGGAAGAAACCCACGCAGACAGGGGGAGAAAATGCAAACTCCACACAGACAGTCGCCTAAGGCTGGAATCGAATCAGAATCCCTGGTGCTGTGCAGCAGCAGCATTAACCAATGAGCCAGCGTGTCACACCATGTGGACGTCGTACATGTTGATACTAATGATATAGGGAAAATAAAAGGGAAACTGCAAGTAAGCATTGACAGAGTTACTCAAATTATCATAATTGACAAGGGTAAAAGTGAAATCCAAAGGCATCCGAACAGAAGAATACTGCGGCCGCACAGCACCAGGGATTCGGGTTCGATTCCAGCACAGAAGGAGAATATTTGAATCATCGCATCTGCACCAGATCCTGAAACGCAATCTCTATCTGTTTCTCTGTAGTCCTGTGAATCCATTACTTGCAAATACGCATATAGCTCTCTTTTATAATGGCATATGGATTTGCCTCCATCTTTCTCGAAAGGAACATATTCTAAATCCATTATATTTATCTTTTATTCACTTATGGAATAAGTGAACATGGAACCCGAGGCACTACAGGGGTAGAGCCTCCCACCCGCCCGCCTCCTCTAACCTAATCATCAGACCCATTGTGACAAGCAGGGAAGTGCTGCATTTTGCTTGTTTGTTTCTTTAGATCTAGTTTTTAAAGTTTCTCTTTTAGAGGGATGGCAGCGAGAGCAGTGCAATGTTCCTCTTGCAACATGTATGAGGTGAGGGAAGCCATTAGCGTCCCTCCTGATTACACTTGCAAGAAGTGAACCCATCTCCAGCTCCTCCAAGACCGTGTTAGGGAACTGGAGCTGAAGTTGGATGAACTGCGGATCATTCGTGAGGCAGAGGTGGTCATAGATCAGAGCTTTAGGGAAGTAGTTACTCCGAAAGTTATAGAGAGATGGGTGACAGTGAGGGGGAGTGGGAGGAAGCAGCCAGTGCAGGGACTCCCTGCGGTCATTCCCCTCAAGAACAAGTATACCGTTTTGGATACTTGTGGGGGGGGATGACTTACCAGGGGTAAGCAACAAGGTTCAGGCCTCTGGCACGGAACCTGTCCCCGTTGCTCAGAAGGGAAGGGTGGAGAAATGTAGAGCGATAGTTATTGGGGACTCAATAGTGAGGGGCACAGATAGGCGGTTTTGCAGGGGCGACAGAGACTCACGATTGGTATGTTGCCTCCCAGGTGCAAGGGTACGTGATGTCTCTGATCGTGTTTTCCAGGTCCTCAAGGGGAAGGGGGAGCAGCCCCAGATCGTGGTCCACGTTGGCACCAACGACATAGGTAGGAAGAGGGGTGAGGATGTTAGACAGGCTTTCAGGGAGCTAGGTTGGAAGCTCAGAGCTGGAACGGAAAGAGTTGTTGTCTCTCGTTTGTTACCCGTGCCACATGATAGAGAGTCGAGGAATAGGGAGAGAGAACAGTTAAATGCGTGGCTACAGGGATGGTGCAGGAGGAAGGGATTCCGGTTTCTGGACAACTGGGGTTCTTTCTGGGGAAGGTGGGACCTCTATAAACAGGATGGTCTACACCTGAATCTGAGGGGCACCAGTATCCTTGGGGGGAGGTTTGCTAGTGCTCTTTGGGAGGGTTTAAACTAACTCTGCAGGGGCATGGGAACCTGGAGTATAGCTTTAGGGTACAGGACCTTGAGTGTAGGGAGGTTAGAAACAAGGCATCGATCTCGAAGGAGGGTGCCTGTAAACAGGAAGGTGGCTTGAAGTGTGTATACTTCAATGCCAGAAGTATAAGAAATAAGGTAGGTGAGCTTGCAGCATGGGTTGGTACCTGAGACCTCGATGTTGTGGCCATTACAGAGACGTGGGTAGAACAGGGTCAGGAATGGCTGTTGCACGTTCCAGGGGTTAAATGTTTTAGTAGGGTCAGAGATGGGGGTAAAAGAGGGGGAGGTGTGGCATTGCTTGTCAAGGATAGTATTACAGCAGTAGAAAGGGTGATGGAGGAAGACTTGCCATCTGAGGTAGTGTGGGCAGAGGTTAGAAATAGGAAAGGTGAGGTCACCCTGTTAGAGGTTTTCTACAGGCCTCCTAATAGTCAGAGAGAATTAGAGGAAAGTATTGCGAGGATGATTCAGGAGAAGAGTGAAAGTAGCAGGGTGGTTGTTATGGGGGACTTTATCTTCCCAGATATTGACTGGGAAAGCTATAGCTCGAGTTCGTTAGATGGGTTGGTGTTTGTCCAACGTGTGCAGGAGGGTTTCCTGACACAATATGTAGACAGGCCAACAAGAGGTGAGGCTATACTGGATTTGGTTCTCGGTAATGAACCAGGCCAGGTGTTAGATTTGGAGGTAGGTGAGCACTTCGGGGGCAGGAACCACAACTCGGTGACTTTTACTCTAGTGATGGAGAGGGATAAGTGTGCACTGCAGGGCAACAGTTATAGCTGGGGGCAGGGAAATTATGATGCGGTGAGACATGACTTAGGATGTGGATTGGAAAAATAGGCTTCAAGGGAAGAACACAAATGATATGTGGAGATTGTTCAAGGAACAGCTAATGGGTGTCCTTGATAAGAATGTACCAGTCAGGCAGGGAGGAAAGGGTCTTGTGAGGGAGCCGTGGCTTAATAAGGAATTGGAATCCCTTGAAAAAGGGAAGAGGGCAGCCTATGTAAAGACGAGGCGTGAAGGTTCAGTTGGGGTGATTGAGAGTTATAAGGTCGCCTGGAAGGATCTAAAGAGAGAGCTCAGAGCAGCGAGAAGGGGACATTAAAAGTCCTTAGTTGGTAGGATTAGGGAAAACCCAAAGGCCTTCTATTGGTATGTCAGGAATAAAAGGATGACGAGGGTAGGTATCGGTCCAGTCAAGGATAGTAGTGGAAAGTTGTGTGTGGAGGTGGAGGAGATCGGTGAGACACTAAATCAATACTTTTCGTCAGTATTCACTCAGGAACAGGACATTGTTGCTGATGTGAATATTGAGTCACAAGTGATTAGAATAGATGGCCTTGAGGTACGGAGGGAAGAGGTCTGGGGAATACTGGAAAGGATGAAAATAGATAAGTCCCCTGGGCCTGATGGCATTTATCCTAGGATCCTCTGGGAAGCTAGGGAGGATTTAGCGGAGCCATTGGCCTTGATTTTTAGGTCGTCGTTGTCTTTGGGGACAGTGCCAGAAGACTGGAGGATATCGAATGTGGTCCCCTTGTTCAAGAAGGGGAGCAGGGATAGCCCGAGTAACTATAGGCCAGTCAGTCTCACTTCTGTTGTGGGCAAAGTCTTAGAGAGAACTGTAAGGGATAGGATTTATGAACATCTGGATAGGAATAATGTGATCAAGGATAGTCAGCATGGATTTGTGAAGGGCAGGTCGTGCCTCACAAACCTTATTGAATTCTTTGAGAAGGTGACCAAGGAAGTGGACGAGGGTAAAGCAGTAGATGTGGTGTATTTAGCAAGGCGTTCGATAAGGTACCCCATGGCACTCTAATGCAAAAACTACGGACGTATGGCATTGAGGGTGCATTAGAGGTTTGGATTAGGAATTGGCTGGTTGGAAGGAGACAGAGGGTAGTAGTTGATGGTAAAGGTTCATCTTGGAGCTCAGTTACTAGCGGTGTTCCACAAGGATCTGTTTTGGGACCATTGCTGTTTGTCATTTCTTTAAATGACCTGGAGGAGGGGCTTGAAGGCTGGGTGAGCAAGTTTGCGGATGACACGAAAGTCGGTGGAGTTGTGGACAGCAAAGAAGGATGTGGCAGGTTACAGCGCGATATAGATAAGTTGCAGAGCTGGGCAGTAAGGTGGCAAATGGAATTCAATGTAGTTAAGTGGGAAGTCATTCACTTTGGTAGGAGTAACAAGAAGATGGATTACTGGGCCAATGGTAGACTACTTGGTCGTGTGGATGAGCATAGGGATCTTGGTGTCCATGTACACAGATCTTTGAAAGTTGCCACCCAGGTAAATAGTGCTGTGAAGAAGGCATATGGTGTACTGGCCTTTATTGGTAGAGGAATTGAGTTCTGGAGTCCTGAGGTCATGTTGCAGTTGTATAAGACTCTGGTGCGGTCTCATCTGGGGTATTGTGTGCAGTTTTGGTCGCCATACTATAGGAAGGATGTGGAGGCATTGGAACGAGTGCAGAGGAGGTTTACCAGGATGTTGCCTGGCATGGTAGGAAGATCGTATGAGGAAAGTCTGAGGCACTTAGGACTTTTCTCATTGGAGAAAAGAAGGTTTAGGGGAGATTTGATAGAGGTGTACAAGATGATTAGGGGTTTAGATAGGGTTGACAGTGAGAACCTTTTTCCGCGTATGGAGTCAGCTGTCACTAGGGGACACAGCTTTAAATTAAGGGGTGGTAGGTATAGGACAGATGTTAGGGGTAGATTCTTTACTCAGCGGGTTGTGAGTTCATGGAATGCCCTGCCAGTATCAGTGGTGGACTCTCCCTCTTTATGGTCATTCAAGCGAGCATTGGATAAGCATATGGAGGTTATTGGGCTAGTGTCGGTTAGGTAGGCTTCGGTCGGCGCAACATCGAGGTCTGAAGAGCCTGTATTGCGCTGTATTTTTCTATGTTCTATGTTAATATGTTATTTTGTTATGTCCTTATTCTTTCATGTTATTGATTTTGCAGTCTCGATTGTTCTTCATGACGTTTTCATTTTCATATTCATTTCCTTTTCTTCCTCTCTTCGATACTTAATCTCTTTTGTTCTTATTCTCTTATTCTCCCCTGTTATTATTCTCTTATCTTGTTATTCTCTTATGTTCTTATTCTGTTATGCTCTTCTATTTCCATTCTCCTCTTGATTTCTGTTCCTACGCTCTTATGTTGCTGTTCCAAATTTCTTATTCTCTTGGGTCCTTATTCTCTTTTTTAAAATCTCTGTTCACATATTCATATTGCTTCTTCTCTTATGTTCTTCTCTTAAGTTCTTATTCTTTTCTTAATTTCTGCTCTTATTCTGTTATATTTTACTCACTTATTCATTTCCATTCTTAAACAATGTTCTCATTGCCTTAGGAACTTCTCATTGTGTTCTTCTGTTATGTTACTCTTCTTTATGTTCTGGCTTTCCTATATGCATTTCTCGTTTGTCCTCAAAGTCTGATGTTCTCATTCTCCTATTTATTCCTGTTCTTATTTTATTATGTACTTCTTCCCTCTGTTCTTATTGTTCTATATTCTTATATACTTATTTTCCTATGCTCTTCCGTTCTTATTCTCTTGCGTACCGTTTCCTTAATCTCTTCGCTTCCTGTTCTTTTATGTTCTTCTTCTGTTTTGTTCTTATTCTCTAATGTTCGTATTCGCTTATGTTTTTGTATATTATTTTCTTATTCTTTTTATCTTATTGTCTTCAATTCCTATTTCCTTCAGTTCTTATTCTCTAACATTATTATTCTATAATTTTCTGTTCTTATTCTCTTCTGTTCTCTTCTTCACATTCTTTTATGTCCTTGTTCAGTTATGTTTTTATTTCCCTATTCTCTTTTGTATTTATTCTCTAATGTTGCCATTAACTTATTCCGTTTTTCCTCTATGGCCTTCCCAGAGAACGTAGACTATTACAGCGCAGTACAGACCCTTCAGGCCTCGATGTTGCACCGAACTGTTGAAGCAATTTTAAGCCTCCCTATCCTACATGATTACATTTTCATCCAGATGTTTATCCAATGATCATTTAAATGCCTTTAACGATGGTGAGTCTACTACCGTTGCAGGCAAGGCGTTCTACACCTCTATCATTGTCTGATTAAAGAAAGCACCTCCTGATATCTGTCTTACGTCTATTATCCCTCAACTTAAAACTGGGTCCTCTCGTGCGAGCCTCCACCAGCTAAGGATAAGGGTTCTCACTGTCCAGCCTATCTAACCCTCAGATCGTCACATGTGTCTCAATTAGGTCACATCTCAACCTTCTTCTCTCTGACGAAAACAGCCTCATCTCTCTCAGCCTTTCCTCTTAAAGCCTTCCCTCCACACTCGGAAACATACTAATAAATCGCCTCTGCACTCTTTTTAAAGCTTCCATATCCTTCGGACAATGTGGTGACCAGAATTCTACACAATACTCCAAGTGTGGCTACTCCGGAGTTTTGTTCAGGTGCAACATGGCCTCGTGGCCCCAAAACGTAGTCCCTCTAACAATAAAAGCTCGAAGACCGTATGCCTTCTTAGAAATGCTAATAACCTGAGTGGCAACTTTCAAGAATCTATGCACGTGAAGAACGAGATCTTTCTGCTCATCTACACTGCCAAGAATCTTACTGTTAGCCCAGTAATCGTTATTCCTGTAGCTCCTTCCAATGTTAATCACCTCACAATTTTCCACATTAACCTCAGTTTGCCACCTGTCAGCGCAGCTCTGCAGCTAATCTATGTCTCTCGGCAATTTGAACTTCCTTTGGCACTCTCCACAACTTTACCAATCTTACCGATCTTTATGTGCAAATTTACTAACCCATCCTTGTAAACCCTCATCCAAGTCATCTTTAAAATAACAAACAACAGTGGACCCCAAACATATCCTGTTGGTACTTGAACTCAGGGATGTATATCTCTTATCAACCATCACTCTGTGTCTTCTTTCAGCGAGCGAATTTCTGATCCAAATCACTAAATCAGCCTCAATGCCATGCCTCTATATTTTGTGCAATAGCCTCCCGCGGGGAAACTTATCAAACGTCTTACTGAAATCCATGTTGGCCATATCAACCGTTTGGCTCTCATTAACTTGTTGGTTCTCGTTCTCAAAGAACTCAATAAGATTTGCGAGGCAGGACCTACCCTTCAAAAAACTGTGTTGACTAACCATGACAAAGTGATTCCTTTTTAGATAATTATAACTCCTAACTCTTGTAAACATTTCCAATAACTAACCCACAAACAAATTAAGACTCTCTGCTCTACAATTGCCAGTGTTGTCTCTACTCTCCTTCGTGAACATTTTGCTACCTTCCAGTCTTCTGGCATCATTTCAGTAGACAATGACGAGATAAAGATCAATGCCAAAAGCTCCGCAGTCTTTTCCATGGCTTCCCACAAAATTCTAGGATAAATCCCATCTGGCCCAGCAGACTTGTATTTTCACACTTTCCAGAATTGCTAACATCTCCTCCTTGTGAGTCTTTATCACTTGTTCGCTTTAGTAGGGAGTAGGCAAATGCGTCTACTCTTCAGAGCGTGGGTGTGGACTTGTTTGGCCAGAGGGCCTATTTCTGCACTGTAAGGAATCTAATCTAGTCCAATCTTATCCTCTTACAATCTTATTTTTGATGCTTTTGTTTCTTATTTTGTAATGTTCTTATTTTCGTGTTCTCCTCCATTCTAAATCTCTTATTACTTTATTTTCGTATTCTGTTATGATTATAATATCCTCTACATTTCTTTTCTTTTTTGCTTATTGTGTTATTCGCTTGTGTTCTTTTTCTCTTATACTCTTTGTTCTGTGTCTCTTATATGGTTATACTTTCCAGTCTTCTGTTCTCATTCTACTATGTTCTTGTTCTCTCATATATGTTTATTCCTAATCTCTCGTGTTAATATACTCTTATGTTCATTCTCTCTTATGTTCCTTTTTGCTTATGCTCTTATGCACTTAGAGACATAGAGTCACAAAGCTGTACAGCATGGAAACGATCCTTCGGTCATATCTTATTCTACTCGATCCTTATTGTCTTTTATTCTTTTCATCTTATCCTCTTATTCTCTTGTTCTCTTATTTTGTTGTGCCAGTATGTTCTTATTCTCTTATGTTCTTATTTACTTTTGTCCTATGTAATTTTGTTCACTTTTTCTTATATTTACATGCCCTTATTTTCGTATTCTTATACTCTTATTCTGTTCTGTTTTCATTCTCTCATTTTTTAAAAATATATTCTTGTATTCAACACGTTATCAATGAGGATTAACACTTCGCCAATGTCTTCCCTATCCCTCCACTTTTTGCCTTTAATCAACTGCTAAACCTTAAACAGAACATAGTTCACAGCAAACAGCACGACCTATAGCACAACATCGACCAAAACACCATGCAATGTGTCATAACAACCATTGCACTATATGGCAGAGTGTCGACACGGGTACTATCATACTCGTGGGGCCACCAACATCTACTTGTGTGGCAGGTTCTCATGTCATTGGCCAGTATTGTCTATCGCACTGCAGGGAAGAATGTCTCAAGACATGTTATCCTGACGAGATCAAGTAGACACAATAAAAGATTGTGGACGCAGCTCAAAAATTGCCAGATAAGGATGTTCCCTCCCTGCAGGGGAACAGTTCAGCGGTAAATTATATTTGGCTTCAGATCATCGGGTGACCATTCTCTAAGGATAACTTCAGGAGAAGCAACAATCCAGAGTCACGGAGCAGGCATTTTAAGGTAAGTTCAGTGCCCATGAGGATGGCTTCAACAGGGATCTTCAGTTCATGTGACACTACAGGTACCCAACATATGGTACACTTTCCCTCACACATACACACACGCAAGTAGACATACACAACCCTAACACACGATCAAACTCACGCTATCATGCAGACCCTCTCTCTCAGACACACATTCGCACTCACATTCAAGTGCACCCTCTCACAGGCATGCACACAGGTACAAATACGCCCTCTCACATGCACACAGGTACAAATACGCCCTCTTACATGCACACACACTTGGTCTTTTTCTATAAAACTGTTTTATTTTTTGTTCACTTCTGTTCTTGTACTCATATTCTCCAATGTTTTTATTCTCTTGTGTTCTCAATCTGTGTTCGTATTTACAAAATCTCGTGTCTTATGGTCTTATTTTATTATGTTCTCATTTTATTATGTTCTTATTTACTTGTGTGTTATTCTCTTATTCTCTTCTTCTCGTAGTCATTGCCTTCGTTTTTTTTGGGCTTAATGTCTGAGGTTCTTTGCTCCGTCTGTGGATTACTTATTCAATTATTAATGTCTTATTCTGTTGTTATTAACTCTGAATAGAACTCTGTTCTTATTAGGCTTTTGTTATGCTGATACTCTTTTAATGTCTTATTCATTTATTTACTTGTGATCTTGTTTTCTTATTTTGTAATGTTCTTATTTTCTTATTCTTCTCGGTTCTCGTTCCCCTTTTCTATGTTGTTACCGCTAAGGTTCTTCTATTCAGATTATATTATGTTCTTCTTATTCTGTAATTTATGTCTTTTAGGCGATTCTTATGTTATTACACTCTTATGTTCATGTTTTCTTAGTTTCTTCTCTTATGTTCTTAATCTCTTTCTTATTTAATCATTCATGGGATGAGGACTCCCTGTATCTGCGTGGGTTTCCTCCGGGTGCTGCGGTTTCATCCCACAGTCCAAAAAATGTGCAGCTTAGGTGAATTGGCCATCCTAAATTGCTCGTAGTGTTAGGTGAAGGGGTAAATGTGGGGGAATGGGTCGGTGTGGACTTGTTGGCCAAAGGGCCTGTTTCCACAGTGTAAGTAACCTAATCTAATCTAATCTTCTTCGTTTATTGTCTACTGTTCTAATTCACTGATGCTGTTATTTTATTATTCTGTTATGTTCCTATTTTCTTGTCATTTTCCTTTCTTATTATCTAATGTTCATATTCTTATTCTAATTCCGTTACTCTCTTATGTTCACATTTTCTTGCGTCCTTAATCTGTGATGTTCTTATTTTCTTATTCAGTTATTCACTTGTGACCTTATTTTCCTCTATTCATAATCTCCTATTCATGTCTGTTCCTATTCAATTGTGCTGTTATTGTCATATGTTCCTTTTCCATTCTTCTTTACTCTTCTTTATCTCTTATTTTCTTATTCTCTTGCATTTTATCCTTCCTCTCTTATGTTCTTAATCACGTATTTTCTCATTCAGTTATAGTCTTCAGTTCCTCTCTTCCTATTCTGTTATCTTTTCATTCTCTTCTTCTATTATTTGCTTAAAAGGCTTATCTTCTTATTCTCTTGTGTTCTGTTGCTCGCTTGTTCTTATACTCCCGTTATCTATTTTAATCCATTTTTTATTCCACTATTGATCATTTAATGTCTTATATTCTCATTATTTTGTTCCCTTATGTTGTTCTGTTCCTATTCTCATATGTTCTTCTTATATAATGTCGTTATTATTTTCGGTCCTTACCCTCTTGTCTTCTTATTTTCTTATGATCTTATTCTCTTTTTTTCTTATGTTCTTATTCTCACGCGTGTTAGTCTCCTTTTTTCTTACGTTATAGTTTACCCATTTACCTCTTGATCTGCTTATATTCTTATTCTCCTTTGTTCGTATGTTTCTATTTTTATATATTCTTAATCCCTTATGTTGTCATTTTCCTATTACCTTATTCGCTTATTCTCTTATGTTCTTATTCTCCGATGGTCTTTTTTCACTTATGGTCTTAATCTGTTCTGTTCTTATTCTTTTTCTCTTCTTATTCCTTGATGTGCTTATCAGCTTATGCGCCTCTGTTCTTGCATGTTTTTACTCAATTACGTTTTTATTCTCCTATGTCCTTATTGCCATATATTCTTAAACTCTTATGTTCCGAAATTGTTATTCTGTTTACTTCTTATATTCTTACACTTGTATATTCTGCGATTCATTTCTGTTCACATTCTCTGATGTTGGTGTGTTCTTATGTACTCATTTGCTTATTCACTTCTATTCTTTTCTTATGCTCTCATTCTATTATGCTCTAATTTTCTTATATTCTTATTTTCTAAAGTTCTTATTCCTTTAAGATTTTCTTTTGTTATGTTTCTATCTTGTTATTCCACTATTTTATTATGGTTTGCTTCGTTCTCATGTTCTCATTCTCGTATGTTTTTTTTTCACTTTTGTGTTCTTATTTACTTATTCTCTTTCGTACTGATTCTGTTATGTTCTCATTCTCTTATTCTTTTAATCTCTTATGACCTTAATTTCATTCTCTCGTATTTTCTTGTTAATATTTCTTCGTATTGTCTTATTCTGTTGAGTTTTTATTCTCTTGTATCTTATGTTCTTATATCTTATTTTCTTTTCTCATTCTTATTTTATTATTCCTTTATTCTCTTACATCCATATCTCCGATGTTATTATTTCCTTATTCTGTTATTCTCTAATGTTCTTATTTTCTTGTGTTCCAATGCCCTATTCATTTCTGTTCTTATTCGCTTACGTTGTCATTCTTTTATGTACTTTTTGGTTAATGTCTCCTGTGTTTTCTCCCATATGCCTTTGTTTCTTTCCTTTTGTATGTTCTTATTCAATTATGTTCTTACTCTTTCATTCATGTCTGGTCCTAATCTCTTTAACTATTCTATCATAGTCATCTCTTTTGTTCTTTTTCTCTTATTCGTTCCCACTCCATTGTTCCAATTGTCGTTCGTTCTTTTCCTCTTTTCTTGTGTTGTTCTCATTCTCTTATATTCTTATTCACTTACTTTGTTATACTCATATGTTCTTTTTCCCTTATGTCCTTTTTTCTCTCTGAGGCCCATATCCTCTTATGTCGTTATTTTCTTATGTTCTTCGTTTTTTCTTACATTCTTAATCTCTCATGTTCTTAGTCTCCTTTGTTCTTATGTTGCTATTCTTTTATGATCTTATCTACTTCCCTCCTTTTTGCCCTTTGTTCGTATGTTTTTATGTTCTTATTCTCTTACTTGCTTACTCTGTTATGCACTTATTTTATATACTGTCATGGTTTTAGTCTCCTATACTCTTTTCCACTTACTTTCTTACTCTGATCTTTTCGTATACTCTTCTGTTTTTGTTCGCTTTTATTCTCATTCTCTGACGTCCTTATAGTCTTATTAACGTCTGTTCTTATTCTGATATGTTATTGCTCTGTTATGCTCTTATTCGTTCATATTCTTATGCATTTGCGTTTTATTCACTGATTCATCTCTGCTCTCATTCTCTGATGTTGTTATTCTCTTAGGTTATCATGCTCTTATTCTCTTCTATTCGTATCTTGTGTTCTTATTATCTTCAGTACTTATTCTCTTATGTACATAATCTACTATTCACTTCTATTCTCTTATACTCTAAGATTTTATGATCTTATTTTCTTATACTCTTACGTTCTTATTGTCTTATGTTCTTATTCTCTTCGCATCTTATTCATAGTCTCACAGTAATAGAAGCAGGAGTAGTCTTATTAGCCCGTCAAGACTGCTCCACCAATCATTAACATCATGGCTGATTTTTACATTGTCTGATATCCTCCTACCTGCATTATCCCCATAACACATATTTGTCCGAGCATGCTGTCCACATCCAACTGTGATTTGAATATATTTAATGAAGCTACCTCGACAGGTTCCTTGGGCAGAGGACTCCATAGATTCACTACTCTCTCGGAAAAACAATTCCTTCTCCTCTCTACTACCCCTAATTTTGACGCCATGTCCCCTATTCCCAGTCCCATCCACCAGTGGAAACAACCTGGCTGCCTCTATCTTACCTATGTATTTCATAATTTTATATGATTCTATGAGATCCCTTATCATTCTCAATCTCTGCAATGAGACAGTACATCGCCTACATTATCTAAAGTAAGGAGACCAGAACTGCTCAGAATTACTGCCTCACCTATACCTTGTGCAATTACAGCAAAACCTCTCTGCTTTTAAATTCAATCCCCTTGCAATGAGAGCCAATGTTCCTTTTGCTTTGCTGATTATCTGTTGCACCTACAATTTAACTTTTAGTAATGCATGTACGAACACTGTTAAATGCACACAACAACAGCGTGCTGCAATCTTTCACCATTTAAATAATATGCTCACCTGCTATTAATGATTTCGAAGTAGATGACCACTCATAACCAACATTGTAGTCCATACGTCAGACCCTTGCTCACTCACTCAACCTTTCTCTGTAAACCCTGCAAATCCTCTGCCCAGTTTGTCGTTCCACTCTGTGTTATCAGCAAATTTGTTTGCGTTACACTGGATGTCTTATTCCAAATCATTTATATAGACAATGAGCAACTGCACATCCAATGCCTACGCCCGTGGCACCCTGCTCACCACTGAACCAAACCAGATAAACACCCATTTATCCTAACTCTCTGCTTTCTGTTGGGTAAGCAGTCCTCTCTTCATGTATGTACATTCCTTACAACTGCAAGTCTTCTTATCATATGGATGAGTCTTTCATGCATCATTTTATTGAAGGACTTCTGGAAATCTAAGTATACAACATCCACCTGTTACCTTCCATCCAACGAGCTTGTTTTATCCTCAGAGGATTCAAGTAAATTTGTAAAACACGAAGTTCTCTTCATGAATCCATGCTGTGTTTGCCTGATTGAACCCTTTTCATTCGATGTCTTACTGTTTCTTCATTCATGATAACCTTCAGAATTTTACCAGCTGCAGCTGCTAAGCTAACTGACCAAGCCAACTGGCCTTTTGCCTCCGCGTTTTTCCAATCAGTGACACAACACTCGCTGTATTCCAGTATGCCAGGTCCTGCCCCAGAATCCAGTGAAGATGGGCAAATTACCATGAACGCACCTACTATAAATTCCACTATTTCAGACAGCGCCCTGGGGTACATTCCATGAGGCCATATCTACGTTTACACTCTCAAGTTTACCTCACACTAGCCTTTTGATGATGACAAGTGAATTGAGGTCCTCACTACCCATAGTGCCCTTTACATCATTCTTTCCTATGCTAGGCACATATTTCACTGTTAAGACTGATACAAAATAGTTGTTCAAAGCCTCGGCCGTTTCTGCATAACGCAACACCAATTCTCCTTTCTCATCCTGCAAGAGATTGACATCCACTTCCACCACTATTTTCCGTTTTATACATTTATAAAAAGTTTCCTACCTGCATTTAAAATCTGTACTGGTTTGCGTTCATAATCTATCTTTCCTTTCTACATTGCTTGCTTCGTGGTTCTTTGCATTTTAAAAATTTTTTCCCATCTTCCAGTTTCCCATTACTCTTGGCTACTTTGTTAGCCTGAACTTTTAATTGGATCCTTTCCTTTATTACCTTGGTTATCGAAGGCTGGCTCTTCCTACCATTACTATATTTGCTTATGTCCTGAATGTAAATTCGATGAGCAATGTGAAGGATCACTTTCAAGGTCCTCCACTCTTCCTCCACATAAATTGTGTTCCAAGACTATTTTAGGTGGGTCCTTCCTCATCCCATTATAGCCTCTCTTGTTTAATCATGACACCCTGGTTTTAGATGATGTAATTCCACCCTCCATTGGTATCTGAAATTCGATCATACTGTGATCACTCTTGCTGAGTGAATCATTAAATATGAGATATTCTTTACCGTTCTTCTTCAGTTATGTTATTATTCTCTTACATTCTTATGTCCTTCTTCTCATGTGCTTCTTCTCTTAGTCCTAATTTCTTAATCTCTTCAGTTCTCATTCCACTATTCATTTCTGTTCTTACTGTCTTTTTTTTTGTAATTATGTGTTTATTCACTTATTCATTTCTGTTCATTCATGCATGCTCTTTTTCTTTTGCATTTTTGTTCTTTTTCTCCAATTCACTTGTGATCTTCTTCTCTTATGTTCTTACGTTCCTATTTTCCTAATATGTTATGTTCTTGTGGTTTTATTCTGTTTCACTCTTAAACTGTAATGCTCTTATTCTCTTATGTCCTTATTCATCTATTTCCTTATTTTCTTGTCTTCTTATTTAAGTTTGGGTTTATGTTCTTCTGTTTTATTCTCTTATTCACCTATTCTCTTCTGTTCTTATTCTCTCATGTTCTTATTCTATATTTCTATATTTTTATTCTCATCTGTTCTTATTGTCTAGTACATTTCTTTCCTAGCTCCCGTCGTTTCATGCCATTGTTCTGTTGATTCTGATTTTCTCTTTTCTTACGTTGTTGATCTCTTTGTATTGAAGTTTTCATTGTAGTGTTTATTCCCTTATAGCCTTGTTTTCTTATTCTGTTATGTGCTCGCTCTATTCTGTTCTCATTACCTTATTCTCTTATTTTCCTCTTGTCTTATTCTCTCAATCTCTTATTTTTCTCATTCTCTTGCCCTCTTCCATTCTTCTTCTCTTCTGTCCATGTTATTTTACATTCTCATATCCTTAATCTCTAAAATTCTTGTTCTCTTGTTCTGTTTTGTTCTTTTTCTATTATGTTCTTATGTTCTTGTTCTGATTTATTCTCTTATGTTCTTACGTTTTAAATGTTATACTTTTATTGCCTTATTTCATTATTGTCTTATGTTCTAATTCACTTATGTTTGTATTCTTTTTTTCACAAATTCTCTCGTTGATGTTCTTATTCGCATACACTTATTCTCTTCCTCTGTTCTGTTATTACGCTGCTATTCGCTTACTATCTCATGTTCGGATGTTCTAATGCTCTTATTCACTTATGTTCTTTTGACCTTTTTTCTGTTACGTAATTATCTTTATGATCTAAATATTTTATTCTCTGTTCCTATTCTGTTCTTATTCTCTTATGTTCTAACGCACATAATCTTGTTAGTTCTCATGTTTTATTTCTATTCTCACTCAGTTATATTATGTTCTTTTTCTCTTCTGTTCTTGTTCTCTTTTATTCTCTTTCTATCATTCTAAAATTCTTATACTCTTACTCTTTTATGTTTTTTCTCGTATCTTCTTATTTCTAATATCTTATTCTCTTATTTACTTATTCGCTAATCTTCTTATTCTTTTGGTTTCATTGTCTTGTTCCTTTATGATCTTATGTTCTTGTTCTCTGATGTTGTTAGAAATTGGGGTCGTGATTCTGTTAAATTCTTACGTTCCTACTCTCTTCTGTAGATATTTACTTGTGTTGCTTTTCTCTTTAATTCTAATATTTTAAATTCGTTCTGTTCTTATTTTCAAATTTAGAAATGCCCTCATGTTCATATTCTGTTATTCTCATGCGTACTTATGCTCTTGTCTTGTTATTCTTCCATGTTCTTATTGTGTTGTCTTCCTAATATCTTATGCTTTTGTTCACGTGTTCACTTATATCATTGTTCCCTTATGTTCTTAGCTTATTAGTCAATTTTGTTCTCACATTTCCATACACTTATGTTCTTATTCACTTATGTTGTTTTTACCTTATTCTGTTACATACTCATTCTCTAATGTACTCATTATCTTATGTTTTCGGTCTATTTTGTTGTTATGTTCCCATTTGCTTTTGTTTTTACTCACTTATATTCTTAACCTCTTATTCGCTTATGCACTTATTGTCTTATTCACTTTCGGCCATATTCTTATTCTCTTATTTTCATATTCCATCATTCTCTTCTGTTCTTTCTTCTCTTACTCTTGAACAACTTCAAGTATGTTTTCTCTCATACTCATATTATTTTTGTTAAAAATCACACAACACCAGGTTATGCAACAGGTTTATTTGGAAGCACACTAGCTTTCGGAGCAACGCTCCTTCATCAGGTGATAGTGGAGGGCTCCATCGTAACACAGAATATATATCAAAAATTTGCAGTGCAATGTAACTGAAATTATACATTGAAAAGTTGATTGTCTCACAGAATACAGTGAGAGTTTCACTTCTTTCATGTGTAAATCACAAAAGCTTTTTTTTAAAGTTGCATTCTCGGGTTAGCTGTAAACAATGGTGATAGCTAGACAATATGTTGAAGGTGTTGGCCCCCTGTGTTCTCTGTCCATGCCATGCTGTTTAGATTGATTCTAATTTAAAAAGTGAGATAACGGAGTATTACATAAATTCATGCAGTTTTTGAGCTCAGAGTTCTACATGAATGCATGCAATTTTTGAGCAAAGTACAATGTAACTCTGCAAGTACAAATTCACCCCACAAAATATATGTGTGCATGTGGGTCTTTGTCTGTCTGTGTGTGTGTCTGCCTGGGGTGGGGGTTGTGAGTGTGAGAAAGTGTGTGTGTGTGTGTGTGTGTGCGTGTGTGTGTGTGTGTAGTGAGTGCAGAGTGTCTTAAGTCTGTGAGGGGGTGCATGTGGGAGTGTGTGTCTATAAGGGTGTGTGTGGGTGTCTGTGTGCGCGTCTGTGTATACCTGTGTCCGTGTGTATGCGAGAGAGTGTGTGTGTAGGAATATCTCTCTCTCTCTGTAGTGCAATGGTGGTCACCTGTAATGTGCCATGAACCCAAGGTCCCGTTTGAGGCCCTCCCTATGGGTACCGAACTTAGCTATCAGCCTCTGCTCGGCCACTTTTCTCTGCTGCCTGTCCCGAAGTCCACCTTGGAGGATGGTCACCCGAAAGTCCGAGGCTGAATGTCCAGGACCACTGAAGTGTTCCCCAACTGGAGGGAATCCTCCTGTCTGTTGATTGTTGTGTGGTGCCCATTCATCCATTGTCGTAGCCTTTGCTCAGTTTCCCCAATGCACTATGCCTCCGGGCATCCTTGCATGCAACGTATAAGTTAGACAACGCTGACTGAGTCACATGTGTACCTGCCATATACAAGGTGGGAGGTGTTCCCACGCGTAATAGTGGTAACTATGTACACAATCTGACACATCTTGCAGCGTCCACCATGACAGAGTTGTATGGAGTTGTCCTGAGAGCCGGGCAGTTTGCCACGAACAATGATCTGTTTGAGATTTGGCGATGGTTTAAAGACAAGTAGTGGAGCTGTGGGGAAGGTCTTGGTGAGGTGCTCATCCTCATTGATAATGTGTTGCAGGTCACGAAGAACATGGCGTAATTTTTCAGCTCCTGGGAAGTACTGAACAACGACGAGTACCCTGTCAGTTGCAGCACGTGTCTGTCTCCTGAGGAGGTCATTACGGTTCCTTGCTGTGGCACTTTGGAACTGGCGGTCGATGAGTTGAGCATCGTACCCCGTTCTTGTGAGGGCATCCTTGAGTACTTCCAGGTGTCCCTCACGTTCCTCCTCATCTGAGCAGATCAGTTGTGTGCGTAGTGCTTGTCCATAGGGAATGGCTGTTTTAAGATGTCTTGGGTGGAAGCTGGAGTAATGTATCATTGTGAGGTTGTCTGTGGGTTTGTGGTAGAGTGGGGTGCTGAGGTGTCCATCCTTGATGGAGACGCATGTGTCCAAGAATGAGACAGATAGTCGAGAGTAGTCCATGGTGAGTTTGATGGTAGGATGAATCTTGTTGATGTCACTGCGTAGTTTTATCAGTGACTCCTCGCCATAGGTCCAGAGGAAGAAAATGTCGCCAATGTACCTGATGTACAATGTTGGTTGGAGATCCTGCATAGAGAAGAAGTCTTGTTCGAACCTGTTCATATTGGGGTGCAAATTTGATTCACATGAAAGAAGTGAAACTCTCACTGTATTCCAACAGATGCAAGGCTTTACAGACAATCAATTTTTCAATGTATAATTTCAGTTGCATCACACTGTAAATTTTTGCTATAAATTCTGTGTTACGATGGAGCGTTGAAAGCTAGTGTGCTTCCAATTAAACCTATTGGACTATAACCTGGTGTTGTGTGATTTTGAACTTTGTACACCCCAGTCTAACACCGGTATCTCCAAATCATTCTTATTATTTCAGGTTCTTATTTTAATATGCTTCAGTTTCATTCTGTTTTATTCCCATGGATACGTATTCTCTAATTCTTCTCATATTCTATGTGAATCTTGTTATCATATATTCTTATTCTCAAATTGTTACTCCCTTATTCTGTTCTATTCTATCTCTTGTCAATTTTTGTTCTCTTATGTTTTCATTCTCTAATTCTCCTTTTCTCTTATTCTGATGCTGTTATCTTCTATTGTTTTTATTCTCATATACTCAGGATTTTAATGTTATTCTCTTATTCTGTTATTCGTTTATCTCCTTATTATGGTATGTTTATATTCACGAATGTTTTTTCTTCTTCTTTGTTCTCCAAATCTCGTATGCATGTTTTTATTCTGTTATGGCTTATGCTTCTTCTTCGTTGTTCTGATTCTCTTGTGTTCTTATACTCTTATGTCCTATTGTCTTATATTCTTATTCACGTATGTTGTTATACTGTTTAGTTCGTATCTTCTTTAATCTCCTATGTTCTTATTATCTCACCTTGCTACTTTATTATGTACTTATTTGCATAATGACATGTTCTGATCCTCTTACCTTAATAGGTTCGAATTTGATTTTGTTCTCGCATTCTCATGTTCTAATGTTCTTATTAAGTTTTGTTCTTGTCATCTTCTGGTCTTATGTACGTGTTCAATTATGTCCTCATTCTCTAATGCTCTAACTAACTGACATTCTTATTCTCTTATGTTCTTATTCACTTTTCTTCTCACGTTCTCATGGTCTTCTATTCTTATTATTTACGTTCCTATTATCTTATTGTCTTGTGCACTTATTCTCTTGTACTTATTCTAATTATCTTATGCTCTTATGTTATTATGTCCTTATCATCTTACCTTCCTATTCTCTTATGTCCTTTATTGGATATTCACTTTTTTTATTATCTTATCTTCTTTTTCTCTTATGTTCTGAATGGATTATGTGCTCATTCTCTCATGCTCTCATTTTCTTATAACCCTATTCTGTTCTCTTTTTTATGCTCCTATATTCTTATGTCATTCAAGTCTTTTATTGTTATATACTCAGTTCCTTATCTTGTGATTCATTTATATTCTTATTCTTAGCTTGATATTTGATTTTTTTATTAAACTCAATTTATATATGGAATTAATACTCTAATGATGACCAAGAATATATTGCCGAGAACGCCCATCTGGTTCATCAAAGTCCTTTAGGGAAGGGAATTGCCATCCTTACCCGGTCTAAGCTGCATGTACTACAGACCCACAGGAATACTGTTGATGCTTAACTCCCAGCTAGGCAATTAGGGATAGGTATTAAATGGGATGGGCATTAAATGGGATGGACATTAAATGCAGGTCTAGCCAGCATCGTATCCATTTCATGAGTAAGTAACGAAGAAAGAGTCCACATCCCTCAGACCATTCACATTCACAACATGAACACAAACCTCAAAGACATCCACATCTGTCAGGTTATCCCAGTCCTCCACACCCATCAGATTCCCGATACCATCCCAATCCCCCACACCATTCCCTTTCACGACATTATCCTTTTCCCGCAAAACATCCAATCCCTCAGAAAGTCCCCATCCTCATGCCTGTCTCCCACACCGTCACCACCCCCCATAATCTCAGACCCCACATAATCTCTATCACCTATCAAATCTCTATCCCACATTGCCCATGATCCCATTGCACCTTACCCATCCCCATTTACCACATCATGATAAAGCATCAAACCATCCCCACGCCCTAAACCCCACACCAGCTTCATACTACACATCATCCCGATTCCCCACATTAGCTTCACCTGCCACATCAACCGCATCCCTCACACCAGGTCCTTCTCGCATAACATCCCCATCTGCCACAACTTCACCATTCACATACCATTCTCAACCCCACCTCACAGGCCAAACGCAATCCTGCAGCATCCCCATTCCCATGCGCACACCATCCCCATCCCCCACAGCATACCATTAATTGGTACCATTCTACCCTGACATTGACCACATGAGTTCCCTCCTGAGTGATCTGTATGATGACGTCTGAAAGCTTCCAAGGAGCACTTCACTCCTCAGTCATCAGTTACAGTTTGAGTCCCCTTAACACTCGCCGTCCTTGGCCAGTTACTGACCCCATCACCAGCCCCCGTCCCAAACACTTTTCTCACCGTTATGTACACAATCCGGTGCAATGATACAAGTTTGGGCACCGTCCTTCGTCCTGACAAGAACGAGGTTAGCAAACATTCGTCGCCAGTTACTGTATGTGTGGTTCACAAGAACCAAGAAGAGATCACTGTGTAGACAGAGGGGAAAGGTGAAAAATGGATAATTTACAATACGTCCTTTCAGTTGCACAGTTCAGTTTTCAGCTGCATCCACACTGCTGTCTCTGCATCACCTGACTTGCTCACTTCAACGGACAGCAGCCACCAACTGCGTGCATTCCACATCAAACACAATTAAGGGATAAAAAGTTAAACTAAAGAACATGCGTGGTAACGTTTGGAACAGGCTTCTGTTCTCCAGAGTGGCACAGTGGCTCAGTAGTTAGCCCTGCTGCCTCACAGTGTTCAGGAACCAGCTTCGATTCTAGTCTCAGGTGACTGTGTGGCATTTGCACGTTCTCCCTGTGTCTGTGGTGGTTTCCTTCAAGTGTTCACGTTTCCTCCCGAGAGGTCAGGTGGGTTTGCAACACGAATGCTTTATCTTCATTAGTAAAATTGTGAAGTTCCAACACCTTGTCTCATTTTATCTGTGCAACCTTTAAATGCCGTCTAGCCAGCTCCATTTAGTATTTACTTAAAATTTGATACATCGTGTAAACATGCGGTCTCTGAACTTTGACTTGCCAATTTCGCCTTAATTTATGATCAATTGCACTCTCACCCACCCCACGTATTAATTCTAGTGACCTGAATTTGTTTGGTCCTTGTTAAATTGCAAATCGCAAAAATCACTAATTGAATTCCTTACTCAGTTTCTCTTGACAGTTTTGACCAAAAGTCCTCAACATATCTTAAAGCTTGATGCCACGGTTTCAATAATCCCTTCAATTCTGAATGTTACTTAATGGATTTGAACCATTTTATTTCTAAGTTATCCATGACTTCCTTGCATAGCATTGATGTAAATTTCACACAACATTTCATTGTCTCTCTGTGGGTAGTCTGTATGCAGTTAAAGTTGAGAAACGTTTCTGCAACCCTTTTAGCCTTGATACTGTGCAATTAAATGATCTCTGGAAATCTAGTGAACACATTCATTATGGTCAACAAATACTCATTCGCAGTTTTTAATTCAGGTAGGCGTCTTACACAATCCATTAAGAACCACGTAAAATCTTCCTCAAGGAATGGTCATTGCATTTGCTGGTTTTATCATTTCCTGAGGTTTATCAATTACCTGGCATGTATGACTTGTTCGGACAAATACTATCACGTCCTTATCCAGTCCAGGCCAAGAAAACTGTTTTTGTATTTTGGCTTGAGTTTCCTTTGCTCCAGAATAAGGTCCTACTATTAATTCATTTATTACCCACAATATCTCCTTCTATAACGCTGCTTTCTTTTCCAACTTGATGAACGTCCATATGATTATGCCATGTCTCCCTTCCCTCAATCTGTCATTTTAAAGGAGGAACATTCTGGAACACAATTAGATTCTTCGTTTGTGTACGCTTTTGGATAAAACTGCGTTAGTTTTTTTTCATCTCTTGTGCTATTCAGTTCATTTTTCTAAACCAAAAGTATCCACTTTGTCCTCCAACCCTTCTTGGTTCTTTTTCTCACCTATTTGATCAACATTTTCTCTGAAAATTATTCATGAACCTTCTTATCTTGGTTGTTTCATCTGTCTTCCTGTTTCAAACTGTGGGTTTGTGGTCTTGATACCACAACGACAGAAACAAAATCGAGGCTATGATTGCTGTAACCTCAGTGGGCTGATCTTCCACTAGTTTTCCAACAGCAGTCGGCTTCACTTTTAAAGCAAAGACCAAAGAACAAAGAAAATTTACAGCCCAGGAACAGGCCTTTCGGGCCTCCAAGTCTGAGCCGATCCAAATGTACTGTCTAAACCTGTCGGTCAATTCCTAAGCATCTGTATCCCTCTACTCCCTCCCCATCTACTCATGCATTTATCGAGACGCATGTTAAATGAACCGACCGTGCCTGCCTCATCCACCTCTGCTGGCAAACGCCCACCACCCTCTGTGTGAAGTACTTGTCGTGTGTATTCCCCTTAGATTTTCCAACTCTCACCTTGAAAGCGGTACTTCTCGTTATTGAATCCTTCATCCTGGGAAAAAGCTTGTCTCTATCCACCCTGTCTACACCCTTCATGATTTTATAAACCTCAATCAGGTCCCCCCTCGATCTCCTATTTTCGAATGAAAATAAACCTTACCTACCCAACCTTTCTTCATAGCTAGCACCTTCCATGCCATGCAACATCCTCTTAAACCTTCCCTGCACCCTCTCCA
The DNA here is from genome assembly GCF_047496795.1 of Chiloscyllium punctatum. Lineage (NCBI taxonomy): Eukaryota > Metazoa > Chordata > Chondrichthyes > Orectolobiformes > Hemiscylliidae > Chiloscyllium > Chiloscyllium punctatum. The sequence continues at coordinate 27,034,040 of NC_092773.1, forward strand.
AAGCGTCCACATCCCTTTGGTAATGTGCCAACCAGAACTGTGCCCGGTATTCTAAATGCAGCCGAATCAATGTCTTGTACAATGTTAACTCTTGTAGTCAATACCCTGTCCAATGAAGGCAAGCATACTATATGTCTTCTTGACCACTCTATCCACATGTGCAGCAACCTTCTGGGTACAATGGACCTGCACTCCCAGATCTCTCTGCCCTCAACTTTTCCCAATGCTCTTCCATTCATTGAATAATTCGCTCTCGAATTAGTCTTGCCTAAATGCATCCCCTCACATTTGTCTGGATTGAAATCCATCTGCCACTTTTCCGCCCAAAACTCCAGTCTATCTATATCTTCTTATAATCTTTGACAGTCCCTTATGCTTTCTGCTACTCCATCAATCTTCGTGTCATCTGCAAACTTGCTGATCATGCCGATATACCCTCTTCCAGATCATTTATGCATATGACAAACAACAGTGGCCCCAACAGTGACCCCGCTGGAACACCACTGGTTACCTTGCTCCACTTCGGAAACTCCATTCATCCATTACTCTCTGTCTCCTGTTGTTCAACCAATTCTTCATCCATCTAGCTAGAACACCCTTCACAACATATGACTTCACTTTCTCTATTAGTCAACCGTGGGGAGCCTTATTAAAGTCCTCACTAAAGTCCATGTATATGACATCAACAGCCCTTCTTTCATCTGTCAACTTGATCACTTACTCGAAGAACTGTATTAAGTTTTTCCCCAGTACTAAACCATGTAGCCTACCTGTGATCTAGCGGTATCGTTACCACGGATAATTCGGATTTCTGGAATCGAGAACTCCTTTATTATTTCTGCAACCACCAGAATGCTTTGCACCCGACTCCCATTCTTATTTTAGATAATGAACAGCTATCGTCTCACCTTGAGTTCTTTTTTTTAATCTGACAATACTCGTTCTGAATTATGTATCTCCTCATTTATCATTATCAAAGGTTGACTTGCTTCCATATCTCAAAAATTTTAACTTATTTGCTGGCTCCTTCTGGCAATATGAGTAAACCTTATCACCACAAGTAAATTTTTTAAACAGATCTAGAATTTTCTACTCAAACAACCTTTGACCAGAATGTACATTTAGGTGCAGATTGTTTGCTTCCACTGTGCTTTCTTTTATAACTTCAACAAAACTGTCAAACCTATCGTGCTTGCCCACATCAATCTTGCCAGTGCTTTTTCTAAACGGCCATCATTGTGACTTATGTGGCTTGCGTTTTTTTTGAAGTTCAATTTACTCTTCATGTCTTTCCATTTTATCAAGTCGTAAACTATCTGTACTGCCTGCAATGGGATCTTATTTTCCTTTACCACCTGAGAATTTCCCCAATTTCTATTCTTTACAGACTCCTCCAAAATGGTAGGGTCTCTCAGATTGTCACATGTTTCATTTATTTTCAATGCCCTTATCCACGTATCAAAATTATTTTTTTTATTCTTTCCAACATAATGTACTTCGGGCAATGATCTTTCCTATGATTTCTGTAGTCTCCTGGTCCTAGCTCATATGCACCGACGACGGCATTTGTTTCAAATTTGATTGTAACAACGATATCCACATGGTCAATGGCGATTTAATTTGTTTAGCCACTTTCTCCAACGAACTGAAAGAAAGTCTTCTACATCCTTCTCATCAAACTTAGGCAAACCATTGAAATATTTTAACAGGTCGTGTCCATGCCTTTAGCTTGCTTGCTTGTCATCACTAACATCAACACTAAGTCTCACCTGTCCCTTCACTTTCGCATTTTGAAATTGCCCTTATTCTCTAATTTTTCTGTTCACCCCTGAGGTTCCCAGCCTCATTCCTAATGAAGGGCTTTTTCCTGAAACGTCGATTTTCCTGCTCCTAGGACGCTGCCTGACCTGCTGTGCATTTCCTGCACCACACTCTCAACTCTAATCTCCAGCATCTGCAGTCCCTGCTTCTCTAATTGCCAACCTCTGAATTTCAAACTCTAACGTTCTTTTCACTATTCTTCTTTGTCTGCTTTTTTCTCTCTATTTCCCTTTTTCTTCTGTTCAGGCCTGCATCTTCTTTTCTTTTGCTTCTGCTTCTAATTGCTATTGCAGCTGTCTCATTTCCTTTTCATGTGCAAACCGCTTCAATTTCAAATGAATAACTAGCGTTTTTCAAAGACTCATATGACATTTCTAACAACCATAAATGTAGAAGTCTTGCTACAAATTGCACTCCAACAGATGCAAAACCAACACCACCTGTGAATTTGGCTATGCCTGTTATTGCTTGTTGGATAGAGCTATATTATGAACCAAGCATATTTTTGCATGTTTTCAGAAAATGTTTAAGTACTTAGGGTTTTGTTGATAGTTTCAGTGTGAGCCTGTCCTACGATGGGCAGACGGACCTACTAGGATAATTGGTTATTCAGAGAACTGGAGAATGGACTTTCCCTCAAAACTGTAGGAAATCGCAAAACTCTAGTTGCATTTCAGATGAAAATTACACATCAAGTTTAAATTTCTCACGAACAATTAGCGCCACCTTGATCCATCCAGAAAATGTCCCAACTATCAGTCAATGTTAAAGACTTCAGACTGTTGTCACTTACATGATCACTGTGCTGAGCAGAGGTGAAGAAGCGTGAACCCACTCTAAATCAGGAATAACCATAAACGTGTCCTCATTGCTAGCCATTGACACCAATACCTCACCAACTCTGAATCACAAACTGATCTCCATGTCCCTCCTCCATGGACGCCTGATAAGCTCTCAAAATAGATCACGAAATAGCACATGAAATACTCAATGTCATTCACTTGGCATTCTACGTCGTCACCAGTCTGGAACCCTGCAAAAAGGTAAAAACAATGACTGCAGATGCTGGAAAGCAGATTCTGGATTTGTGGTGCTGGAAAAGCACAGCAGTTCAGGCAGCATCCAAGGAGCAGTAAAATCGACGTTTCGGACCAAAAGCCTTTCATCAAGTATTCCACTAATCCAGAATCTGGAACCCTGCAACTTCAAAAGCCCAGCCACATAATACACTAATCCAAATGGCATCACTCTCGAACTCTCACTTAACATCTCTTACTTTTTTTAAAGTGTCTGAAATATGGACAACCACATTGAATGTTTTGAAGTATCCAGGGATATGGTTTTGCAATCATTCACTTGCCAAAGGTTATGACATTAATTATTCTGAAACAGAGGGGAAGTCGTTTTATCAAAAAACGTCTTGTAAGTTAAATGGGGCATAAACATTCCGACCCATATTGGAATATTAGAAGTCGGCAATTACATATTCTCTCTGTAAATCTTGGAATAACTGGAAAACACAGATTCAAAATAGATGGTAAAAGAAGATCTATGCCTTTATTGTAGGTTGTTGCACGTTGCTGACAGTAACTTGAGTTAGGCATTCTACAGTACCGATGTGCCAGGGCCTTTATTAAGTAGACCCTAAAATAGTAAACAAAACGTCAAATTCAACAGTATTTAAGTTATCCTTTCAGAGTAAAAGCTAGAACTACAAAAATAATTACAAGTGAATCATTTGGGAAAAAAAATCGAGATAGTCCGACCAAGATCCACAAGCTGATATTTCATATTTAAACTCTAAAGTAAGTGATATTAAACCATAGCTAAACCAAATGTATCTACATAAGTGACTTAATAATTCTATGAATTTTGGGGCCTTGCTGAAAAGAGAAAACTGTTGATATGTGATATACAAGCATCGATTCTGACAGAATATTTTAGTAATAAAACTGAATTCTGGTATGTCCAAACAGAAATTATTGAAATTTGAACGCAGGAATTAATTCTTAAACATAAAAGATAAAACCAAATAAAAGACACTTTGATGTACATAAGAATAGAAACAATTAAAACCAGAAGAAATGACGTTTAAAATAAATGTAAGAGTTAGGAGCTTGAACTCGGGTGGGTTGGTTAGGTAATCAAGGTCGAGAGACAGGGAGATACTGAAGCCACAAAAAAATCGTGCCAGTGAATTCCACAGGGTCACCATTCTCTTAGTGGAAGAGAAAGTGAGAGAAACACACAAAAAAGGTCCTACCAGATTCTGTTGTTGTGAACGCTTGTTCTACTCTTCTCTTTAACCAAGACGGAAAATAGATCATTGGTGTGTTCTGATTTTAAGCCCATCGTTTGTCTGAGCTGAAAGGTTGCAGGCAGTTCGCCCTTTCGTGTTGCATATCTGCGACTGAAGAAGATGAGGTTTCAAGAGGCCTTGTGCATCAATTGGTGTTAACCCAGTTGCCTTTTGTTTGAGATACTCAGAAAAAACATCAATTTCGGTGCAGTTCCATTTTCGGAGCCAAACGTTAACATACGTATACGTATGGTTAGCACAGAAGCAGTGAAAAACTTAACTATTCTGGCAGCAACCGTGGAGAGAGAAAAAGAGGCATAATTTCGATTCTTCTTCATAACATTTTCTCTGTCTGCAAATGGAAAATATTCTACTTTCGTCGATCTCAGTTTGTTGTAAGTATTTCAAAGCGTAGGACTTAGCAAATCTGATTCTCAGATGATGTAGAGTCAGCAGCACTAATTAGGACTGCCCCTAATGAAGGACACACAATTATGAGGTTCGACTTGGGAAATGGTTGCAGAGATGTAGAGCACACACTTATGAGGTTAGAGTTGGAAATATAAGTGAAAATGTAGGATGTCAAAGAACGGGATTGTATCAAATTGTGCCGAGGACTTATTATTCAGAACAGAATTATGTTCACTCACGATCTGATCAAATCATTTCTCGTTATTGAGATCAAAATGGGTACATGGCATTTCCTTCAACGTGCCAGCTCTGTAACCACGCGTCAGTGCCAGTCCCCGATGACATAAGCAGTTTGTTCCAAGGGTCAGTCAGCTCCTCGTCTTTAGACCACGGGGCTCGTTGCCTAATGGTGCCGTTGACTGGTCTTTTCTGGGCACAGAGTGGCCCCTCCAGTGAAATTCACAAGAGATGGAAAAGGGAAATCAGTGTCTCGTGTAGAATTTATATTGGCGCGGCTGTGTATAATCTTGCCTGGCTGATCGGTCTTCTAACAGTGTAATGATGTGTTCGCACTGCAATCTCAGAGAGTTTCGCTGGGGAGACCAGCCTTATCCCTGTATCCCCTCTCTGTATGTATCTGTTTCCATTTTCACAATGTGGTTTGTACATTAAGGCTAGGAGCCCTGCTTGGTTGCATGTGACTGGCCACTGGGAGAGTGGGCGATCATAAAAGAAGACTGACAAATTTCCTTTGGTGAGTGGACCCTCAAACACCGTTGCCTTCATTCTCCCTAAATGCTCTACTCTGGCGAATATCTCTTTTTACAAGGCGCGATTGAACTCCAATTTGTATCAGGGCACGAATTAGGAAGGGAATATTGGAGCGTGCTTCAGCCTCACACCCCACCATAACGCTGCCGCGAATAAAAAAAAAACAGGGTGCAACGGGAAAGCAAATCACAATAACAATTAGCAAAATGAGAGATCATCAGTGGCTAGAATGTACAAATTTCCAAATCAACAGGGGCCCCATCTTATATTTAACTCCCAGGCAGTGAGTGGAATGTGGTACCATGATCCACACGGATTAATTATGATCCATCTGTCTGTGAGAGTAAGGATTGTTGTATAGGACACAAGACGGGGTTCCTGTTGGGTGGCTTTCCTGTTTTGCTGTGCTCACTATTCTGCAATTGGACAGTAAACCTTTACTCAGGGTATCTCTTAATTTGTACCATGGGAATCCATGTGGTTCGGACAGTCAGAAAGCATTCATGGCTCCTTTTGTGTTGCTCGTAATTTTCCTTCTCTCTCCAGTTAAAATATGTTTTCCACTTAGTAAACGTTTTTCTCTTTATTACATTGTAGCGGGAGTGAAGAGGTGTCCAGGGAACGCCTTGACCATCAGAATTTGTCACTTCTCACTAATTGGGTGGTGATGAGAGCTCATTGCTCTGATGCCGCTCAGAACGTAATCCAAAATGTTCCCTACTCAGTGCAAGCAATGTGCAAATTGCATTACATTAAAGGCATTCTTTAACGCTAAATTGTTGTTTCATTGGATATAGTGGAAAATACTGGCGCATCCCATAACCTAATAAGGTGTTATGACTTATGGGCGGAACGGTGGCACAGTGGTTAGCACTGCTGCCTCACAGCGCCAGAGACCCGGGTTCAATTCCCGACTCAGGCGACAGACTGTGTGGAGTTTGCGCATTCTCCCCGTGTCTGCGTGGGTTTCCACCGAGTGCTCCTGTTTCCTCCCAGTCACAAAGATGTGCACGACAGGTGAATTGGCCATGCTAATTTGCCCGTACTGTTAGGTAAAGGGGTAAATGTATGGGAGTGGGTCGGTTACGCTTCAGCGGGTTGGTGTGGACTTGTTGGGCCGAAGGGCCTGTTTCCACACTGTAAGTAATCTAATCTCATCAAAAGAAAGAAATTTGGCTTGGAGAGAAAAATCATCGATTCAACCTGTAGCAATCAAAGGTTTTGCCTTATCCAAAGAGATTGATTGATTCTTAGCCTGGTTATAACCCAGTAGGGGCGGGGTCCACTTCAAACAGTCCTGTGTTGCACACGAATGAAATTACTGCAGATGCTGCACTTCGGCATCATATGTTGGCATGCTGGCCAGTACTGCTGCGTCACAGCGCCAGGGACTGGTTTCAATTCAATTCTTCAGATATTGACTGCGTGGAGTTTGTACGTTCTGCCCTGTATCTGCTCGGGTTTCCTCTAGATTTTCCAGTTTACTCCAACATTCCAAAGATGTGTAGGTTGGTTGTGTTGACCACGGGAAATACAGGATTACAGGGGTCCAACGAGATTCTGTTTGGTGGAGCAGCAAATCTGCGACTGCCTAAATGGCTTTTGTCGACAGTGTAGGGTATCAATGACAAGCAAATCTGCTGGAGAAACTTAGCGTGTCTGGTAGCATCTCTCCAGAGATAAAGCAGCGTTAACGTTTCAGAACTGGCAGATAGGTTGCTGATAAGAAAACTTGCTCATTTTGTAGACAATGCAGTCAATTAGTGGAAAGCCCTACTATATTTTTGTCGACATAAGTAGGTTTATGGATTCCGCCAGATGAGGCATCAGAGTAAACATTCCATGAGACCCCACATAAAGAAACGTTTAATGTTCCCCTCGATACCCCAGCACTTAAGTTGTGCCCAGACAACAGGAAGAAGGGAAACAGTTTGCAAAGAACTGACAAAAGTCTTCACATTAAATTCACCTCCGACATCCTGGTGGAGGTCCCAACTGTTGGGTTTTCTGTCCGTGTACAGGTTTAACCTGGTCATTTACTCTGTTTAATTTCTGTTTTGTTTAATTTCTCATCTCCGTGTCAGATTCAAATTGACCATGTCTTGTCAATTTCAGCAAAGTGTCTGTTCATGTCTGTGGGTTTTCTTGTTCCATTGTCTCGGAATCTCGACTCACTAACTTCCGTCGACATCTACTTCTCCCGAACTTAGTTCTTTCCCCATCTGCTAGCTACTGCATTCTCGTTCACGTTGCAAACACAACCACTTACTACTTCTGGGCTCTTTCGGGACGTACCAACGTAGTGTGCCCAGGCACATTGGTGCCGAAGATCTGACTCGGGAGTGATTCAAGTAGTGACGGGTTGGAGTTTCTGGGTGCCTGCTCCGACTTTCGTGCAGGCAATTCTGCACCGATGCAACGTAAATTAACTCATAGATGCTGTGTTTTTACCAGCAGTGTCTCGTCGAAGGAAAGTTTCATTATGGCGAGAAAGGTCCGTTAGGAAATGTTTCCAGCTCCGACTCTGTTCAACACTGGATGGTCACAGCTCCCTCCTTGTGGACAACTGTGTTCCTTTGCAAAGCAGTCAAGAAACATGTCAATGCGAATGGACACAAACGTCCTCATTATTCTGGCCTGAATATCCTGTATGTTTTTAGTTATTTTCATTTGCTTGTCCTTACAGTTTATGGTTAATCGTTCACAGATCACACTCGTGACCGTTGTGACGTTTGCAGTAAAGATTGATTATGAAGAGAGATTACTGCCTAGCCCGAACTGTTCAAACCAAACAATTCTTCTGGGAATCCTGTGCACAGTTCATGGTACCACCTCTTTGAAATGGTGTTGGAGAGAGAGTGTAGTGGTGAGATTAGAAAACACTTTGAAAGAGAGATTGGAAAAGGGGAACTGCGTAACTTCGGGGAGAGAGAAAGCCAAAAGGAAATTGGATTGAGGTTTTCAAAACCGTGATATCTTGGCAAAAAATAGCGGGGGAAGCACTGTTTTCTTCTCTCATTAAACAGACAAGAATGAGATGGAGAGTTTCATTGCGATTTGTGACGGATGTCAATGAGAGAATGAACTTTCTCACCTACCAAGTAGTTAATGCGTGGAATGTGCTGCCTGGAAAATTAAGGGAGGCACGTTGACTTGAGGGCATTCAGGAATGGGCATTGCATGGGAAAAGGGAACAAGTCATCCTCAGTCATCCTGAGTTCACTCCTTTTGGGATGCCATTGCAGAGCATGGTTCCTGAAACTATTTTCTGCTCTTAGAACGTCGTCCCTGATTGATGCCAATGTGCCCCACGACGACTGGGTGTTCGCTGTCCCCCTCCAACTCTGTAAGAATATCCTGTCGATGTTCTGAGACATTCTTGACTCAACAGCAGGAAATCCTCATACATCCCAGAGGTTCAGATTTTAACAAGGGAAAAGTCTACCTACTCCCCCTTACAATTGGATTACTGCTAAATTCCCCACAATTTTGTCACTTCACCATTCAGTAGTATCAACAATGCAGGCCCACGGTGATTCATTGTTGCTGTTCACCAAAAGCCCATTGGCTATTAAGCAGGAATCTAAACTGGTTTCTCTGTTTCTCCGAGGAATACCTACGAGGGGCAGTGTTTCTACCTAGTCATCTCACTCTACCATTTTCATTCCTGTCCGTGAAGTTTTATCCTGTGATGTGAACTCTCCCGCCTCTCTGTCAGCGTTACTCATGATTCTTTCAGCCGCATGGATATGTCGCTGAGTTCTCAGCATCTGCTCCCATTCTGAACCCCTGGCAATCCAGGAACTTGGATTGGAATTACTTACCCCGCAAGTGCTGGGTCCCAAGCATCGAGAAAGGTCCCGGTTTCCCAACAAAATGTGGGAGGATCACCCGGGAGCTTTGAGCTTACCTGCTCACCACTTTTTGAATTTACCGTTCAAAAGAGACTCTTAAAATCCAACCACATCGATGACTTTAGGTCCTCTTCTTCCTTTGAACTCACAAACGATGACCCACAAAATGAAACCTTTCCAAACTCAATTTGCTAATAGTTGTACAAATTCTCATCATCCGTGCTCCCACAATCGGAAACTTGCACTCGCCCTGTGACACTTTGGAACCGAGATCTTCTTCAGGATCGCCTTTCTGTTCCTTAAAAATACGTCTTCTAATCGATGCCCACGATTGTCTAAGGCCGTCCATTTATGGTAATGAACTGTTCTTGACAGTTTGTCTTTCTGTAACTCCAGTGACAGTTAACTGCAACAAAACAGCACTCCAGGATAAACACTGCAACACTGAACAAGGCTGCCTTTTCTGGCTCCTTATTCAAATGCTTTTCCAAACATGACGAAGTCACAAAGTCTTAGACTCATATGGCAAGGAAACAGTCCCTCCAATCCAAGTAATCTATGCCAAACTGAAATAATGTGACATACGCACACTTGTCCCATATCTCTCCAAATCTGTCCTATTCATGTGCATATCCAAATGTGTTTTAGATGTTTTAACTGCACCGTATCCATCACTTTCTCAGGAAGTTCATTCCACATACCACCCACTCACAGTGAAAAGTCCCACCTCACGTCTTTGTTAAAACTTTCTACTCACACCTTTAAATTATAACCTGTAGATTTGGACACCTCCAACATAGTGTAAAGACCCTGGTCACTCACCTTATTTGTGGTCCTCATGATTATTTAAACCGCGAGCAGGTCATCCCCATCCTCCTACACTCCAGGGAAGGAACTCCCAGTCTATCCAACTTGTTTTTTATATAAAAGACGCGGATCTAAATTTAGAGAATATTGATTCGCCTGCATTGAATGCATGTTGAGAAGATGCTTCTACTGGTAGGAGAAACTGGGATCCAAGGGCAGAGACTCAGAGTGAAGGAAAGAGTCTTTAGAACTGAGATGAAGTGGAATATTTTCAGCTGGAGAATGATTAATCCGTGGAACTCATTGATGCAGAGGGCTGTGAGCAGCCAAGGTATTGAGTGCCTTTAAGACAGAAACAGGGCTTGACGAGTAAGGGGTAAAAGTTTGTGACGAGAAGACAGAAGAATGGGTTTGAGAAACATTTCAAACATGATAGAATAGATAGAATAGGGAGCAGACTCAATGTTCCGAATGGTCTAATTCAACTGCTGCATCTGTGACCATGTTGCCCCGTTAACAAAGCCATGTACTCCTTGGATTTTTCCAAAGTGGTCTTAAAAGCGAAGGTTCAAATATGTCTGAATAGTTCCAATTGAGAAGGCTGTTAGGTTCCTTTATAAAACAAACACATGTGGCTAGTTCTCCCAGTCCAAAGTTACTTCTGCTTTGCTTTACTTTGGTTTTCGTAAGCAGACTGCTTGAAGCGGTTGGTTGAAGAAGGCTACTTGGATTATTTTCCCTGATTAAACAGAGGTTTTTGTGACTGATTCTCTCTCTCTCTCTCTCTAACATTTCTGCTATAAATGCATGTGTTAAATTTGACAGTTCTACCCAAGGGATGTTATGGAGGATGTTAAGCAGGTATTTGGAACAGCATCATGAAGATGTGATTGGGCTTTCAGATAGGTTAAGCTATTTAAAATCGCTTCTCTTCTGTTCGGCTTACATTCAGTAGCCTGTAACCACATTCTGTTTTGTTTGAAATTATGTGTTAGGGCCAGCTGCATCAATCCTGGAGTATCTACTCACAAATGCTTAAAACAACTAGAAAATTTAGGGTGTGGACTACCCTCTTAAAATGGATTGTGTCGGTTCTGGCCTGGTGCATAATACATTGGAGGGCTCTTTGCAGGATTTCTTCTGATGTTCCTGCTTTGGGATTAGGATTACTGGTCTCGAAGGCAACGAGTGGCAGGTATTAGTGTCTTTTGTTCGAGGTGTTGAATTCGGTTGGTTAAAACATTTCTTGGTATGGTAACGGCGCTTCCAGTCGCTAACAGATTTCTTGGGCGAAGGACGTGACACTGTGAGTCTTACAAAGTTTGAACAACGTGAAGCTGTTGGAACTGACAGCCAATCTGCATTTGGAGTTAACATCGCCCATAAGAGAGTGAGAGCTAACGACAGCAATAACTCAGCATTTGAATTTGCTAGGACCACCATCAGAATCGTTAGAGATAGCTGAAATATAACTATTGCAATTTTAGTTATAACAAAACAAAAGGAAGAGAAGAAGGTATTGAAGTAGCTCATACTATGAAAAAAAGCAGAATAAAGAGAGAAAAAAAACAAAAGCCCATTGCAGAACAAAAAGAAACAGAGAGTAAGTTTGAACTTCAGAAAGTGGTACTTATTCAGGAAAGTTGGCTGAAAAGGATGGAGGTGAGGGCATACGGTAAAGCTTAGTGAGAAGGAGAGTGATGATGAGCTCAGCCATGGTAGCTGAAGGCCTTGTGGGAACATGGTGAAATATATTCAAGCGTTGAATAAATTTGATGAGCAGGAAATAAAATCACTTTTCATCGCATTTAAGAAGGTCACTAAACAACAGAAGTTGGCAGTGACCAATGTGAGTTTTGTTGATCCATACAAGACTTTTTGGTAGAGATAGCGAGGTATTTGCATCAATACCAGAGGAGAAATCTGGAGCGTATGTGAAGGTGATGAAAGTCATTTTAAGTGCAGGGTGCACCATAAGTCAACGAATAACGTTTCAGGAATCGGGGGAGGGACCATGTTCAAACCCTACCTTAAGTATAAATTTGTCACAAATTAATTAAAAATAGAGCAAAACTATGCCTCGCTTGGAAAAATGACCTTTTTTGGAGGTGTTAAATGATCTCATTCCTGAGGTCATGAGAACTCTAGTAGAAGAGCAGAATGGCAAGATTAGCAGTTGAAATGGCTCATGATTACGGTTTGCTTCATAAATCAAACGTCAAACTTCAACCAAATAATTCCAGCGATGTAGAGGAAAGGATTGCAAAGCTGATTCTGGATAGGAGTGAAAGTAACAGCGTTGCTCTTATGGGGCACTTTAACTTTCCAAATATTGACTGGAGACGCTATAGGTTGAGGATTTTAGATAGATCATTTTTTTTTGTCCAATTTTTGCAGGAAGGCTTCCAGACACAGTATATATATAGCCCAACAGAGGTCGAGACCACATTTGATTTGGCACTCGGTAATGAACCAGGCCGGGTGTTAATTTCGGAGGTAGGTGAGCACTCAAGCCTATGACGTGAAAGGAGACAAATCTGCACGAGCATATAATCAGACAGGGATGATGTCGGAATCATTCTGGATCTACTGAGCTGGGACCAAATGCACAGCAGAACATATCTGCATTAGAGCAAACGTGCTGACAAAGGGGAAAGTCGGGAAAGCTGCACATGCACAAGTGAAAGAACATTAAATAAACAAGAGTAAGTAGATGTTCTGATCTGAGGACTTAACACAGAGGGACAGAAGGGAGAATGACTGGTGCAAAGAAATTCGTAAAAGTTATGGACTTTGATTTGGGAGCTGAAGGCAGCACCATGAGTTTCATAACGGAATGTCAAGAAAAATTAGTTTAATATAAATTCAGACGGTTGACTGAGAACAATGTAACATTTCTGCAGAATAGGAACATTTCGTATTTTGGTCAAAATAAGGATGATGATAATTATTAACGCGCATTTACAATTGGTTTGACAAAGAAACAGAAAAATCCTCGGGATGGTATGTCTGATGGATGCAGGTTCTGACGAGTACAGTGAGGACCGGGGGCAGAACAACCCTTGAACCTTGCACCCTCCTGACTTGCCTGCCCTCCTCCAACGTTAGTCTGATTTATTGTACATGGAGACTCTCTTTCTACTCTCTTTGCTGGGCAGTGAATTGCCACAAGTAGAATGCAGTTAGACAATAGACAATAGAAAATTGACAATAGATGCAGGAGTAGGCCATTCTGCCCTTCGAGCCTGCACCGCCATTCAATATGTTCATGGCTGATCATTCCTAATCAGTATCCTGTTCCAGCCTTATCTCCATACCCCTTGACTCCACTATCTTTAAGAGCTCTATCCAATTCTTTCTTAAATGAATCCAGAGACTGGGCCTCCACTGCCCTCTGGGGCAGAGCATTCCACACAGCCACCACTCCCTGGGTGAAGTAGTTTCTCCTCATCTCTGTCCTAAATGGTCTACCCCGTATTTTTAAGTTGTGTCCACTGGTTCGGCACTCCCCCATCAACGGAAATATGTTCCCTCCTGCCAGAGTGTCCAGTCCTTTCATAATCCTATACGTTTCAATCAGATCCCCTCTCAGTCTTCTAAACTCAAGGGTATACAAGCCCAGTCGCTTCAGTCTTTCCGTGTAAGGCAATCCTGCCATTCCAGGAATTGACCTCGTGAACCTACGCTGCACTCCCTCAATAGCCAGAATGTCTTTCCTCAAATTTGGAGACCAGAACTGTACACAGTACTCCAGGTGTGGTCTCACCAGGGCCCTGTACAGGTGCAGAAGCACCTCTTTGCTTCTATACTCAATCCCTCTTGTTATGAAGGCCAGCATGCTATTAGCCTTCTTCACGACCTGCTGTACCTGCATGCTTGCCTTCATTGACTGGTGGACAAGAACACCCAGATCTCTCTGAACAGCCCCTTTACCTAATTTGATACCATTGAGGTAGTAATCTGCCTTCCTGTTCTTGCCACCAAAGTGGATAACCAGACATTTATCCACATTAAACTGCATCTGCCATGCATCTGCCCACTCACCTAACTTGTCCAGGTCACCCTGTAATCCCCTAACATCCTCATCACATTTCACCCTACCACCTAGCTTTGTGTCATCAGCAAATTTGCTAATGTTATTGCTGATACCATCTTCTATATCATTTACATATATTGTAAAAAGCTGCGGTCCCAGCATGGATCACTGTGGTACCCCACTGGTCACTGCCTGCCATTCCAAAATGGAGCCGTTAATCACTACCCTTTGTTTCCTATTAGCCAACCAATTCTCTATCCAATCTAGTACTTTGCCCCCAATCCCGTGCGCCCTAATTTTACTCACTAACCTCTTGTGTGGGACTTTATCAAAAGCTTTCTGAACGTCCAGGTACACTACATCCACTGGATCTCCCTCGTCCATCTTCCGAGTTGGTATTGTTCGAACCCTTATTGCTTCATTCACTTTGTTTTCCATATCAAATAGATATGATTCAGAGATGATCAGGAACAGAAACCCAGTAAATGTCTTGCGGCAGGATATTCCTTGAATCTCTTTTGCCTTGTATAGTTCTTGGCTTCTGGAGTCAACAATGAAGCTTTGCAGTGCCGAATGCCAGCATTTCACCAGCTCTGGGAGTCTCTCCAAGGATATCCCTCGGAACTTTGACAAAGTCAACAGGCGAGAACAGTGATATCAATCTGCTTCATGACCAGACAAAATGGTAAATAAATGTAAAACTGGGGGAAGAACTGTCTTAGAAATTAAATGAAGGCGAAGAAGCATACTGTACATTTAAGAGAATGAAGGACTTGGCAATCACAACGCGTGCGTCTTAATTGAAAAAGTAACATTACATTCAAAACAGTTGGCACTGGCTGAGTTGCTATGAGACAAAAAAACAAATTCAATTTCGTCCAATCAGTTTAAATTGTACCCCAAAAATAACAAATTCCAAGCAAATTTTAATTTAGTATTTTAACAATCTTAAAAGCGAATTGCACAATCTGATGCTTTGTTGTTATAAAACAGGTGAAAATTGAACAGTCGAGAGGAGAACTGCCAAGCCAGCTCGTGGACACTGTCTGAAAAATAACTCCCTTAAATATAACTTTATCGGACAGTAACTTGTGAAGCAGAATCCACAAGAGGAAGAATAGAAGACAGGAATACAGAAAAGAACCGAAAGCTGCCTCGTTTTGAGAGATAAAGTTTTGTTTTGTAAAACTTATTCTGGATTATTATTGTATTAGTATTATTGAAGGGAAGATAAAAGATCATTCCTTCAAGAGGTAACAAGTAGATTGGACCAGGGAAACCCAGTGTTAGAGGACGAAGTTGTAAATACTTGTTAGTTAAATACTTCGTTACACTTCAAGAAATCAAGTTGTTAAATTTTCTTTAAAGTGTTCTTGGCCTCTCGAATTTTCACAGATTACTGCACAGGATAAAGCATTTCTGTGTTGCTGGTTTTCAACTATCAGAAAGGTCAACCCCATATCATAACAGTAATGGTGAGGACACATTCATTGAAGTTTCCAAGTCTGTTGAGACCCCAAATCCCTTCTGCTGCTACTGAAAGAAAAACAAAACACAGAAATCCTAATATGTGAGATGTGGGCCCCAAATATTCAGGCTATTTAAATGGAATCAAGACCTCCCAAGCTGTTCTTACATCTCCAGCATCGTCATACCTTTAAAAGAACAGTCAATACACAAAGATGGGTGCTTTTGTAAACACACTTTGCTTACTCTACCCGGACACGGCAATATATTTACAGTATATTGACTCTAAACCTGCTAACATGCACTAGAACAATCTGTTTCAGTTCGTTCTTGATCCCTGCCATCGAACTTGCCCGTCTTTTTTCATCAAAGACACCAAAATGCGTTGGTCATTGCACGTTCTCTCCTCCTGGTACGTGTATAATTTTCAATTTGTACTGCTGCAATAATAATCACCATGTAGCAGTTTGCAATTTTTGCATTTAAGGTTCTCCAAAACCGTTAAGGGTATATGATCAGTATATACAATTGCCTCGGATAGATTACAGGCAATATAAGTGTTGAAAGTTTCAACACTAACACCGTGCTCAATGCTTCCGTTGCAAACATGTAATATCTCCATTGATGATCATTCAACTTTGTTGAAAAAGCACCTAGTCGATCTTTGTACCTTCGTCGTCAAAACGTCTGTGTCTGGAAAGCACAGCAGTTCAGGCAGCATCCAATGAGCAGTAGAGTCTTGTTGTCCTGCCTTCTATTTTCCAACCTAATTCGCCATATTCTCTTTTCAGGTCCTCATCACTTTCCTTACCTATGTCTTTGGTACAGAAGTGCACCGAAATTTCTGCCAGTTTGGCGACACTTAAGAATCTGGTAGAATCTTTACGAGACATCCCTGACACTTGCACCCAGGAGGCAACATAATACCTTTCAGTTTCCTTCGCAACAACAGAATCTCCTGTGTGTACTTCTCATGATTGAATCTCTTATCACTATCGATCTGCTCTTCTCCCCCTAACGTATTCCCGTTTCACTCACAGAGCCAGACTCCGGGCCAAAAACCTGACCGTTGTGGCTTTTACTCTGGGAGGTCATCCTCCCCAAACATATCGAAAACAGCAGACATATTATTGAAGGTAACTTCACGGTTTGTCTGCTTGCTTTCTTTCTCCTGATTGTCACCCAGCTACCTATATCTTGTAAGCTGAGGTGTGACTACCTCCCTTGACCTCTTCTCTATCATTCCCTCAGCCTCCCAAACTTTGCAAATTTCATTCAGCTGCAGCTCTTGTTCCTAAAGGCGGCCTGCGAGGAGTCAGAGTTGGATACACTTCTCCCAGGCGAAGTAGCGGGGACACCCGTGGTGAACTTTACCTCCTTCATCCTGCAAGAGGAGCATACGGTAGGAACGTTCCAGGATACATCCAAATTTTTCAGTGTATGCTTTTTGGGTGCGACTGCTGTAGTTTTTCATCTTTCTGTTGCAGTTCAGTTAATTTTCTTTTCTTGATCCTTTTTCCACAACCGTTTGATACAACATGGTCTCGAATAATTCCATTTCAACCTCCTGATCTTCATTCTTTGTTTTATTTCCTTGCTCCAGCCAGAGGCTTTCAGATCATGATCACACATAGTCAGGAAAAAGCAAATCCAGGATATATTTCTTATAACACCTCAGTTGCCTGATTTTCTACTCACTTTTCAACAACAGTGGGCTTCAATCCTACCTGTGATCCAGCTATATCGTGTCCCGAGGATAACTTGGATTCTTGGAATCGAGACTTTCCATATTATTCCTAAAATCACTTGACTGGTTTCACACGACTTTCTTCCCTATTTTATCGAATTGACCATTTTTCATCTCACCATGAATTTCACTTCATTTTGGGCAAATCTCCTTCTGAATATGCTTCTCCCAATCTCTCACCAACAAAGATCGACTTGTTCCCATATCTCTTAAAATTATAATTCTTTGCCTGCTCCTCCTGGCATATTAGAGTAAACTGTACCCTCACAATTAAAGTTTTAAAGAGATCTGCGATTTTCTTATCCAACAATCCATGACCAGGTTAAACGTTCAGGTGCAGATATTTTTCGCTTCCTCTGTACTTTCTTTTGCAACTTCGACAGTATCATGTTTGCTCACATCCATCTTCGCAGTGCTTTCTCTGAACTATCAGCACTATGACTTCATGTGGCCTCCCTGATAGCAATGAAACCATCTTCGTTTTTTTGTAAATTCTCTTTCCCCCTTCATAACTTTTCTTTTACCCGTGTGGAAAACTCCTCGTGCAGACTTCAATGAGATCTCCTTTTCCTTTACCATCCGAGGATTTCTCTTTTCCCAGATTTCTATCTCTCACAAACTCCTCGAAAGTAACCATTTTTCGAAGAGCGTCAACTGTTTGATTTGCATTTAAATGTCTTATCCAAACATCAAAAATACGTTGGTTGATCCTTCAAACTAAATATACATTTGGCAAATACTCCTTCTTTGATTGCTTAAATGTTGGCTTAATCTTCTCGTGCGAGCTCATTTGCACTAAAGATGGCGTTTCTCAAATCTTGCTGCTCCCCAGATGTTACGTTGAGAGTGTTGCCAATACATTACTAGCTCAGCTTATCAACTTTCTTTGAAACAACAAGATCCACATGGTCAAAGGCCATTTGATTTGTTGAGCCAATTGCTCAATTGAAATGATAAAATTCTTCCAAGACTGTCTCAAATGAAATGAAAATGACAGGGTTAAGAAGGCAGAGAGTGTTTTACCTTTTATTAATAGAGGGTTCGAGTTCCAAAACCATGCGTTTATGCTGCAGCTGTACAAAACTCTAGTGTGGCCGGACTTGGAGTAGTGTGTACAGTTCTGGTCACCACATTGTATGATGGATGTGGATGCTTTGGAAAGTGTGCAGAGGAGATTTACTAGGATGTTGCCTGGTATGGAGGGAAGGTCTTACGAGGAAAGGCTGAGGGACTTGAGGTTGTTTTAATTAGACAGAAGAAGGTTGAGAGTTGACTTAACAGAGACATAAAGATAATCAGAGGTTTAGATACAGTGGACAGGGACAACCTTTTTCCAAGAATGGTGATGGCGAGCACGATGGGGGCATAGCTTTGAATTGAGGGGTGTTAGATATAGGACAGATAGAACATAGAAGAATACAGCGCAGTACAGACCCTTCAGCCCTCGATGTTGCGCCGATCAAAGCCCACCTAACCTACACTAACCCACTATCCTCCATATACCTATCCAATGCCCGCTTAAATACCCATAAAGAGGGAGAGTCCACTACTGCTACTGGCAGGGCATTCCATGAACTTACGACTCGCTGAGTGAAGAACCTACCCCTAACATCAGTCCTATATCTACCCCCCCTTAATTTAAAGCTATGCCCCCTTGTAATAGCTGACTCCATACGTGGAAAAAGGTTCTCACTGTCAACCCGATCTAACCCCCTAATCATCTTGTACACCTCTATCAAATCACCCCTAAACCTTCTTTTCTCCAATGAAAACAACCCCAAGTGCCTCAGCCTTTCCTCATAGGATTTTCCTACCATACCAGGCAACATCCTGGTAAACTTCCTCTGCACCCGTTCCAGTGCCTCCACATCCTTCCTATAGTATGGCGACCAAAACTGCACACAATACTCCAGATGCGGCCGCACCAGAGTCTTATACAACTGCAGCATGACCTCAGGACTCTGGAACTCAATTCCTCTACCAATAAAAGCCAGTAGCCATATGCCTTCTTCACTGCACTATTTACCTGGGTGGCAACTTTCAGAGATCTGTGTACATGGACACCAAGATCCCTCTGCTCTTCCACACTACCAAGTAGTCTACCATTAGCCCAGTAATCAATCTTTTTATTACTCTTACCAAAGTGAATCACTTCACACTTAGCTACATTGAACTCCATTTGCCACCTTTCTGCCCAGCTCTGCAGCTTCTCTATATCCCGCTGTAACCTGTCATATCCTTCCTCACTGTCTACAACTCCTCCGACTTTCGTATCATCCGCAAACTTGCTCACCCAACCTTCTAACCCTTCCTCCAGGTCATTTATAAAAATGACAAACAGCAATGGTCCCAAAACAGATCCTTGCGGAACACCGCTAGTGACGGCACTCCAAGATGAACCTTTGCCATCAACTACTACCCTCTGTCTTCTTCCAGCCAGCCAATTCCTAATCCAAACCTCCAACTCACCCTCAATGCCATATCTCTGTATTTTCTGCAGTAGCCTACCATGGGGGACCTTATCAAACGCCTTACTAAAATCCATATACACCACATCTACCGCTTTCCCCTCATCTACCTCCTTAGTCACCTTCTCAAAGAATTCAATAAGGTTTGTGAGGCACGACCTGCCCTTCACAAAACCATGCTGACTATCCTTGATCACATCATTCTTATCCAGATGTGCATAAATCCTATCCCTTACAATTCTCTCTAAGACTTTGCCCACAACAGAAGTGAGACTCACTGGCCTATAGTTACTAGGATTATCCCTACTCCCCTTCTTGAACAAGGGAACCACGTTTGCTAGCCTCCAGTCCTCTGGCACTACTCCTGTCGACAAAGAGGACACAAAAATCAAGGCCAATGGCTCTGCAATCTCCTCCCTTGCTTCCCAGAGAATCCTAGGATAAATGCCATCAGGACCAGGGGACTTATCTATTTTCACCCTTGCCAGAATTTCCAACACCTCTTCTCTACATATCTCAAAGCCATCTATTCTACTTATTCGTGCCTCAGTATTCATATCGACAACAATGTCCTGTTCCTGAGTGAATACTGACGAAAAGTATTCATTCAGCGCCTCCCCAATCTCTTCAGCCTCCACACGCAACTTCCCATTACTATCCTTGATTGGACCTATTCCTTCCCTAGTCATTCTTTTATTCCTAACATACCTATAGAAAGCCTTAGGGTTTTCCCTAATCCTACCAACTAAGGACCTTTCATGTCCCCTCCTTGCTGCTCTTAGCTCTCTCTTCAGGTCCTTCTGGGCGACCTTATAACTCTCAATTGCCCCTATTCAACCTTCACGCCTCATCTTTACAAAGGCCGCCCTCTTCCATTTAACCAGGGATTCCAACTCCTTATTAAACCACGGCTCCCTCACACGACCCTTTCCTCCCTGCCTGATAGGTACGCACTTATCAAGGACACTCAATAGTTGCTCCTTGAACAAGTTCCACATATCAATTACGCTCTTGCCTTGGAATCTACTTTTCCAATCCACACATCCTAAGTCATGCCTCAACGCATCATAATTTCCCTGCCCCCAGCTATAACTCTTGCCCTGTAGTACACACTTATCCCTCTCCATCACTACAGTAAAAATCAGCGAATTGTGGTCACTGTCCCCAAAGTGCTCACCTACCTCTAGTTCTAATACCTGGCCTGGTTCGTTACCCAGAACCAAATCCAGTATGGCCTCACCTCTTGTTGGCTTATCTACATATTGTGTCAGGAAACTCTCCTGCACACATTGCACAAACACTGACCCATCTAACGAACTTGAGCTATAGCTTTCCCAATCAATATCAGGAAAGTTAAAGTCTCCCATAACAATCACCCTATTACTATCACTCTTCTCCTGAATCATCTTCGCAATCCTTTCTTCAACGATTCTAGGACTATTAGGAGGCCTGTAAAAGACTCCTAACAGGGTGACCTCACCTCTCCTATTCCTAACCTCAACCCAAACTACCTCAGATGGCAAATCTTCGTCCATCTTCCTTTCCACCGCTGTAATACTATCTTTGACAAGCAAAGCCACACACCCCCCTCTTTTGCCCCCACCTCTGACCCTACTAAAACATTTAAACCCTGGAACCTGCAACAGCCAATCCTGTCCCTGTTCTAGCCATGTCTCCGTAATAGCCACAACATCGAAGTCCCAGGTACCAACCCACGCTGCGAGTTCACCTACCTTATTTCGTATACTTCTGGCATTAAAGTACACACACTTCAAGCCACTCTTCTGTTTACAGGCACCCTCCTTTAAGATTGATGCCATATTCCTAACCTCCCTACACTCCAGGTCCTGCACCCTAAAGCTACTGTCTGGGTTCCCAGGCCCCTGCAGAGTTAGTTTAAACCCCCCCCCAAGAGCACTAGCAAACCTCCCCCCCAAGGATACTGGTGCCCCTCAGGTTCAGGTGCAGACCATCCTGTTTATAGAGGTCCCACCTTCCCCAGAAAGAACCCCAGTTATCCAAGTACCGAAATCCCTCCCTCCTGCACCATTCCTGTAGCCACGCATTTAACTGTTCTCTCTCCCTATTCCTCGACTCTCTATCACGTGGCACGGGTAACAAACCAGAGACAACAACTCTGTTCGTTCTAACTCTGAGCTTCCAATCTAGCTCCCTAAAAGCCTGTCTAACATCCTCAGCACTCCTCCTACCTATGTCATTGGTGCCAATATGGACCACGACTTCAGGCTGCTCCCCCTCCCCCTGAAGGACCCGGAAAACACGATCAGAGACATCACGTACCTTTGCACCTGGGAGGCAACATACCAAACGTGAGTCTCTCTCGTTCCCACAAAACCGCCTATCTGTGCCCCAAACTATCGAGTCCCCAATTATTATTGCTCTGCTCTTCTCCACCCTTCCCTTCTGAGTAGCGGAGATGTCAGAGGTAGTTTCTTTATTCAGAGAGTAGTAAGGGTATGGAGTGCTTTACCTGTAACAGTAGTAGATTCGCCAACTTTAAGTACATTTAAGTCGTCATTGGACAAGCATATGGACGTACATGGAATAGTGTAGGTTAAATGGGCTTCAGATTGATATGACAGGTCGGCGCAGCATCGAGGGCCGAAGGGCCTGTACTGCGCTGTAATGTTCTATGTTCTATGTTCTATGAAAAAAACTCTCTTAATCCTTCTCGTTGAAACTCGGCAGTGGTTGCACATATTTAAACAGAAAAGCAAACGTGAGGACTGCAAACTCAGGAGATTAGAACAAAGAAGAAAGGAAATACGCAGAGAAAAAATGAGGTACGAAGGTAAACTGGCCAAGAATATAAAGGAGGATAGTAAAAGCTTTTTTAGGTATGTCCAAGGCAAAAAAATGGTAAGGACAAAAATTGGGCCCTTGAAGACAGAAGCAGGGGAATATATTACTGGGAACAAAGAAATGGTAGAGGAATTAAATGGGTACTTCAGATCTGTGTTCACTGGGGAAGACACAAGCAATCTCCCTGAGGTAACAGTGGCTGAAGGACCTGAACTTAAGGGAATTTATATTTGCCAGGATTTGGTGTTGGAGAGACTGTTAGGTGTGAAGGTTAATAAGTCTCCGGGACCTGATGGCCTGCATCCCAGGGTACTGAAGGAGGTGGCGCGGGAAATCGTGGATGCGCTGGTGATTGTTTTCCAGAGTTCAATAGAATCGGGGTCGGTTCCTGAGGATTGGAGGGCGGCTAATGTTGTGCCACTTTTTAAGAAGGGTGGGCGGGAGAAAACAGGAAATTATAGACCAGTTAGTCTGACCTCAGTGGTGGGGAAGATGCTGGTGTCTATTATAAAGGATGAAATTACGGCACATCTGGATAATAGTAACAGGATAGGACAGAGTCAGCATGGATTTATGAAGGGGAAATCATGCTTGACTAATCTTCTTGAATTTTTTGAGGATGTAACTCAGAAGATGGACGAGGGAGATCCAGTGGATGTAGTGTACCTGGACTTTCAGAAAGCTTTTGATAAAGTCCTACACAAGAGGTTAGTGAGTAAAATTAGGGCACACGGGATTGGGGGCAAAGTACTAGATTGGATAGAGAATTGGTTGGCTAATAGGAAACAAAGGGTAGTGATTAACGGCTCCATTTCGGAATGGCAGGCAGTGACCAGTGGGGTACCGCAGGGATCCGTGCTGGGACCGCAGCTTTTTACAATATATGTAAATGATATAGAAGATGGTATCAGCAATAACATTAGCAAATTTGCTGATGACACAAAGCTGGGTGGTAGGGTGAAATGTGATGAGGATGTTAGGGGATTACAGGGTGACCTGGACAAGTTAGGTGAGTGGGCAGATGCATGGCAGATGCAGTTTAATGTGGATAAATGTCTGGTTATCCACTTTGGTGGCAAGAACAGGAAGGCAGATTACTACCTCAATGGTATCAAATTAGGTAAAGGGGCTGTTCAGAGAGATCTGGGTGTTCTTGTCCACCAGTCAATGAAGGCAAGCATGCAGGTACAGCAGGTCGTGAAGAAGGCTAATAGCATGCTGGCCTTCATAACAAGAGGGATTGAGTATAGAAGCAAAGAGGTGCTTCTGCAGCTGTACAGGGCCCTGGTGAGACCACACCTGGAGTACTGTGTACAGTTCTGGTCTCCAAATTTGAGGAAAGACATTCTGGCTATTGAGGGAGTGCAGCGTAGGTTCACGAGGTCAATTCCTGGAATGGCAGGATTGCCTTACACGGAAAGACTGAAGCGACTGGGCTTGTATACCCTTGAGTTTAGAAGACTGAGAGGGGATCTGATTGAAACGTATAGGATTATGAAAGGACTGGACACTCTGGCAGGAGGGAACATATTTCCGTTGATGGGGGAGTGCCGAACCAGTGGACACAACTTAAAAATACGGGGTAGACCATTTAGGACAGAGATGAGGAGAAACTACTTCACCCAGAGAGTGGTGGATGTGTGGAATGCTCTGCCCCAGAGGGCAGTGGAGGCCCAGTCTCTGGATTCATTTAAGAAAGAATTGGATAGAGCTCTTAAAGATAGTAGAGTCAAGGGGTATGGAGATAAGGCTGGAAAAGGATACTGATTAGGAATGATCAGCCATGATCATATTGAATGGCGGTGCAGGCTCGAAGGGCTGAATGGCCTACTCCTGCATCTATTGTCTATTGTCTATTGTCTATATTGTAGAAAGAATAAAGGAAAGTTACAGCCTAGGAACAGGCTCTCCAAGCCTGAGCCGATCCAAATCCACTGTCTAAACCTGTCGCCTACATCCTAAGCATCTGTAGCCCTCTGCTCCCCACATACTCATGCATCTGTTCAGACGCACCTTAAATAAATCTACCGTACATGCCGCTCCTATCTCTGCTGGCAACGCGTTCCAGGCACCTACCACCCTCTGTGTAAAGCACTTGCCATCTATACACCTGTTAAACTTCTCACCTCTCACCTTGAACCCGTGACCTCTCGTTACTGAATCCCTGACCCTGGGAAAAAGCTTACCTCCATCTCCCCTATCTCTACCGTTCTTGGTTTTGTAAACCTCAATCAGGTCCCTTCTGAAACTCCTTTTTTCTCTCACTAAAACAATCCGAACCTACTCAACCTCTCTTCATAGCGAGCACTTTCCATACCAGGCAAAATCCTCGTAAATCTTCTCTTCACCCTCTCCAAAGCATCCACATCCTTTTGGTAGTGTGCCGACCAGAACTGTACATAGTATTCTAAATGCGGTCGAACCAAAGTCTTGTTCAATTTTAACATGAACTGTCAGCTCTGATACTGAATACGCCATCCGATGAAGACAAACGTAACATATGCCTTCTAGACCGCTCTATCCACCTTCAGGGTACAACAGACCTTAACTCCCAGATCTCTCTGCTCACAACTTTTTGCAAGGCTCTTCCGTTTACAGCATTGTTCGCTCTAAAATTAGACTTCCTGAAATCGTCACCTCACATTTGCCTGGATTGAACTCCATCTGCCACATCCCCGCCCAACTCTCCATTCTATCTCTATTCTGTTGTACTCTTTGACAGTCCCCTATGGTTTCTGCTACTCCACTGATCTTCCTATCATCTGTAAACTTGCTGATCAGACCAACAATGCTCTCTTCCGGATCATTTATGTCTATTAGAAACAACAGCAGACTGAACCCTGTAGAACACCACTGGTCACCTTTCTCATTTCAACAAACTCCTTTCAACTACTACTCTCTGTCTCCTGTTGTTTTACCAGTTTTTTATCCAGTTAGTTAGAACACCCTGCATACCACGTTACTTCACTTTCTCCATTACTTTATTAGTCCGAACCTTGTCAAACGCCTTACTAAAGTCAATGTACAAGATATCTACAGCACTTCCCTCATCTATCAACTTGGTCACTTCCTCAAAGAACTCTATTAAGGTGGCAAGGCTCGATCTACCCCGCACAAAACCTGAAAATTACCTGAAATGTTCCTACTAACCTTCTTGTACAGCGGGACAACATGAGCAACCTTCCAGATATCTGGCACCTGTGCAGCACTTGCTAAGATAGCTGCAGGGCTCCAGATATTTCCTCCTTCGCCATATCTCAGCAATTTGGGATAGATCCCTTCCAGTCCTGGGGATTTGTCCACCTTAATATCCCCTCGCCTACACGACACATCTTCCCTCCTTACGTCAACGTGATCCAGAGTAAACAAACTTCTAACTGTAATCTCAGCATTCATCACCTCCTGTTCCTCAGTGAACACTGATGCAAAGTAATCATTGAGAATCTCACCAATTTCTCAGTTTCGTCACACAACCTTCCTTCCTAATCCTTTAATGGACCAACCCTTTCTCTGGCCACCTCCTTGCTTCTTATTTCAGAATAAAAGGTCTTGGGATTCTCCCTAATTCTGCCTGCCAAATCTATTTCTATACCCCTTTTAGCCCGCTTGAGTCCTCTTTTAAGAATGACTAATATCCCGATATTCCTACAAGGCCCATTCTGTTTTTAGTTGTCGGGACCTTATGTGGGCGTTCGTTTTCCTCCTGGCGAGTCGCACGATTTCTCCTATCATCCTTCGTTCACAAATCTTGCCTTTCCTATCCCTTGTTTTCAAACGGGCATGTCTATCCTGCACTGTCTCCAACTTATCTTAGAAAGCCTCCCACATACCAAATGTGTACAATCCATATTTCCCAGGTCATGCCGAATTTCGATATAATTGGCATTGGCCCAATTTAGTATTCGTCCCTTCGGACCACTGACATTTTTCGTCTATGAGTATTGCAAAACCTGCAGAATTGTGGTCACTATTCCCAAAGAAATCCCCCACTGTAACTTAAACAACCTGGCCAGGCTCATTCTCCAACACTCGGTCCAATATGGCCACTTCCCTGTAGGACTATTGACTTACTGCTGTAGAACACTGGGCGTCATTGCTGCCTCACAGCGCCAGCGATCCGGGTTCAATTCCCGCTTCGGGCAGCTGTCCTAGTGGAGTTTCCACATTCTCTGCGTGGATGTGCTCCAGTTTTCTCTGACAGTCCAAAGATGTGCAGGTCAGGTGAATTGGCCATGCTGAATTGCCCATAGTGTTAGAAGGGGTAAATGTAGGGGAATGGGTCTGGGTGAGTTGCTCTTCGGAGGGTCAGTGTGGACTTGTTGGGCCGACGGGCCTGTTTCCACACTTTAATTAATCTAATCTAATCTAACAAAAACTCTCATGGATGCTGGTTACAAACTTTGCCCCATCCAGACATCTGGCACTAAGTGCATCCAAGTTAATGTTGGGAAAAATAAATCTCCCACCATCACCACACTGTTGCCTCTACATCTTTACACAATCTGTTTTCCTGTTCAATCTTCTACCTCACCTACCAATGTAACTGCACCCTTCTTATTTCTCAATTACACTCATAACGATTCACTGCTCAAGCCCTCCATAGTGTCCTCCTTTCGGACAGCCGTGATATCATCCCTGACCAGCAGTGCAACTCCTCCCCCCACCCTTTTGTTTCCCTCTCTGTCATGTCTGAAGCATCTATATCCTGGAACACTTAGTTGCCAATCATGCTCTTCCTTCAGCCAGGTCTCTGTGATCGCAATAACGTCATAATCTCAGGCATCAATCCAAGCCTTAAGTTCATCTGCCTTACCCACGATCCTCCTTGCATTGAAGTAAATGCCATTGAGGCCACCAGTTCTTTTGTGTTCATCTGCTCTCTGCCTACGCTTCCCCTTTGTTATGCGACCTTTGTGATCCTTACAGTCTCCAGTTTCCACCTCACTGTCTAGTAGTCTTCTCTTCTGTTTCACAGCCCCTGCCACATTAGTTTAAACTTTTCCAAAAGCAGAAGGGAAAACTACCCAAGGAAAATAGTTCAAATCTGTTTCAGGTGTAGACAGTCTAATTTTGTAGTACTCCCAAGTTCATCAGAACCGTTCCCAATGTCCCATAAATCTGAACCCCCTCCCGCCTAAACCGTCCCTCAAACCATGTGTTCATCATTCCTATCTGTTTACATCTATGGAGATTTGAATCGCGAGTAAATATGGATTCCTTTTCAGTTCTTCTTCAGCCTTTCAATCCCTGCACAGATCACCAACAATAAGTGCAAAAGAGGAATCCAGCTGTTCTCCTTGTAAAAAAAATACTATTCGATTATTGTCGCTGCTGATATTACAGGTGAACCGTTGTAACATTGCTAATAATCATTATTAATTGTGTTGTAGTTCTTACGGCACACCAGATAAGAGAACCTGTGTCCTAATTTCATTATTCCCTTTTGGATATTCACTAGCAATCTATTGTCAACTATATGGAACACTTGCTGATTTTTAATTTTTTTTATCTGAAGAAGCTACTTGCGTGGTAACATTGCCCATTTGCATCGTTCGGTGGATTTTCGAATTTTCGGGTGATCCTAGAAGAGTGAATGAATGGTTGGTAAATGTATGGGTGCTTTTCCGATTTTGATAATCACTTGGAACGGATGAAAATACGTTCAAAGTTAAACAACACACAACAGCATGCTACAGTCAAACAGGTGCACTAGGAACAACAAGCGTTTGCAGTTGTCAGGGTGGTAGTGAGGCCGGATCACAGGAAGCGAATTTATCATAAAACTTCGAAGTGTCGTACTGCTGATGCGAATTATTGAACACACCTGGATTTCAGTAAAGTCTGTAATCACTTCGAATGGTTTGGAGTAATTAATGTGTATATCCTGGAACTTCTTTCAAGTTACAGTGCCTAGATAATGTTAGGTTTGATTTTAAAAAGTGACCTCCCATCTCAGTCAATTGCTCAATTCTCCGCAACAATTGCCTTACACGTTAATATTTTCCTATAAATTGTATGTTCTATGCTCTTGTTCTCAAATTACCTGACGAAGGAGTAATGTTCAGAAAACTTTCACCTCCAAATAAACGTGTTGGACTATAACCCAGTGTTGCATCATTTTTAACTTTTACTACCCCAGTCCAACACTGGCTCCTCCACATCATGCAAAGTATTCCCGATAACTATCTTCATATTTGCTGTCATCTGTCACTAGCGTGTTATTTGTCATCTCTGTATGTCTCACAGCAACCCTGGTGACAATTTTACTTCTCTTGCGAGGACACTGTGGACTTTCCAAGTGTATACCTATTTATATGGTGCTCATGGCAACAGCACATCTAATGGCATGATTAATAATGAATGCTGTACAGTAGTTTTAGTTACCATTTTGCATTTTCGTTTCTGTACCACATTCTTGTGTGCAGGGTTATTGCATATATGATTGTTTTCACTAACAATTTGCCTGTTTGGTTCATTGTCCCTTTCAACTTTGACCAATTTGTTATGATGTGTTTGTAGAAGTTTAGAGAGAAATATTGCAATAAATAATCTGCAACTATAGTTCTAACAACATTCTCAGTTCGCGATTTATCAAATGATTTGTAGCTTAGGTTGATGATAATTATGCAAGATAGATCGCTGAGCTTGAAGGCGTGTTTTCAGACGTTTCGACACCATACTGGGTAACATCCGTAGTGAGAGACCTAGGTGAAGTACTGGTGGTACTCGATTTATAGGTTTTGGATTCTAAAGATGGATGATGTCATTTCCGGTATTTTGTTCAAGGAGAAGTAGATAGGAATCAAATCGATATGTTTGTTGATAGAGTACTGGTTAGAGTGCAATGCCTCTAAGAATCCTCGTGCATGTCTTTGTTTCGGCTGTCCTATGACGTGTGTGTTGTCCCAGCCAAATTGGTGTCCATCTTTGTCTGTATGTATGGGATTTAGTGATAGCGGATCGTATCTTTTCGTGGCCAGTTGGTGTTCAAGTATCTCGGTGGCAACTTTTCTGATGTAGTGTTTTTTTTATAGTTCTTGCATGATATCCATTAGATACCACCCGCAAAATTAAGGTCATCTACAAGATATCATGTATTTGTTTGTGGTATTAGAGTGTTTAGGTCACTTGGTTTCCGTTTACACTAATTTTCTTGTTTTATACTTTAACTATCAGAAGGCTTGTACTTGCTAACAGAATTCATATGGGTCTCAGAGATCAAAGGAATGAGAGTCCTAGAAATTCAGAAATGGAAAAGCAGAAGAAATCCATAAGTTTGTTGTTCACTGCATCAGTTAGTTTTGGGTTTTTATAGTTGATTCATGTCCTGCGCTTCATAATGACAAAAATATCACATCCGAATCATTACCAAGGGATTCGAACAAATCATGCTTATATTGTGACTGAAACTGGAGCTTTCCTAAAGTCTTTGAGCTTCTTTGAATATCTATGCATTTCTGCAGGGACACAAATTAAATTCAGACAAAATGCAAAGAAACTTGCAAAAACTCCTTTGATGTGTATTCTGAGTTGGCCTTTTAAAAAACAAAGGTTAAACAAGAAAATTCTCTAATAAATAACTTTCTATTCCAGAAATTATTTTTCCTCAGCTGTGAAAAAAAATTGTACCTTTTACATTTGTTTGGTTAGCTAATATATAGTTGAAGTGCCTATCGTCTTTTCGTCACTTTTGTTCCTTCAGTAACGATAGGCCATCAAATGTAGCATACTTGATTTTAAAGCATACAAGGTGAAATGATAGATTATCGCCCTATTGTCAGGTAGTTGGACATGAGAGGAAATCGGAATGTCTGCTGGTGTTGAACTGGTTTACATTCTTAATACATTTGTTCAGAAATCAATCCATCATTCACGTTTGCACTCCCTATTTCGAACATTTTCCTGAAGATTTCGATTGTAGGAGGAGATCTCTCGATTGAACAAGATTCCTCATTAGCAAATAGAATGAAGATCATGCAAAGTGACGTGTGCTCAACTGGAGAAGATAATCCATTCTCCTTTGTTCAATGTGACACCTGAGTTACTTTGCTTGCAAATGAATCTTACATTTAAGAATTTATACTCATCATGCAGCAGGGATAATGTTTGAAATGGATAAACAAATGCAGCTGTCTCTGTTATGAGTTGTGCTAATCTTCAACTGTGCAGGGGTTTGTTTTCAATTGGTTTGAAATGTTTCTAAGTGGTTGCACAGCCTAGAATCAATGCAATATAGAATCATACAGAACAGGACATTTAGCACACTATGCACTGACAAGAGAAAACTGTTCTCATTTTGCACTTGTCCCACTTCGCAGAATTTGGCCACCACCCTTGAATGTTATGACATTTGAAGTACTCAGCCACGAACATTTTAAACGTTGAGAGATTTCCCCACCTCACACAATTGATGAGAATTTAATAAAACCTAACGTTATACTCAATATTTGTTATAATCACACTGCTTAGAGATGCCATTAAACTAATCTGGACTGCATAGGATTTTAAAATAGATCTCCTAGTCAGAAATGGGGCACAAGACAATGCCTCGGTGGAAATTTATTCAATGAGGGAAATAACGTGCTATATAAAACTAATCAAATTTGACTCAATAGAAAGTTAAGAAGAAACAAGTGAAACTGCGAAGTTTATTATGCCGTTTTTGCTCGTTGGATGGAACGATTATTCAAACCAACTATTTGTTTCGTGTTTTATGAAAATCGTTAAGCATTTGGAGAATGTTTGATGGTTTTAAGGCGAGTACGTGCTACAACGTGTCGACACAAATGGCACGATTATCCGTCTTTGAGACAATTGGAGACTATACTTTACAACAAAAATGTGATTAGTCTCAAAAGTCCTGATGCACTGCGGAAGAAAATTACCCAATAACTTTAAATTTATCACTGAAAGTTATCTACATCATGACCCATTCAAAGAATGTCCCAATTATCAGTCAGTGTTACAGACTTTGGAATGTTATCTCTTACATGAACACTCAGCCTAACACAGGTGAGAGATCGTGCAACCACTCTTCATCTAGAATAGCTAAGAACCAGTCCTCGCCACTCGTCATTGACACTAATATTTCACCCACACTGATGCACAAAATGATCTCACTATCCTCTCCACTTAGTACACCTAATATTCTCGCAAAATAGATGGCTCGGCACATGAAAAAGCTCGCACTGTCACACAATGCATATGTGATTTTTATTTTGTGTGTGTCATTCACTTGGTATTCCACATCATCACCAACCTCGTTCCTTGCACTTTTAAATGCTCGTTAAATAAAACACTAATCCAAACGGCACCCTACTCCAAACCCCACTTACATTATCTTAGTAACTTCAAAGTCCCTTAAACGTGGAAAACCACAATGAATATTGTAGCATTTCCAAGGACATGATTTTAATAGGTTGATCCTGACACACCCTGCAAAGTTAGTAGGCATGTATATTGTGAATCAGAAGGGAAACCCTTTTCGCAAACATTGCTGTAAGTTAGATGGGTAATAAGCATACCGATCCTTATTGCAATATTGGAAGCAAGCATTTACGTATCATCTCTTCAGATCTTGAAAGAATTGAAATATTCCGACTTAAAATAGATACCAAGAGAGAATCTATTTGCTTATTGTAGGTTGTTGGATGTCGCTGTAATTGGCATTGGTCCTTTGACTCGCATTCTATTGTACCGATTTGCACAATCTTCAATTAGTAGACCTAAAATAGTAAACAAAACGTCCAATTTATCTGTACTTTAATACTCATTTCAGAGTGAAAGCAACAACTACAAAAATGCTTTAAAGCGAATCATTAAAACATTTTCGAGACAGGCCGACCAAGAATCACAAGCTGATAGCACAAATTGAAACTCTGCAGTGATTGATTTTAAACCATATCAAAAGCAAACACCTCACAACGCGTAATGAATCAATGATTCTGTGACGTTTTGTGGTTTTATGGGAAAAAAAAGATGACTGGTGATAGGTGATGTACAAAAAGCGACTCTAACTGAATATTTATATGGTAGAATTGAAATGTGTGATTTCCAAACAGAGATTAGTGAAATTTGAACACATAAATTAAATCTTAAACATCGAGAGATAAAGCTTAGCAAAGGACACAGTGACTTTTTTTTCAGTTAGAAACAGATTGTGGAAAATAATATTTTGGTAAAATAAAAGCAAATAAGATGTTTCGAATTGGAAAAAAACAGAAAAAATTGAGAAGCGATGAAGTATACAATGGATAGGAAAAACAGATTGGCCATGCTAAATTGCCCGTAGTGTTAGGTAAGGGGTAGATATAGATGTAGGGGTATGGGTGGGTTACACTTCGGCGGGGCGGTGTGGACTTGTTGGGCCGAAGGGCCTGTTTCCACACTGTAAGTAATCTAATCTAATCTAATCTAAAAAAAATGCATGAGTATGGGTGGGTGGATTATGTAATCAATATAAGAAGGACCTGAGACACTGCAGACAGAGAAACTGATAGACCTTCGACGGGTTGATGAGAAGAAAAATGTATGTGAGTGGCCACACATAAATGTATAATCAGATATTATTAGACCTGACTGATGTGGGATTTCTGGCTGTTGGAGACTCAGTGCTGAGGAAGTGCTGCACTGCATAGTCAGACACGCAAAACCAAACAAGAACTGCAGTGAGACAACAGTAATGAGGGAGTGCTGCAGCCAAAAAGCTAGGATTGAGATGTACTAATATGAATCAGGCAGGACTTTGGGAGTGTCGCAGTTAAATAGTTAAATTTAACTGTTACGAGGATACATAGCAGTTGAAGAGCCAGCACATTGACAGTGTAGCCATCAGAGAAGTAACGAGGCCGCCTTGCATTGAGATAGCCAGTACTGAGGGAGCACAGCAGTCAGAAAGGCGGTCACTCGTTCTCCTAACTTTCCATATTTCTGTCATCCTCTCTTTCTTTCACACAACATTCACTTCCATCTTTTGCTTTCAGAAGCAGATTCCCAGACTCAATGTTTCAGACTTCTTTTGTTTATTTGGAAACAATGATTCACTCTACCTTTCTCTTCCTTCATGTAGTTTCTCAGCTTCTTCGCCACAACATTACCCCTGCTGCAAATGCGACTTGCTCTCGGAAATGTTCCCTGTTCAACAGCAAAAATTATGATGATTATATTTGGAACAGGGCACTCAAATCGAATCGTTGAAGTAGAGTATTTTAACGGTTCCTACACCTGCAGTGAATGCTGCCAATAAGATTCCGTGTGGCGAGTCAGTTTATCTTCAACAATTAGTTTTTGAGCTCCGACCTGCGACAATCTTTCCAATCTGTCCAATTCTTGTCTTGTTTTTACATACCTCATGTCAAAACGAGTGATTGTGAGTTTTGCGACAGAGCAGAAGCTTTTTGCATGGAACGTATTGACAGTCATCGTGCTCCTGCAATGCATTCCACTTGCATCCTCCTGACTCTGCTTTTTCTCGGATAGGGGCTGAGGGAAGGGATTGATTCTTAGCCTACGGAATTGAGACCAGCATTTCCAGGGTAACGTTAAAAGACTACGTTCACAGATCGTTTCCAACCTCGCTAAAACACACTGTATATTCTAAGGAAAACTATCGGCTCCTTTTCCCTTTCAGAAACGTATATATATTTTACTGTCATCCATATTTGTTATTTTTGAAAGATTTGCAGACGTACTTGGTGAGTTTGTCCTATTAAATCGAAAATGAAAGTACTCCCTTCCCCAACTCCATGCAATAGCCCCAAATGTGTAAATTCTGTAAATCGTGTGAATTATTAATATCATTAATTGCTCGTTATTTCGACTGTAACTTGAAGCCTTTTCATCAGGGCGGAATTGTCAACTCTACATCATCGTGTGAATGAATCGTACAGTTAGATGCTGATTATTTACACTGTATATTGTAAAGCTTTCATCCGTGCCAATTAGTTATCTCTGAACCATACCGTGAATGCACAGTGTCATGAAATGCTGATTATTTGCACTGTACACTGAGGGGTTTTCATCAGCGTGAATTTGTTAACTCTGGAGCATCGTGCGATTGAATCATACCGTGAAATACTGGTTATGTACACTATAAATTGGAGAGTTTTCGTCAGCAAGAACTTCCTCTTCCAAAACATAGAAGAAGCCACAAGGAGTACAGAGTTTCACTAGATCCTGGTGGAATTAAAAAAAAACATAAGAGGAATTCATTGGTGATATAGGTTGCCATCAACACCTCCTCCCACATTGTAATGATGAATGCCTTGAGTGTTACAGTATTTACCTTTAACAATATACAGCAACCCGGGCAAAACA
This sequence comes from Chiloscyllium punctatum, assembly GCF_047496795.1. Classification (NCBI taxonomy): domain Eukaryota; kingdom Metazoa; phylum Chordata; class Chondrichthyes; order Orectolobiformes; family Hemiscylliidae; genus Chiloscyllium; species Chiloscyllium punctatum. The sequence continues at coordinate 27,068,859 of NC_092773.1, forward strand.
ATTCTTCCACACTCCAGGCCATAATTTTAAAAAGCCCCCAAAAAGTGACACAGACATTCATTTGTAATAAATAGGAACTCACGTTTAGTACAGAAACGCGGTCAAAGTTTGCTCATAATTTGGAGCCAAACCTCAGGAAATTTGGAGAATTTTGTGCCCTTTAAAAGAGCTTTGTGACAACTCCGGAACGAAGACTGAGACTTGATTTCCAGAACGTTACCACAGTTTGGGGGCTCGTTCTGAATTGGTTTCAAAGAAGTAAAGATGTGTATTCGGGCATGGGATTGGCAAAGAATGCAGAGTAGAGAAAAATACCAATGTTGTGCTGAACATGGACATGGCACTGGAGATGGCAAAAATTTCCTGTTCTCTGGATTTTTGCATACCCAGTTTGATTCGGGGGAGGGTGGCATAAACTGGAGGTAGCATTTTTTTTGTCGAGCCCATGTTGTTGAAGTTTGTATATTGGCCTGAATAAAGAAGTGGCTGATGCAGAGGAAAGAGCGAGTGCTGTTCAGGGTTTCCTTTTCAGGTTAGTGACCCGGGACCAGGGCTATGCCACACGGATCAGTGCTGGGGCACGAACGTTTACAATATATGTTGATGACTTGGAGGAAGGAAGTGAATGTGCTGCAGTCAAATTTGCACATGACAAAATGGATGGAAGTACAGACTGTGGGAGAGAAATACACAGTTTGCTGAGAGATTTTAATACTTTAAATAAATGGACAAAAATTGGGCCATGAAGTATAATATTGGACAATGTAAAGTTTTTTTTTCATTTTGGAAGGGGGAGCAAAGAGTATTATTTCAATGGAGAAAGACTGCAAAAAAAACTACAAAACAAAAGATATTGGCGGGACTCAGGGGACAGTCTAAATCCAGCGAGAACAGTGTCAAAATAAAGGGTTGCTAATCGAAGACTGAACGGATGAGGTTCAGATTCTTGCCACGGAGAGGTATGGTTGGGAAAGGAGGGTCAGGGCAGAATGCCTGTCTATATTTAAGGCTGAGATTGATACATTCTTGATCATTTTGAGAATCACGTAGTTACAGGTAAAAACGCATTGGGAAGAAGATGGGTGGACTGTCACATCAGCAATGATCATTTTAAATAACAAAGTCAAAACCACCTTCTTGCATATCGTGGTCAGACTGACGAGAAAACCTCTCAGCTATTACTGTTGATCTTTCTCTGCGCTTTCTCTGGGGCTGTAATACTATTTTCCACAATCTGATCAATTACTTTGATGTACTTATGCCAGGTGTGATTTGTCTGCATAACACACAAAACATTAACTTTCACCGTGTCTCTGTACACTTGACAATAATTAATTCAAATCAAATCAAATATTCGAAAGGCATTTGAGGCGATCATCATTGAGAGGACTGTGATCTACTTACCCCACCATTCTCAAATGCACGATAGATTAAGGTCATTTCAAACTGAACCCTGTTCAGACAAAAATGGCGTGCGTTGCCACTTGTGCTTTCACATAGCTTTGTCCCTGCGTTCCTATTTTCTTTCTGTACAGAAAAGAGGACAACTCGACCATATGATGCACATTTAATACTATACATAAGTGTACATGGTGCAATATTGCAAAACAGTGATCAGAAGTCTCATGGCAGCAATTTATAGTCCAGCACGTTTATTTGAAATCAGAAACTTTCACAGGGTCATAAGTCCTACTGCACAGTTTGGCCCAAACCGATCCGTGCTGACGAAATATCCATCAACAGTAATCACACTTTACAGGACTTTACTCATATGCTTCTAATCTTTCCTATCTATGTATTTGTTCAAATGCCTTTTAAATGTCATTAATGTACCAGCCCCAATCACTTTCATGGGCATCTCATTCCATATGCACCACACCTTTTGATTGCCTGTCAGATTCCCTTTCATGTTTTCCTCTCTAATGTTGAGCTGATGCCGCCTACAGTGTGGGTAGAAGACTGATTACATTTACCCTATCCATGCCTCCCATGATCTTTTACACTTCTGAAAGATCCACTCTCAGTATCCTTTGCGCTGAATACAATGGTCCTAGCTTGTCGAATCTCTCCCAATAACGCAGACCTTGAGTACAGGCAACATCCATGGAAATCTCTTTTGCACTCTTTCCTGTTTAATAACATCCTTCATATAACAAGATGAAGAAAACTGAACACAATACTCCAAGTACAGCTTCACTACCGTTCTGTATAACAAACAAAGCTTTGTCGGCAGTACGGTGGCACAGTGGTTAGCACTGCTGCCTCACAGCGCTAGAGATCTGGGTTCAACTCCTGCCACAGGTGACTGACTGTGTGGAGGTTGCAGGTTCTCCCCGTGTCTGCGTGGGTTTCCTCTGGGTGCGCTGGTTTCCTCCCACAGTCACAAAGATGTGCAGGTCAGGTGAATCGGCCATGCTAAATTGCCCGCAGTGTTAGGTTCGGGGCATGGGCGGGTTGTGCTTCAGCGGGTCGGTGTGGACTTGTTGGGCCGAAGGGCCTGTTTCTACACTGTGATGTAATCTAATCTATAACTTCTATACTCAAGGTCCTGACTGACGATGACCAAAAGCCTACTTCACTGCCCTGTCAACACGTGACTACACTTTTATAGAACGTGAACCTGAACCCCAAAGTCTCGCTGATCCACTGGGCCCGTTAATCCCTGACAAATCACCATGCAACTCCTAGCTTGATTTGACTTTGAAAATGTAAGAATTCACATTTATCTAAATTAAACGACATTTGCCATTTCTGGGCGCATTTCCCCAGCTGATCAAGGTCCTGCTGCAATTTCTTATCACCTTCCTCACTGCCGGTGATACCTCCTATTTTAGTATGTTCTGCAAATGTACTAATCATGCCTTGAACCTTCTCATTCAAATCTTTGATTTAGATTGCATATTAAGTGGAGGGGAGCACGCAGACACAGAAATTACAGGCGGATAGAAAATTGCAGGACAATTCCAAGTAATCAAGAGTGACAAAACATAACACTAGTTGTGTCGGTGGACCATCGGCCAGCTGAATAAAAAATCATTGCAGAAGGTAAAAAGCATCAGACCGTGTGAGTCAAGTATCAACACCTGAACGTCAAGTGAAGAGATGACCTGTGATCCAATTAATTGAAGCAGACAAATAATTACACCAAGTCAAAAACAAGGTTGCATTGCAGACAATCCAAATGGCTGGAACAACATGGTAAGCATAACAGTCACATGACGAGGGTCGAACCAAAGTAACAACTAACCCAAAACTGTACAAACTAGTTAAGATAGAGAGACCACAACAATTTATCCAATTGATTGTGTCAAAATTGAATTATAAAGGAGATTTTTCAAATACAGAAGAGTGCAGTGGAGTTATATGTAGCGTGACATGAATCCAAGATCACGGTTGAGGCTGTCTTCATGGTATGTAAGTTCCATGTTTTTGGGAAAAAGCGAGCACTCACATGCTGGAGAAGAGAGTCAAAGAGCTTGGTGCCGGAAAAGCACAGCTGGTCACGCAGCATCCAAGGACCAGGACAACCCACGCTTTGAGCATTCCTGATGAAGGATTTATGGTCGAAACTTAGACTGTCCTGCTCCTCGAATAATGTTTGGCTGGTTGTGCTTTTGCAGCAACACTATTCGATACTATGATGTTGTGTATATCAAAGTATCCCGTGTACGTCTCGCATCGGCGAGGTCTACTACCTTCCAAAGAAACACAAAGCCTGAACACCCAGACGTCCTAGCACGTCAAGCATCAGCAGATTCTAAAACGTTGCTGGCTCTGTCGAGGACATCCTGAAGCACATTGTCCAAGAAGCCCCCAGCTTCTGTCACGGCCCAATACGCTTCTTACAGAAACTCAGCAACAACCCCATAAACACCCCGAATAACGAAATGAAAATTCAAACACGAAGTCTTGCAGGAGAGATGTCAGAGAGAAGAGTCAGCATTGTCCTGCTTCTTTGGATCCAGCTGCTTCACCACCAGCTAGCACCTCTGAATCCAAACCAAATGAAGCCAAACCAAACCAGAAATAAGCTGAGCTCAAAAAACACGACACCCCTCCAAATTATTTTTTTTTAAAAAAGGAAGGCTTTTTGCCTGAGGCAATATCTTTTAGCTATAATCAGGTTGGCCCTAAAACCCTTCAAGTCAGACCTCAGCAGTACATCTCTACGCCACTGTGAAAACAAGGAACAAGTAGAGCCAACCTTATTAAAGGAGCAACAACATCACAGCATTCATAGACCAGTCGAACCAGAAACATTCCTTGTCTCAATGGACTCTTTGACTCTAGACACAAGGAACCCCCATAATGACAGCATTGCCCAACGGCCTCAGAATTCAACACCCACAACTGCCAATTTCGAAACCGCATCGTACAATCAACCACTTCATCCTGGAAAACAATTACTTCACCTTTGACAATCCACTCTTCATTCACACAAACAAAACAGCTATGTGGAATACATGTTCACTCCAATATGTCATATCTTCATGGACAAATGTGACCAAGAATTATTTGCTGCGAGGAGTTCTGACCAACGCTGTGCACCAAATACATCAACGACATTTTCTTCGATTGAACTCATGGAAAGGAACCGCTGAAATGACAATACAATGATATCAACACGCTTCATCCCACCATCAGATTTAACAACTGTAGAATCAATCTCATTTTTTAACATACTCATCTCTATCAAAGACAGGCACTTCAGTACTTCATATTACAACAAGCCCACGGATAAACATGCAATGTTACATTTCAATTGCTTCCATCCCTAAGAATTTTAAAGAAGCCATTCTCTGCGGACAAGGCTTGCAGACACACAGGATCTGTTCAGATGAGGAGGAACTTTAAGATGCTGAAAGACCACCTCAAAAAGTGGCACATGATACCCAAATCATCGATCGCCAGTCCTACGTGCCACAGTAAGAAACTGTGATGACCTTCTCAAGAGGCAGACACAAGATATGAACGATAGAACACCCTGCATTGTCCAGTTCTTTACCTGAGCAGATAAGCTATGCCAGTTTCCTCACGACCTTCAACATGTTAATGATGATGACAAACATCTCGCGAAGACCATCCCTACGCCTCGACGTCTCGCCTTCAAACAATAGCCACACGTTTATCAGGTGGTGGTTCACAGAAAACAACCCAGACTTAACAGATCATGCCACATTGCAGCCATGTCAGATCATCGACCATATTTGGGAACACCATCCACAATTACATGGCAGGCGCACAGGTGATTCGGCCAATATTGTCTATCTCACATCCGCGGGCATGGATGCCCAAAGGCATGGTACATTAGTGAGACACTGCGACAACAGATCAATTCACACAACACAATTGACAGGCAGAAGTGTTCCCTCCAGTCAGAGAACACTTCAGTGGTCAAAGCAACTTCAGCCTCTAATCTTCAGGTAAGCGCCCTCCAAATCGGCCTTCAAGGTACAGAATGATGCAGAATTGTCAAGCCGAAACTGATAGATACGTTCTCTCCCCATAAAGATGGCCTCAACCATTTTCTTGGTTTCATGTCGCAACACATGTCAACCTACTCAAAATACCATTCTGTACTTGTTAAGTGTCTTTTGCTGTTCTGTTTTGAAACCTTAGTAACTTTTGATGACTTTTCTACCTTCATTAGTTTTCAGTTTTGGATTACTTGCCATTTTGTTTCGACCCTCGTCATGGGACAGTTATATTTATCATATTATTCCAGCGCTTTGTTTGTTTCCAAGGCAACGTTATTATTGACTTCGTGTAGTTAACTTTGTGTGTTGAGAGTGTGGTCGTCCAGAACCACAGAACGTGAGGCAGTATTCGTGGAACAGGAAAATCGACGATTCGATGAAGGAATTATGCACAAAATGTTGATTCACTTGATACTCGGATGCTGCCTGAGGGGCTGTGCTTTTCCAGCACTGCACACTTGACTCTGACATCCAGCATTTGCAGTGCTCACTTTGTCTTAATTATATGTCCGACTCAATTAATTGGATCACACGTTATCACTTCACTCGCCATTCAGTTGTTGAAACTTCTCTTCTGCCATCTGATCAACTGTAATTACTTGTTACTCAATCTGTCGATGTTCCATTCACACCGTTTGTGCGATGTTTTGACACTGTATTTATCTTGCAATTATCTCTCCACCTACAAATTCTGTGCCCAAATGCTTTCCTCCTCTCCAACTGACGAAGGACCAGTGATCCAAAAGCTCAAGGCTTCAAATACATCTGCTGGATGATAACTTGGTGCCGTGTGAATTCTGGTTATGTCCACTCAAATCTCGGACTGGGACCCCCACATCATATTTTAAACAGAACCGGGCAACACAGAGCAACCTGAACAAAACACCCATCCAAGAAAGGGCTTGTGACTTCACGACTGGGCAGCATGGCTTTCATTCAGTCTGGCAATGATCAGTTTTTGTTTCGATTATTTGGCAAATGCTGAAGCACTGAGTGTTGTAAATGTTTTCCTAATGTCTGGAGATAAATTTAAGGAGTTTACGCGTTTGGCGTGGGGTGGGGGGGGGGGGGGGTGGTGGGGAGTGGGAGGTGGGGCGGCGGCAAGGTGAGTTGTCTTTTATTGCAGGACGTAATCTGTTGCGAAGTTTGCCTGCATTAAGTGTAGTACTCATTCAGGCATTGTTCAGTGCCTATCTATGATTTTATTTTATCGTGCACAAGAGACCTCTTCATGATCATGAGGGGAGGAGTTTCGATTTCTTTTTATATTTCAAGATCAAAGCATAACACGCTACAGCGCTGCTTTTGAGTTGTAAGGGGTCCACTGGTGATGGTTTAATCAGCCAGGCCACTACGCCTCAGGCAAGGGGAGAGTTTGAAAAGGAGATGATATTCTTCATGAGGGAATTGAACTTTCACTGTTGGTGTGACTATGCATGGCAAGCCAGCCAACTGTTTCTCTCCAGTCTGAACCTCATGTAAGTATTACAATTCATACCATGGTTTCTGGTTTCGAGAGTAGTTTTTCCTTTTCTGCTCTCATTTCCTGAGGGCAAAATACGTTGGGTGTGTTCTGAAAAACAGAACAAATTATTGCCAAGATTATTGTTGATGCAGCATTTTCTCGTTGTGTGTGAATCTTCATGATGAGATTGCAAATTACAGACGGTGTTTCCCTTCGGCCATAAACCCTCAAGTTTCCCTTTCGATTATCTCACTGCTCTCAAAGTTACTCCATTCTCCAATACTTTCCCACTCTGCCTTTTCATCCATTCCTATGACTCCATCTGCAGTTTCAACAACTCTCTCCCCCCCCCCCCCCCAGCTGCATCACCGATGTCACCCCTCACTCTCTGAGCATGCCACTACGTTATTGAGATCAAGACTGGATCGTCAGCAAACGTATAGATATTTAACCAGACGACTCAGCACAGTTATGCATCAAAAATGCTTACAACATGAAGTGGATTATCCACAGGAAAGCATGTTATCTTGTCCTGATGTGGGAAAAATATTGCATTGAGACCTCTTACCCAGCTTTGATCCTCACTGCAGATGACATTTTTGCATTGCCTCACTTGATGGCACGAAAGGACTAGCTGCAGATTTCTGCAAGTGACATCGGAAGGTTCAGGACAGGTTGCCCGCTTCGATTCGAGAACTGAGAAACGTTAAAAAAAAAACAAGGAAACAGAGTTTCGGTGCTCCAACCTCAAGACGTTGACTCATCCCTTTCTCCAAAACGTCTTCAAACTTTACACAATTTTAACCACTCCAAATGATAATAGACAGCTGCAACCTATTGGCATTCCTTCCTTCAACGGTTTCAACACCCATGTTAATGGACATTAAATCAGTATTGAGTGGAGACACCACATAATTGCATTTGTAAACATCATAATAATAGCATCATCTTGCTATTATTGACAACATGTGACTGTCATATTTGAATAAATTCGATTGTTGGATTAACATGTCTGTCGTTTGTCCTGCAGGGGAACACCGTCGGCACATGGTAGATATGTGGACGCCCAGTGCTGGGCAGATTTGGTCTGCAAAAGGCTTCCGAAAGACTGTTTGGACAACAATGAACCCTTAACGTTGTTAAGAAGCCGCTCATAAGAACATCGCTCTTAAAAAAGAACTCTCAAAACCACAAGGTTTAGAGAAGATCTTGGACAGAGATGCTTCGCACTGCAGTTGAGGAAAGTGCAAACAGGCGCCTGAGTTGGATTCTAGCCCATGATCAGAATGAATGAGAAAGCAGACTCGATGTGGCCGCATAGATGGATCCTATTTTCTCAGTTTCTGCGCTGTAATGTGAACTCTAATTGTGAGAACCACTTCCATGGCTAGTGCACAGGCTTATGATGACTGACAGTTAACTTGCAGGTTTAATATCAATTCTAAACCGAACAGTTTGGTACTGTCTGGTCAAAGCATTGAAATAACAAAGTGATTATTGAATCGCTACAGGAATCACACATATGCATATTGTTCTCTGTCTTGGTATTTCTGAATTAATTTGTGCAGCGTCCATGTAACATGCCTGACTTAAAATTCACAGTGGGTCTCTCACGATGCCGTCTCAATTTTTTTTTGACTTTCTTGTCAGACCCTTAGCACCGATGTACCATGTCCTTTCCCTGGAGAGCCCAGCACTGACAATTATTTCTGACTATAGCAAGCCAGATAATTGGGTAACGAGTAGGTGAGGGAAGCAGCACGTGGGGAAGAGGTGGCGTCCGGAGTTAAAGACTTGACCACATGACAATGGTGCAAAAATACCTTGCAAAATAGAACAAACAATTTGCCAAAATGTGGCAAAATGCAGCTCTGGTTCAATCAAATCTGACATGGATATCTGAAACTCAACAAAGGTGATAAGAATTGCCTGGTTAAAATGGCATACATAACAGAAATCTAATAGCTGCCACACGAACAGTCTGTGTTGGGTACATTTAAGGTGAGTCAGTGGTTGGCACTTGTGCCCCGTAACACCAGTGCCACTCGTTCTATTCCAGCGTTGGGCGACTGTCTGTTTGGGGTTTGCACATTCTCCCCATGGCTGCGTGGATTTCCTCTGACTGCTTTGGTTTCCTCCCCAACCCAAAGTTATGTTGGTTTTGGTCGATTGGCCAGGCTAAATTTCCCACAGTTTCAAGGTATATGCAGGCTGGGTGGATTAGCCATGGGTGGATCAGACAGAATTGCCCCTCAGAGAGCTCACTGGGCAGAATGACCTGCCCCCACACAGTAGAAATTCGATGAAAACATAACTTTTGTCAGTACTTTGGAAACTAATTATTTGTTCTTTTTATCCTGCATAATTTAAGGACATTAAATTCATGCTTTACGGCTATTTAATGCGTGTTTATTGTGATTATACGCCTGGGTGTGTCAACTTACGAACCAGAAATGCAGGAGGTTTGTTATCACATGTCTCCATCGTCTACTCAGTGGGTGCGTTTCGTGTCGAGGGGACCTGTCTCATATCCAAAATGCTTGCTCTGCTTTCTCTCTGCAGATATTACCAAAGTTTCCACAGCGTTTTGTTTTGGCACTAATCAGCGATTCCAAGATATAGAGATTGAGGCCATTCTACCAATCAGGTCTGCATTTTCAATTCACAGAACTTCCCACCCTATCTCTTCAGAAGCCACTTTTACCACATGACTATCCCTGTAACCAAATCATACCGTGACACTAAACTGCGCATCTTTGTGCGGTGGACGGCTCAAACTTGCAACAGGGCTCTTTCGAAATTGCAGTGCTAACACTAAGCCACTGGGCCACCCAGGTTTCAAACTTCCACCGCCTGCAGAATTTTGTGTTGTGTTCAACAAAGGATTCAGCTGTGTATTACCCAAGCCAGTCGCATTATGATCATGATTCACTCTCTATGGGCGAGCACGATCTTTAATGCTTCCGGGCTTAATCGATGATTTGCTGTCAAGACTGAACTATTTTCTTTCCCAATCAAGACCACACATATGTTTTCAGATTGTGAGCTGCATGACAATCCCACAACAGATACATTAAAGAAAAAAGGTAGTTCCAGATTGGCATGGTGGCTCAGAGGTTGGCGCTGCTGCCTCACTGCGTCAGGGTCCTGAGTTCAATTCCAGCCTTGGTAGACTGTCTGTGTAGAGTTTGCTCATTCTATCCGTATCTATATGCGATTTGTTTTACTGGTTTCCTCACACAGTCAAAAACGTGCAGATCAAGTTAATTGGACGTGTGAAATTGCTCATAGTGTAAGGTGCTTTGGTCTGGGTGGGTTACTCTTTGGAGGGTTGGTTTGGACATGGTGGGTCAAAGGACCTGATTCCACACTATAGGGAATCTAATCTTAAAAGAAACTTAACATAATGAAAAGGTAATAGTGCTTTCCTGGAGAACTAAGAGACAAAGAAAGAGAGCAATGTATGTTCATATATTTATCAACACAGAGTGAGAGACATGGTCTCTGTTCAACATGGGATAGGAAACCGTGCAAAGTCCAGCATTCCAAACAAAGCCCGTGATGTCAGAGGATGGAGATTTCAGTCCAGAGCTCACAGCCTGGGAAGGGTCACTGCTTTCAGAAGTGAAAATTATTGCACAAGGATATAAAGGGAATGGGTTTTATTTTGGACTCGCATAACATTGAGAGCTCGGTTTCGGATCACATTGACTGTGTGCCTGGTCTCTGCTGTTGATCTGCTTGTCATGTTCTGATTGGGTGAAGGACTGTTCACCGAGGGTTTGATCGGCAATTCTGGAGACTGGGGGTCCCGCATCGTGGAAGTGCCGAAGGGGAATACATTGGACAGATACAAGAATATTGACAGAGATCTAGTCTCACAGTTATTACAGAAACCAGACAACAAACACCCGTGTCACGAAGCAGGAAAACCTTCGATTACACACTGACCAGTAACACAGTATTGCGTTTCCATCAGCTTCAAATCAGTGTGAAGTGATTAAACATTGATTGACAGTGAGTTCTCTGGTAACCCCCGCGCCCTGAACCCACCCAAAGCCCACCACCACGCTGCGAATGTACGAAAGAGAAAAGAAAGTTGTTCAAAGAGGTTAGTATCATACCCAAGGAGACGCAGAAAAGGGCAAGGAACACAAAGAGAATCATCGCTGCTTTCTGACGATCTGAAAGACACTGACTCAAACTGTTATATAGCAAGCGAACGATTTCATGGTCCAATGACAGCATATCGAGGACAACAAAACAAGAACTATGCACCCAATAGGAGCCGTGTCTTGTGTTGATCAGAGCAGTCCCTTCCTCCAACTGACACATATATTCTGCTCTGTTATTTTTAAAGTTAGTATCGCATTTCAGTCCCGGCTTGGGGACTTAATCAGAAAGGTCAAGACGAAGCCATTGAGTTGGCACGTGTTCTTTTCCAGCCATTGACGAGATATGGTGTTTTCTTTCTTACAACGAATTGTGACTGTGTTTGCCTTCTCACCTCCGCTCTGCTTTGCAATTCAGCCCGAATTTTGGGAACCAGCTTAATCTGTGCCTTGCTACAGAAAAGGCCTGCCCTTATGTCTTGCTGAAAGGAATCCTATACTGTCAAAGTGACTGTCTTTCAGAAAGAGTATATATCGAGGCGCTGTCGAGAAAAGGGGCTCACTTTGTGATCGACAAAGGGCCAATATTAATCCTCAATCAGCAACAAGTGAAAATGTTCTGGCCATTGTCCTCAAAATGTACATAATACATACGCACCACCATCACAACTCATTCAACACTTCGTTACAAATCCACTGTCCAAACCATGTAGGAAGTCAAGGTCAAACGATTTCTATAAGTTCCAAGCATCGTGTAAATCTCAATTGGGATCATCTCGCTTCTGCTTCACTGTCCCCAGGTTACAAACCTGGAAATGTGTCACTTACAGCACCCTATCTCACATGGAATGCAGTAGTTTAAGAAAGTGGCTCACCATTACTTTCTGTCGGGGATAGTTAGGGAACGGGGCAATAAGTTTGATCCCCATCTTCAAATGGTGACCACATTCAATCATGGCAATTCATAATAGAAAGGGAGGCCATTGGTTTGTTTTTTTCTGTAAGCTTCAATGAACTCTCAGGGCGTTACATCTCAATGGGGGAAATTGCACCCCATGGAATTAAAGGTCAATGATGTCTCGGGGTATGTCATTAAGGCAGCACGGTGGCAAGGGGCAGTAAGGTGGCTGGTGCAGCACGGTGGCTAGGGGCAGTAAGGTGGCTGGCGCAGCACGGTGGCTAGGGGCAGCACGGTGGTTCAGTGGTTAGCACTGCTGCCTCACGACACCAGGAACCTGGGTTTGATTCTAACCTCGGCGACTGTCTGTGTGGAGTTTGCACATTCTCCCCGTGTCTGCCTGGGTTACCTCTAGCTACTCCGATTTCGTCCCACAACCCAATGATTTGGAGGTCAGGAGAATTGGCCAGGCTCATTTGCCCACTCTGGTAGGTGCATCAAGCAGGGGTATGGGTGGGTTACTCTTTGGTATTTCAGTGTAGACATGTTGGGCCAAAGACCCTGTTTCCATACTGTACAGAATCTTATCTAATCACAAAACTGTCGAAATGCAGAGACCAGGGAGGGCGGATGAACGGTTGGATTGGGGGTGGAAAGCAGTCTCTCTCTCTCGAGGTGTTCTATTGGGGCTGTGGTTACGTTGTTCAAGTATCGTCTATGACAGGTGCAGAGGAAATTATAAATGTTACCAGTTCAACAGGACTGGTAACATCATATCGACGTTAACTTATGTGGGACCAAAGGCAAATGGAAAAAAAGTCACATTTAATCATCGTTTCAAGTAGGTCTCAGTGCACAGTTTGGGGAAAGAAGTGTTCTGATGTCGTGTCGAGATTTCATTCGGAATTCCTCCTTGTCTTCACTATTCTCTGCAGAAAAGAATTCTAGGGCTTCGACGGACAAAACACAGTGCCAGCTTTCCATGAAACTCATTCACAAAGTGGGCCTTGCTCGACCTTCAATATGCGGTGTCCACCTCCTCAGAATGATACCCTGAACTTTTTTCTCTCTTATCAAATGCAATTTCGGAGGCTGGTGAGACTCCATAGGGTGCAGAAATCTGAAACACACAGAGAAAATCTTCGAGTAACTCTGTGGAGTAAGATAGAGAGAAAAAACAAGTTTAACATTTCAATTTGGTGTGAACGTCAATGTGACTGAAGGTGAGCAAATGTTGCATCAGGTCTTGATTTACAAGTCCTGTAGGGCAACTAGGCAGTGGCAGCCTCACACACTGTGCCTAATAAAATACTAGCCAATGGCGCCATTCAGCAGGTCACTCCCGGATATGAAGCGAGTAGAGGACTAATTCCTGGCCGACACTGTTCTGTGCATGCAGAACTGCATCTGAATGTGTTAGGAGAGCTGGTAAATTGAAGCGCACTCTGTGTACTCATTAGGTATCGCAGTATTCACTGCTTGCATCTATCGTCTCCAGCCAGGACGTGCTGGTGCCAGCCCGGTCCGGCTCCAGATTTTCATGGGAACGTCGTAAATTCCATTCCAGAAATGCAACCCCCTGTTTCCAGCCTATATCTTCTCCCCATCCCTCGCCTGGACAGGAGCTCGCTGTTTGTAAAGGAACATAGATCTAGTGTTGTGAATCAAAAACTTTGAAGAAGAGCCCACTTTCAGCTTCCAATGTCAATGCAAAGCATTTTCATCCCAAAATGGGTGAGGATTTTGTCGGACTTAAACTAAAAATAAAACTACTTTTAAGGAGAATCTAACAGCACAGGCAGGTCGAAACGCGATTAAGAAACTAAGAAGGTTAATACAAAAAATATAGGAGTCAGTTCGCTGAGGTATTGTTTGCAATGCCATGTGATGTGAAGGGTTTGGCTCAATTCTTTCACCAGAAGACTCAGAGATCTTCCTGTTGTTTCGGGTGTAGATTTGCTCGCTGAGCTGTAGGTTTGATACCCAGACGTTTCATTACCTGGCTAGGTAACATCATCAGTGGCGACCTCCAAGTAAAGCAAAACTGTTGTCTCCTGCTTTCTATTTATATCTTTCTTCTGGATGGGGTTCCTGGGGTTTGTGATGGTGTCATTTCCTGTTCGTTTTCTGAGGGGTTGATAGATGGAATCTAGATCTATGTGTTTGTTTATGGCGTTGTGGTTGGAGTGCCAGACCTCTAGGAATTCCCTGGCATGTCTTTACTTAGCCCGTCCCAGGATAGATGTGTTGTCCCAGTCGAAATGGTGGGTTTCTTTTCATCCGTGTGGGGACCCTCTTCATCCATTGCCCGTGTGACCTCCTGAACTAATTCCTTTAGATGAAGGAAAAGTGATGTTCCTTTCACGAAAGCATGGCGATTCTGCCCTGCTGCCTTTGAACTCATGTGAGCGACCTGTTATAACATCTTTAGTCAAAGTTCCCAATAATCCCCTTCGGTAGATAGGGCTTGCAGTTTTTAGTTTGATGTCTCACTCTCTTTTGAATACATTAGTTGCTGTTCCCCCATTCTGTTTGAAAGGAGAACTCGATATATACCTGAAAGGGATGAATTTAGAGGGATTTGGGGAAAAAAGAACGCAGGAGTTTGGACCTCGCTGGGTTGGTCTGTGCAGACCAGTACAGACAAAAAGGTTGAAGGGTCTCCTTTTCCAACGTTAAATTCTATGATAACGTGGAATATAGACGATTGGTAGGAAACAGCTGTTCCCCTTAGTTGAATTGTTTTGAGAAATGTGGTGTCAGTTTAAAGTGAAAGGTCAATGTTTTGGGGGATTTTCAGGAAATGTGTTTTCACCCAGATGTTGTTGGGTGGACTACATTAACTGGAGGGTTGGTTGTGTGGCTTAATTTTAGAGAGCAATTATGTGACCAATTGAAATGGTATAATATTCAATGCTTTGGGCCCAGTGCAGGAAGGTGGGACCAATGCAAATTTAGATCAGTTTTGGCGTTGCCAAATGGTCTCTGTTATACCGTATTATCAGCTCAAATATTGGCATCAATGAGATGATAAACATACTACAGAACTGTTTGCAATGAGAAGGTTTGTACACATGAGTGCAAACATACGTTATCAATTAAACTATTACCATCAAGCGGGGTCTGTTTATGCTCTGGTTTGTGATGGAGTGAAGGGGGATATGTCAGGAAACACACTGTGAAAAAGAGCAAGCACTGGACTTACAATGCTGAGCTATTTATGCGGCGGACACCAGTACGCGTCTGTGACTGATCGAAATGGTTCTAGCATCAATCAATAGAATCACGTCTTTACTGGCAGCGATGAATGCCAGTAACAACCCAACTCACAAGGGAGAGAAGGCTCAACAAAATATTGTTATCCACAAAGATATACATAAAAGCAAATGAAAGATTTGCAATCAGCGCAACCAAGATTAGTGCTTATTCAACAATGACGGCTAAATGGGAACACTGCAGGTTGGGGGGCATCATACCCGCGGGCCATACTTCCCCTACATTTACACCTTTTGCAGTTTTTAGTTTGATGCCTCACTCTCTTTTGAATACATTTGTTGCTGTTCCCCCATTCTGTTTGAAGAATTGTTTGGAGAACTCGATATATACCTGAAAGGGATGAATTTAGAGGGATTTGGGGAAAAAAGAACGCAGGAGTTTGGACCTCGCTGGGTTGGTCTCTGCAGACAAAAAGGTTGAAGGGTCTCCTTCTCCAACGGGCAATTTTGCCAGACCAATTCACCTAGCGTGCACATTTTTAGTTAACTGTGGGAGGAAACAGGAGCACCCAGAGGAAACCCACGCAGACACGGGGAGAAATTGCAAACTCCACACAGAGAATCACCTGCGGCAGGAATTGAACCCGTGTCTCTGGCGCCGTGAGGTAGCAGTGCTAACCACTGTGCCACCGTGCCGCCCACATTGCTTCAAATTTTCCAACATTTTGTAACCTCAGACCCAGGTCCAACATAAGGGGGAAACACCAAATAATTTATTCAACGGAAAACAGAAAACGACAGGCCACAAGTGTCAAAAAGCATTATTGGGAACTATGACTAAAAGCCGTCATAACAGAGCATTTGCATGAGCCCATAGTCATCAGGGCTGATCGCCATGGTTTTGAAACAGGGGCGCAACTTTTATCTTATTTGGTAGAGTGCATGGACAGTGGAGGATGGCAGAGAGAATGGATGCACTACACAATGATTTTTTTTAAGGCACTTGATGTCACCTTGAGAATTAGTTTCGCTGAAAGGAAAGCTCATGTGTGAACAAAGGAACCAGTGGGCAGGGAAAGGAGGTTAGTGTGAAAACACGAAGAGAGTTAGATCAAACGGGTCGTTTTCAAGAGAGATACACGAACTGATGTGCTTCAGTGCATGAGAGCTCAGTTGCCAACTCCATCTTAAAAGCCTGACCTGAAAGAATAGAAAGTCAAGATGCCAAATGTGCTGACGACAGGAAGGGAAGCAGGCCATGGAGATGTTGCAAGGGCACAGAGACATTATTTGCCTTGGTCAAGATAAAAGACAAAGTTGGGGAAAATTAGATGAAATGCATAAATAGTCCATTTTGGCAGGACATATGTTAGAAAATTATTTTGATGGTGAGAGTTTGCCCAGTTCTAAGGTGCAGAGGGCTCATGCTTGAAATCATAACCTGTATTGAATTATTTGTCAGTCCCAATTTCACAATCGATTTGCTAGGCTTAGTGGTTTTGAAGGGTTCTTTTCTCCCATCTCAAATGGACAGCAGCCAGTTTATGATTCTCCCATTTCCAGACAGTCTGTCGCCAAATGGAACAAACACGTCAAGATCAAGTTATTAAACTACAAAGTCTTTCCTCTTAATTTCTCTGAACAATGGGTCGTAGACTTCTAGGGTCATACAGCACGTACGCAGGACGTTTGTCCCAATGTGGTTCATGCTTCCAAAGCACCCATCTAATCTAACAACATCTCCTTTCACTTGACCCATGCCCTTCTAATCGCTTCCCATCCAAGACTTTCTCGATATGTCTTTTACATGTTGTTAATGCACCTGCTTCATCCACTTCCTCTGGTCGCTCATTTCACACGATGTGTTGGAATTCGATTGTGCTGTGGTTCAAAGACAAAGAACAAAGAACAAAAATATCACAACACAGGAACAAACTCTTCGGTCTTCCAGGCCTGTTCCAGTCCATATTTTCGATCTAAATTTCCCGCCTATGTTTGAAGGATCTATATCCCTTTGTTCCCTTCCCATTCATTTATCTGCTAGACCCATCATAATTGCCGCCAAAGAACCCGTCCCAACCACCTACACAGGCAACACATTTCAAGAACCCACCACACTTTGCACGAAGCACTTTCCACACATATCTCTCCTAACCTTTCCACCTCTCACTTTGAAATCGTGACTGCTCTTAACTGACCCCCCACTCTGGAATAAAGTTTCTTCCTATCCACCCTGTCTACACCTATCGTGATATTCTCGGCCTTATTCAGATGCCTCCTCAACCTCCATCTTTCCAATGAAATTAATCCCAATCTCAAAATTTCATCAGAGCTAACACCCTCTGTATTAGGCAGCATCCTGGCAAACCTCCTCTGCACTCTTTCCAATGTATTCACATCCTTTTGATAATGTGACGACTAAAACTGTACACAGTATTCCAAAAGTGGAAGAACCAAACTCTTAGACAACTATAACATGACCGGCCAATCCTTGAACACACTACCTGCTCTGATTAAGGAAAGCGTGCTGTATCCATTTTTGACCACTCTAATGACCTGAGTTGCCACCTTCAGGGAACAATGGACACTTTATTCTTTGAAACGTAAGAAAATGAAGGGTGACCTTATTGAGGTGTATGGAATCATGAGGGGCATAGATAGGATGGATACATACCGACTTTCTTTTTCCGGAAGTGGAATTGAATACTAGGCAGCATAGGTTTAAGCTGAGAAGGGAAAATTTAAGAAGGACCAGTGGGGCAATCACACAGAGAATGTTGCGTATACAGAATAGATTGCCAGAAAAGGTGATCGAGACAGTTATAATAGCAACACATGAAAACTTTTCGATAGGTGCAATGGCGAACTTTTTCGAGGGATTTGTATCAAATGTGAGAAATTTGAACTAGCTGAGTGGGCACCATGATCAGCATGGACCAGCGTAATTTGAAGGGTCTGTTTCCATGCTGTATCACTTTATGATTCTATGAATGCACTGAGATCAGAAACCAATGTGAGAACTTGCAACTTATCTCCAAGCATAATATGGTTCGTCATTGTGTGGAACTGATTACAGACAGCCTAAAGCCGCCTCGTGGCAATCTCCCTGCGACAGCGAGAGAGAACAAGCTCTTTCCCAAATAGAATTAAGCTTCTTCTTAAAAAAGAATTTTATACGCATGAGTGATCAAAATATCATTTTACAATTGTTTGAAAGTGGGAAACCACTGCCACTCTTATGTCTTCTTGCTTTTCAGATGAAACACATTCAGTGATGTCAAATTTATGCCAAGAAAATTGCAAAGATATGAGGAGAGAAATAGGCAAATGTGCAAAACATAATTATGTCAGAGTGTAATACAGTACTTGTGCTATGAATGATCTTTCAAGTGGCAGTCCAGTAACTCGATGATTAGCACTGCTGTCTCACAGCCCAAGGAGCACAAGTTCGATTCCAGCCATGGTTGATTGTTTGTGTGGAGCATGCAGATTGTTTCTGTGCCTGTGTGGAGTTCCGCAGATGCTCCGGTTTCCTCCCACTGTCCAAACATGCGCACATTAGCGGAATTGGCCCTGTTAAATTGCCCACAGTGTTCAGGGACCTGTAGGTAAGGTGCATTCGTCAGGGGATAACTCAAGTAATTGGGTAGGGCAACTAACTTGTGTGGGAGCCTCTTTAGAATGTCGGTATGGCCTGTTTCCATACTCTAGGGATACGAATTAATACACGGTTTACAGGAAATGCATTTTCCTTCAGTGTTCAAAATCCTGCCAATACCTATATTCAACAAATGAGGTATAAGATGTTATCAATAACATATACAGCACAAATATGTTAAAAACAAAACACCATTTAAAGTTGTCAGATATAGAGGTATACCAACGATTGGTTTGAATTTAGTATATTATGAAGGTGGACAAATAAACTGGGAAACAGAAGGAGCTTAAAATACAAATGTAAACTACCGAAAATAGGGGGAAAAAAACGTCAAACGCACAAAAATGTGTAATTTAGAATGACTTAAATATTGGAAAACTTAACTGATACAGTATCTATTAGAAATTAACTGTTCTAATACTGATTGGGCACCATGTCAGCATGGAACAGTTTTGGCCGAAGGGCATGTTTCCATGATGAAAAGAAAAAAAAAGAAGTAAAAAATACTTCTCTGGAATCGCACATCCTTGCCTACTACAGCTGAAAAATAAACTAAAATGCCTGAACTGGGAGAACTAGACATTCCCCTTCCATTGTTAAACATTTTTAAAAATAACTACGGCCAAGTCTCTGCTGCACCTCTGTCTTTAAAATCTATCTTCAAAAAAAAAATCCAAGCATAAAATGACTTTTCGAAGTGACAGAATGGTGACACCGCTACCCTTAAGAAATGAACCACCAATATACAAAGATGGCTTCATTTCAAAGCCTCTCAATATTAGTGTGTTAGTACTCCAAAACGCATCGATGTTACATTGTCTCCAAGCATGCAAATGTTCACGATAGCATTACATTTCACTGTGTTTACTCCTGCCACCAAACACCTCCAACTTTCACGACAACGCATCTGCAGTATCATTTTCGTGTCCTGCAACGTGTGTAGTATTTTAAACTGAATGCCTGCAGTATTAAGCTCTAGTTGAACAGACTGAAATTTTGCCCTTAAATTTCGCCAAAAGCTTTAGAACATAGAAAAATACAGCGCAGTACAGGCCCTCTGGCCCTCGATGTTGCGCCGATCTAAGCCCACCTAGCCTACACTAGCCCACTATCCTCCATATGCCTATCCAATGCCCGCTTAAATGCCCAAAAAGAGGGAGAGTCCACCACTGCTACTGGCAGGGCATTCCATGAACTCACGACTCGTTGAGCAAAGAATCTACCCCTAATCTCTTATGATGCAACAAAAACATGTTTTTTTTTCCTTCAGATAATACTGACCTTTGAACATAAAATACCAGAAAATATTCTTCAAACAGTTCGATTCAGTCAGTATTCCCAGAACCAATGCCGTTGTTGTCATATTGTAATATTTAATTTTCAGAAATCGGGCAAAAATGGCCACAAATTGATCAAAAGTGAAAGGTGATGGAGAACCAGACAGAACAGTCGGTGGCTGCATCAATCAGGACAGCGTGGATATTATCCACAGGGATGCCGTCGAAGAAATTATGCCTTTCCTTACATACAAATAGAAAGTGTGGGAATATGAGGTTAATGATAATCACCAGGAGATCTGCTATTGCCATGTCCATCAGGTAGCGAGAGACACATTCGGAGAGAACACTTTTTCCGGGACAAGATCACAAATGTTACTACTTAGTTGTGAGGAAAGCAAACAATGGAATTTCTGCTTGGAATAACATCTGTTTACTTGAGCATTGTATGACATGTGCAAATGACAGTCTGTATCCATTACTGTAGGCAGAGATTGTGCCAGTACACAGGTTATTCATTGGGTACAACAATTGTAATTCCATAAAGTGAGCATTGAAAGGAAATTTAAGATGTTCTAAAATTTGTGTTTTCCTGATTTTTTTCTTATATTTTAAATTAGTTTTTCACCTAACAGAAACCACGGGAACTCTAGTTGAATTAGGGAATGCTGTTCTGAGATTTGTAAATTTGTACTTTTAAATTAGAATCACATTATCCTTTCAATGTGAAACAGGCGATTTAGACCAAACTGGTCCACACCAACCCTTCAATCATTATCCCACCCAGACCCATTGCCATCCTCCTAAAACAATACTTCCCGACACTAATGCATTTCAACCTTACGTCCCTGAACACAATGGAAAAAAAAGGATGGACAATTCATCGAACTTGCACATAGATTTATTAAGTCAGAGAGATGTACAGCATGGAAACAAACCCTTCGGTTCCACTTGTCCATGCCGAACAGATATCACAAACTAATCTTGTCCCATTTGCCAGCAAATAGCCCATATCCCTCTAAACTGTTCCTATTCAAATACCCATCCAGATGCCTTTTAAATGTTGCAATTGTACCAGCCTCCGTCATTTCCACTGGTAGCTCATTCCATTTACACACCACCCTCTGCGTGAAATAGTTGTCATCTATCTTAACCCTTTCACTCTGAACTTATGCCCTCTAGTTCTGGACTCCCCCACCCCAGGTAAAAGACATTTTCTATTTGCCATAGCCATGACTCTAATGATTTTATAAACGTCAAAAAAGTCACCACTCTGCATCTGATGCTCCAACCAAAACAGCCCCAGCCTCTTCAGCCTCTTCCTATAGCTCAATTTCTCCAACACTGGCAACATCCTTGTAAATCTTGTCTCAACTTTCTCAGGTTTCACAACATCATTCTCATACGAAGCAGACCAGAATTGCACTCAACATTCCAAACGTGGCTGAACAAACGGCCTGCACAGCCGCAATATGTCCTCCCAACGTCTATACTCAAGACTCTGAGCAATAAAATAAAGCATAACACACGTCTTCTTCACTATCCTAACTAACTGCGTCTCTAATTTCAAGGAGCTATGACCTGCACTCCAAGGTCTCTTTGTTCAGCAACACTCCGCTGAGCCCTACTATTAAGTGAGTAGGTCCTGCTCTGATTTGCTTCTACAAAGCGCAGCACCACACATTTATATAAATTAAACTTCGTCTGCGACTCATCAGCACATTGGCCCGTCTGATCAAGATCTCGTTGTAATCTGAGGTAACGTTCTTCGCTGTTCACTACACCTCCAATTTTAGTGTCATCTGCAAACTTACGGACCATACCTCCTATGTTCACATCCAAATTATTTATATAGATGAAGAAAAGTAGTGGAACCAGCATCGATTCTTGTGGCACTCTACTGGTCATACGCCTCCATTCTGTAAAGCAAACCTTCACCCTCTGTTTTCTACCTTTGAGCCAGTTCTGCATCCAAATTAGCTATTTCTGCTTATATTCAATGACGTCAGACCTTATTAAACTATGTAGAACACCTTACTAAAGTCCACATCGATCAGGTGGACATCTCTGCCCTCATCAATCCACTTTGTTACTTCTTCAACAAACTCAGGCAAGATCGTCAGACACAGGTTCACATGCACAAAGCCATGTTGAGTATTCCTAATCAGTCCTTTGCCCTTCTAAATATGTGTCAATCCTGTCCCACCCTGAGGATTCCCTCCAACAGATTGGCCACTACCAGCATCAGCGTCACTGGTCAATAGATCATCAGCATGTCCTTAGCACCTTTCTTAAATAGTGGTAAAAAGTTAGCCAATCTCCAATCTTCCAGCAACTCACCTGAGACTATCAATGGCACAGATATCTCAGCGAGGGGCCCAGCAATCACATCCTTAACTTCCCACAGAGTTCTAGATTACACCTTATCACGTCCTTGGCGATGCTTCCACCTTTATGCGTTTCAGAACATCCAGTATCTCTTCCTCTGAAATATGGACATTTATTCAAGACGTCACCATCTAACTCCCTCAATGCTATATCTGCCATGTGCTTCTGCAAAGTGAACACTGATGCAAAACAAATCGCCCATTAACTCCCCTATCTTCTGCAGTTACACACAAAGGCTGCCTTGTTGATCTTTCAGGGGCCCTGTTCTCTCCAAAGTTACCCCTTCACGTATTTGTAAAGACACCTTTTGGATTCTCCTTCGCCATCTTTGACAAAGGCTATCTCATGTTGTCTTTTTGCCCTCCGGATTTGCCTCTTAATTACACGCTTACTGCCTTTGAGATTGTGGGCAGAAACTGGAGCACTTGGAGGTAAGTCACACAGTTACAGCGAGGATGCACAAACGCCACACAGGCAGCCACCCGAGCCTAGAATCGAACCCCTGTCCTTGGCGGTGTGAGGAAGCAGTGCAATCCGCTGAGGCACTGTGCTGCCCATTAACCTGCGTCCCAAATTCAATCATGCACTCATTTTCTGGTAAATGTAGGCAGTAGAAACAGAAACCCTTAGAACATTGAAAAAGTATTTAGATGCTAAGGCGTACTTGCCGAAGGACTATGTACTCGAAAATGGCTTGACAATCATTATGTACTCAGTTTGAATTACAGAGATGATGATTCGCATGGTCAGTTCTCTGCTGCAGACCTCTGTATGCTGTGCTGCGAAACAGATGTATTTCACCAGATATCATAATAACATTAAAATTAGTAATTTGCTGCATTAATTACTGTTTTGGTGCCATTATTAATACATCACTGCTTTTCTAACATAATCCAAATATGTGTTTTCTAAGTTTCATTTCCTTTTCACTGCATGGTACGGCACTGGACACATTTATTTCAGTTTTCCACAAAACATAAAAGGAGTGCTGTGATTGATTAACTAAACTGAATCCATTCTCCGCCATGGTATATAATGTCAGACTCAAATAACACTAATTGGGTCACTGGGGGATTGTCTTTCCCCAGTAGACACCCGTTTCGCCTGTTAAGCAGTAGTTCACGTGGGAACATTATATCAATAACGCACAGAGATCGCACAGTTTTAGAGAGGAATAGTGAGAAAGGAGAAAAGGGTACGAGAAAGTGGAACAAACGAGTGAAGGTGTACGATCTGGAATCAGTGAATTGAGCTTTGCAGCAATATTCGACAATATGAACAGAATCGCTGGGAATGCATCCTCAAGTGTTTGGAATGTCGGGGCAGCAGACTGGAATGTTCCAACTGGTGGCAAGGAATTCTCTTCGGAGGTCCACCTCCTCATTGTGAATTATGATACATTGACCTTAGTGTCACGGATCTATCGGGCACTTCGGATTGTAAAATACATTTATTATCCCATACTTGCTGTTGTTGGTGTGCCTGGTAAGTTTTTCTATCCAGCCATTGTATCTTTAAACTACGTGACATGACTGGAGCAATTGTTTCTTATCTTTATTGCTATCAATATTCCTG
This sequence comes from Chiloscyllium punctatum, assembly GCF_047496795.1. Taxonomy (NCBI): domain Eukaryota; kingdom Metazoa; phylum Chordata; class Chondrichthyes; order Orectolobiformes; family Hemiscylliidae; genus Chiloscyllium; species Chiloscyllium punctatum. Next base: position 27,092,924 of record NC_092773.1, read on the forward strand.
ATCATTATTTACACCTAGCTCATAGAGCTGAGAATGATTGCTCACCGCTTTACTAATCTTCCAAGTGACTCGCTCCCTCTTTGCTCTCTCAGGAAGCTTTGATAATTCTCAAAACCAAATAATGTACTTTGCTAACTCTTCTGCCCTTTTTTCATAGTCCTTCTTTCTCCATTTTACTTAGTTACCATCGATCATGATCTGAAATCACGTCTACGTTGCCAGAAATCCCAATCATTGTCAGAGGCTGATACAGAATTTTCGCAAAAGTATTAATCCCTTTCCCCAGAACTGAGAACCCACCATCAGAAGCAATTGTATCTTATAGCATTCTTCTGCTCATTGGATGCAGCATGCACTTTAATTTGCAGTCCTCATCTCTCTTTCTCTGTATCGCTCTTAGTTTCGCACAAATGTTTATAGTGTTGATGTTTATAGTAGAGATATAATTTAACCTACTTCATTCATGTTTCTGTTATGAAATTTAACTTCCAAATAACCTGTTGTGCAAGAATTATATTTTTTACGCATGCATCATTATTAATCATCTCAAGATGTGAGCTTATAAAATGTTCAAATTTTCCTTGGAGACCGAATTTCCAAACTCTGGGAACATTCATGCAACAGTATTTCATGTGTTCACTAAAGATGTGAACTCTTTGCGAAATTGGGTGTCTCAGAAATGGACACCATGTCACAGATCAGGTCTGATAAATGCTTTCGACGCGTTTGACATTGGTAAAGAGTAAATCATAATCGTCTTGCGCTTGACCCTGAAAATGCTTGTCAAAAGTTATACACAATATTGTTCATTAACTGCATTGCTGGTGTGACCAGACTGATTTGTACTCACACTGACATATGTACATATACTCCATTGACTGTGATTTGAAGATGCCAGTGTTGGACTGGTTTTAAAATCACACATCAAGTGACAGTCCAACAGGTTTATTTGGAAACATTAACTTGAATAAAATAGCGTCTTAAAATGTCAATCGTTCCAGACGCACTTCCAGTTTTGTCTGTGTTCATGACGCATAACAGTATAGCTTCAAGTCTGTTTTCCAGTCCATTTGTGTGCCGCGTTCTCCTTCTATTTAATTAGATTAGATTAGATTACTTACAGTGTGGAAACAGGCCCTCCGGCCCAGCAAGTCCACACCGCCCCGCCGAAGCGTAACCCACCCATACCCCTGCATCTATATCTACCCCTTACCTAACACTACGGGCAATTTAGCATGCCCAATTCACCTAACCTGCACATCTTTGGACTGTGGGAGGAAACCGGAGTACCCGGAGGAAACCCACGCAGACACAGGGAGAACGTGCAAACTCCACACAGTCAGTCGCCTGAGGCGGGAATTGAACCTGGGTCTCTGGCGCTGTGAGGCAGCAGTGCTAACCACTGTGCCACCGTGCCGCCCACCGTACCGTCAAAACATCTCTGCATCTCTGCCTTCAATAATATTAAAAGTTCTTGTTATATCACTTATTTTAACACGCAGAGTTCTAAGACTCAAGTAATGCATGAAAAAAACATATTCCCTCGTGTTTGTTACGAATGGACAACACTTGGTTTCTGAACAATGATCCCTGCTTCGAAATTATGCCATGCGTATAAACATCCTCTCCACGTGTACGCTATCAAGACTGCTGAAGATCTTTCATGCTTCTGCCAAGTTACGCTTTTCTTATCGAGATTGTGAGGGATAGAAGGCTAAATTTTTCAACCTTTCCTTAAAATTACCACTCCTTATTCATTCCAAATATTAGTTCCAAATGGCCAGTGAATTGCCTCCACTTCAGCTGCATCCTTCTTCAAATCAGACCAAAAGTGAACACCGTTGTCCAGTTGCAGTTTCACTGATGCTTTGTTCATTAAAGTAAATCCTTTTACTTTTAGATTCAATGATCCGTGTGATGAAAGAAAATTTGTATCGGTTTTCATGAATACTTGCTTTTTTTTACATGCCACCCACAACCAGATACCTCTGAATCCTCGAATCCCGAAATCTTTCACAATTTAGGTAACATTTACTTTCATTCTTCCTCACAAAAGGGACAAGTTCACATTTTTCTCTTCATTTCCCAAACCTTTGTCCACACCATTGCAAGTTTGAGATAATTAATACTGGTGCACCAGTCTTTCACTTGGCATGTCTTTGAAGATTAGAACAAAGACTATAAAGACACACACACTTATAAAAACAGAGATCCAATAATCTATTCAGTACGGCCTACCTGGTAGTTGCAATTACCTCGAATTGCACGTATCCTTATAATTTTGCTCCCAGTTTATTTTATCAGACATAGTGTGCATTTACAAAGCACTCTAGTTTTTTGGCAAAGAAAAATCTTTTTTTCAGAGTTTGTTTTAAAAAAATTCTTCTATTTAGAACTGCCATGTATAGAATAATGAACTGTTTGAACATATTTCAGGAAGAAATTTCGAAGATGGTGAGCAAAGAATTCCCAGCCACATGTACAATTCACAAAGAAAAAAATAGATTAGTCAAAGGTGTTATTTCGACCAATTTACGTGTGTTGTGCTGTTTCAACACTAATTTCCCATTTAGCTTCTTACATATCAATTCCTGCCTTGAGCAGTGACATTTGTATTCTTAATGATTTTTAGAGTTTTAATTTAATACTTGCACTGTTAGCAGAATAAGGTAACCTATTTAAGAATCTCTCACAATAATTATACAAACCTAATTATTAAAACTGAATGCTTGAAATTTATAATTCTGCTCAGCTTTTTCTTTCTTGCAGTTAATCTAATGGCGATTCACATTCTTTCACGGGGGAAGTGTGGTCTCTCCAAATGCATCACTCGTTACTTAGCCACCATGGCAGCAGCGGATCTATTAGTTATTATTATTGACCTGATGCTTAGACATATTCCAATTATTTATCAGGAGCATTTTTATTTTCTGTATTCCATCCCTGTTTGTAACATCCATGCCATCCTGCTTTATACAGTGACAGACTGTTCGGTGTGGTTCACTGTTGCATTCAGCTTTGATAGATTTGTGGCAATTTGTTGTCTGAAACTGAAATGCCAATATTGCACTGAGAAAACTCAAGTTGTTGTTTTGGGAACACTGACTATAGTAAACTTTTCAAAAAATATTTTCTGGTATTTTATGTTAACTGAGAGATACTTGCTTGGCCACAGCCCCTGGTTTTGTGCTGTAACAATCATGGCTTTGCTATCACAGTCCTGGATAGTCATTGAGACGATTCACTACATTCTGAATCCCTGCATCCCATTTGTTCTTATCTTGCTGCTTAATGCTTTGACTGTCAGACATATTTTAATGGCCAGCAGAGCCCGCACAAGACTGAAGGCTTGCAGCAACAAAGAGAGACCCAGAGACCCAGAGATTGAGAACCGGAGGAAATCCATAATTCTACTCTTTGTTATATCTGCGAATTTCATCCTCTTATGGGCCATGCTCATGGTCTATTCTATATGGTACAGAATGTCATGGTTGGGCTACAGTACTGGGTATCTCCACGAATTTGTTCAAGAAATGGGATTCATGTTGCAACTCCTGAGTTGCTGCACAAACACTGGCATCTATGCTGTGACCCAAACAAAGTTCAGACTTCAGCTGAAACATTTTGTGACCTCTCCCTTCTTTGCAATTTCTAATTTCATTAAATGATTAGAAAACCTATAAAAATGAATATTCCAGCAGCAAAGGCCATTCTGGCACTGATGAACTGTACAAGATCATCAACTATTTCAGTGCTGGAGATATAATTGTAACAATCTCTTCTCTCACGGGATCTTTGAGTTAGGCACAGTGAAGAGAACCTTCATCACTAAGTGAGATGATGCAGCGATGGTTAGATTTGTCTGCTGCCTCATGGCCCCATGAATCACACGCATTGGAAAGGTGTACTCTGAAGAGCACTGGAAAATGTGAGGAGTCTTCAGTCATTTAGCACCTCGACCTTACCCTGCAACACCAATTCGAACATGGCTGATGTAACACATTTAGTCCTGACAAATCTGAAAATCCGAAAATTATCATTCTATGACTTAATATATTCAAAAATGAGTCGCTGCTGTGCTCTGTGGTGGAGAATTCCAACATTTTGCAATTGTCTGAATAATAATAAAAGCTTTCTCTGACTCACATACCTCGGTTGCATCTCTCTGATGTTGAACTTCATCTACAAGCATCTATCTTGTCTGTACTGTCAATTGCTAATAAGCTTCAATGAGATCACCTTTAATTTTTCGAAACTTTAAAGATTGCAGATAATTTTGCACAATCACTCTTTATAGGAGAATCATTTCATTCTGTCGTGCAATTATAACATACATTTTATGGTCAACCCTCGATGACAATATCTTTCCTTCTAAATGGAGAGGAAAACTGTATGCAACGTCCTCAATGCTTTGTAAACACGCTACTATATAATTGAAGCAAAATGTCATGATCACATTGAGGTCTGTAAAGCAGACCACTGGAGTATATATATTTTATCCCAGCATCAGAGTAAAATTATACGCTCAGCTTATTCTCATCATGAATATTCTTTGTCACTGACATATCATTGCCTGTCACAATTCACTATGCATCATCCTATAAATCAATCGGTATTTGTTACAGTGTTGTAATAAAAGTTCAGGATTTTAAAGTGTTCACTTAAACTTTCCAGATTTAACTGATTTTCAGACTCATGTTGATCCAAAGGGGCATGTTGATCATGTTGAGGAAAGGCTGAGGCACTTGGGGCTGTTTTCATTGGAGAAAAGAAGGTTTAGGGGTGACTTGATAGAGGTGTACAAGATGATTCGGGGTTTAGATAGGGTTGACCATGAGAACCTTTTTCCACGTATGGAGTCAGCTATTACGAGGGGGCATAGCTTTAAATTAAGGGGTGGTAGGTAGTAGATGTTAGGGGTAGATTCTTTACTCAGCGAGTCGTAAGTTCATGGAATGCCCTGCCAGTAGCAGTGGTGGACTCTCCCTCTTTATGGGCATTTAAACGGGCATTGGATAGGTATATGGAGGATAGTGGGCTAGTGTAGGTTAGTTGGGCTTGGATCGGCGCAACATCGAGGGCCAAAGGGCCTGTACTGCGCTGTATTTTTCTATGTTCTATGTTCTAAAGCTTGGATTAGGTCTCGACTAAAACATGGATCACTACTTATTGCAAGTACTTAGACTTTAACGCCATGAAAGCAGCGATCAACCGTCAAATGTGACTCTGCAGGTGTAATTTTTGATTGCCTTTCCAAAGCAAACAAAATCTCCCTTATTCATACGACGACAAGCCAGTAGACACAGGCAAATGAATTAGAAACATATGAAATTTGAAGCAAGTTCAATGGTTCCACTTCACTCTTTGTTTAGATGATCCTTTTGTTTCAGATGCTAGCGAAAACATTTTTCAATGCCACTTTCGTCTTCTCCCCATGCTTCCAGCATTATTATGGCTTGGTCACTGACTGAAATCCTTAAGTTATTCGTTCAAAGTCACAGCTACCAAGTGCAACTAAAGAAAATAGGAACTTGTGGCCTTTAAAATGACTGAAACTCTGACTGCTGAGAGCAAAGAGACAGCTTCTGTGCTCTTCGACCGCAAATCATTTTTCCCAGCCCAAGGTGTTCACTCATTAGTGAAACAAACACATAGTTGATGCCTGGTGGAAGGATATGTTGGATATCGTCATACTAGAGCAGAGACCTATCGATATTCTTGGCACCCATAAACGTCTACTCAATCTACTCTGCATATCTCTGGACTGTGAGGAAACTGAAGAACCCGCAGGAAACCCACGCAGACAGAGGCAGAATGTGTAAATTCCATAAATTGCCCGAGGTTGCAATTAATCCGAGTTCTCTGTCTCTGTGAAGCAACTGTGTTCACCACTGAGCCATACTACCACCAATAAACTCTTTTTTTGGAGGCATTTTCAGTGAGAAAATAGTTCGTCTCCAACCTAATTATTACACTGAAGAAGCTGGAAATATTGTGAAGCTACTCTGGGGCTTATTTTACCTGGACATTAACTATAGGTACTAACAATGTTGTGTTGTTTAATTTTGTGCGAGTTTGAGGCTGTTTCCGATTTTTGGAAAGCAAGAGATAAGGGGAAACAACCGACAGATACTAAAGTAAGTAATGTCGAGTATGTGCCGTAACAGCAATTTTGTTACATTACTTACACTGTGGAAACAGGCCCTTCGGCCCAACAAGTCCACACCGACCCGCCGAAGCTCACCCACCCATACCCATTCCCCTGCATCGAACACTACGGACAATTTAGCGTGGCCAATTCACCTAACCTGCACATTTTTGGACTGCAGGAGGAAACCGGAGCACCCAGAGGAAACCCACGCAGACACGGGGAGAATGTGCAAACTCCACACAGTCAGTCGCCTGAGGTGGGAATTGAACCCGGGTCTCGGGCGCTGTGAGGCAGCAGTGCTAACCACTGTGCCACCGTGCCGCCCAAGTGTTTGCGAGGAGGACGTGTAGATATGGGCAGAGCAAGCAAGATCGGTAACAGATTGGGAAAGAGGGAAGATTGAACAGGTCACATGGAATGAAGAACTATATGGAGGAAATAATTGCGCCTGAGAGTTGGGACTGAGTTTCTCAGAGTTGAGATGGAGATATGAAATGGCAGGTCAAAGTGTCTGAAAGACAGTGAAGGGGAGGGGAGCGTAGAATAAATTAAAGGGAGAGATAGCAATAAAGATTTATTGAGAAGGATGGGAGAAGCTGCACAACTAATAAACCATTCACAATGATTCACGAGAGTAGCTGTGTTTTTATTTTCTGTCAGAATGCTGTCTTTTTGAGTGATATTTCAAAATGGTCTCACTCCTGTGGCTTTTTTCCTTTCAGTAGCTCAGTCTCTTCCACCAATTCCTGACCATTTCGAAGTTTTAAATTACATTTGTGAACAACATCGGGTCAGTTCGTGATAGCCCATAATTTTGAAACTGAGCCTCAAATGGTTGTTCCCATAGAAAACAAGAAAACACAGGTCTGATTGCCTGCAATGAAATTGAATTCTATCCAAATCGGTGGTGTGGAATTATTAAACTGGCTTTGCACCCAGAGGTTGCTTGGTCAATAACATCAGTGGTCAAAGGGATTAATGGTGGATGTGGCTCTTAAAGCATTTCCTGGAAAATACATTGACTGAAACACTGCTACAATTTGTCCTTTCAAATATCTCCTTTTACTTCATTGAATTGTAAGTAAACGAGTTGGCACATTAGTAGCACCACAGATGGCATAATCTCAGAGCTACTGAATATACGGACATAGATTCAAACTCCATCATAGCAGGTTAAATTTGGATTCAGTCATTAAATAAAGAACTCTAGAGAGTAATGGCAAATTTTCTCCATGTTCCCTATAATAGAGGAATCTGGTCGGCCTACATGTGACTCCAGAAATGTGCTTCTTTGTTAATTGTCTTCCAGCAATATTCAGTGAGCAATAAAAGCTGGCCCAGCGCGATCTTGCATGCATGAATTATTAAGAAAAGACATCCCTCCTTGCATCAATTATTCCGAAGTAACTGCTTCTATCAAACTGTTCTCACTTCAGTTTCATAATCCTTGCGTTCTTGGGAAATCCAATGTACCATCCAAATGTCTTACAAGGTCTTAATGCCATCCCCATATATCTCATGGATTATGCCTTTGCACGCCGCAGTGTCTCAGTTTACTGAACATTTCGGAAGCAATGAACTGTCATCAGTCTTCTCCAGCTTTCAAGCTGGTGCTAGATCCAACATTTACTGTTGGGTACCCTGAATTAAAAAGCATTTTATCTCTTCCTTACTTCACCGCATTCTACTTCAGACATTCAAATCGATCTCATGCTTTTACTTCTCAATTTTGGTGTTGCGTAAATAAATGATAAACTATCTTCCTTTTATGCCATAGAAAATTGAAAAGAAATACTGAGCAAAATATCTCCTCTTGCAGCTCATTAAAGAAGTGGGAAACGACGAAAGTTTCAACATAGAAAAGTTATGTCGTTCACTCTGCTCTGCGTCAGCTCAGAATATTCCCTGATTATTTTTATTTCCCTTTTAGTTAACCTCATTGCAGTCGTCATCCTGTCCCACAGAAAGTTTCCTTTGTCCAAATGCGTCATTAGCTATCTGGTTGGGATGGCAGTGCCTTGTTCTTCTATTCGCTGTCATGGAAGGTAAACTGAGGTGGTTGGCTGCAATTTATTTCCGAGATTCATATCTCCTGATTACTCCTGTTTGTTGTCTCATGACCGCGTTGAGCTTTGCAGCCACAGTTGTTTCCATTTGGCTCACTGTGGCTTTCGCCCGTGATCGATTTGTGGCCATTTGCCGTGAGAAGCTAAACAAAGTACTGCACTAAAAAAAACACAGCGGCTCTGGTTCTAACAACAGTGAGCATACTGAGCTGTTTGGAGACTCTTCGTACCCACTTTACACAGGAAGCTCGAGTTATGATTGTTGCTGCTGTTCCCTGGGAATGTAGATTGAAACGAATGCTTCTTGGCATGGACCACATTTGTCATCTTTTGTTTCATATTAACTCCCATTCTCCTGGTCTTTCTTGTTTTGCTCCTCAATATTCTGACTGTCAGGCGCATTAAAATGACAAGTCGAGTCCGACAAGGTCTCATTGGCTGCAACTTTGTTGGGAATCACAAAGACCAAGAGATGGAGAAGCGAAGAAACTCCATTATTCAATTCTTCAGTATATCTTGCACTTTCATTGTTTTATTGATAACTTGGGTTGTTTATAATAGAATATAGAGCATAGAACAATACAGTGCAGATCAGGCCCTCAGGCCCTCCATGTTGCGCCAACCTGCGAACTCTTTTCAGTTTGTCCCCCTACATTATCCCATCATCATCCATGTTCTTATCTAAGGATTGTTTAAATCTCCCTAAAGTGGCTGAGTTGATTATATCAGAAGGTAGGGCATTGCACGCCCTTACTACTCTCTGAGTAAAGAGCCTGCCTCTGCCATCTGTCTTAAATCTAACACCCCTCAATTTATAATTATGCCCCCCCCCCCCCACCTCCGTACAAGCTGACGCCATCATTCTAGGGAAAAGACTTTCACTGTGAACCCTATCTAATCCTCTGACCATCTTGTATGTCACGATCAAATTCCCTCTTTGCCTTTTTCTTTCCAAAGAGAACAGATCCAACTCTCTCAGCCTTTCCCCATATGATCTTCCCTCCAGAGAGGCAACATCCTGATAAATCTCCTCAGCACCTTTTTCCAATGCTTCCACATCCTTCCCGAAATATGGGCACCAGAACTGTACACAATATTCAAAGTGTGGCCGCACTAGGGTTTTGTATAGTTGTGGCCGCACTAGCGTTTTGTATAGTTGCAGCACAATATTGCAGCTGCAGAACTCAATCCCTCTACGAATGAAACTCTGTATGCCTTCTTAACAGTACTATCCACCTGGGTGGCAACTTTCAGGGATCGATGTACATGGACTCCAAGATCCCGCTGCACATCCACACTACCAAGACTCTTTCCATTGACCCAGTACTCTATCTTCCTCTTATTCTCCCCAAAAGTCTCACCTCACATTTATCTGCAAATTGCAAACATATATGTTTTTGCATCCTGCTCGGATCTACTTATATAACAGAACAGACGTCAGGCATGTAGCAGCTCCTCAGTACATGTACTAACATTTCCATTTATAACTGTGACCCAGCGAGAATTTGGAAATGAACTCAAGAACAGTGTAAACTACCCATTCACACAATTTTCAAAATTAGAAAAAGCTCGATCCGGTTTCGAAAAACTCTAGACTTATCCTTGGCCCAAATATGCTGTCCGTAACACAGGAACGATGTCCAGGCCAGAATAAGCCTCAATCTGAGAGAAACTTCAATTATCGCTGTGAGCAGAACCTCACCAAGTGGGTACAGTGCTTTGTGCGTGGATCACATTCGGCTCTCCATTGTGTCATTAATTTTGTTTTGTTCTGAATAATAATGGCTGAAGCAATGACTTAAATTCACACACATCACCAATGCTCCCCATTCCCTCCTCTCACTTTCGACATAACCATTCACTAGTCGCTTCCTCTCCCCAGATACATTACATGTGGAACTCCTCAAATTTGTAGCCTCGAGGAGAGCGGGAATCTGCATAGATAGGGATCTAATGGGGATGTGGGT